>NC_139535.1:40171876-40540411 GCF_965153285.1 Podarcis tiliguerta | reverse complement strand
AATGGCCTAGCTGCGTTTTAAGCTGGTAATGTGCATACAGTCCTAGTGTGGATAGCATCATAACGGGATGTTAAAGAGCAGGTGTTTTTGAGGATTTTGTGATTACAGTGTCCACTTTTAAGAGTACACTTTGAGAGCTAGGTCATACGTAGAAACTCAGATTTCTTCTGTGACACTCGAAAGGGAGGCCTGGAACATGGCTCGACCACTCAGCCAGAATGTCCTTCAAAGGCCATTGTAGGCTAAAATGCAGCTTGGAGTTTCTTGAAGGAAGGTTGAGAAACAGATTAGAGGCCCCTGAGGCAGCTGGATTTATCCTGCACAGTGCTTTTTTTAAGGGGTACTCTCATTTTCTTACTCATATTGAAATACTGCTCCTCAAGGAGGCCAAACTTAGATTCACAAAATGTTTAGGGGTATGCATCCCCCTGCGTCCTCCCAGGGAAAAAAGCGCAGATCCTGTGTATAATTTTACAACTACCCATCATAACTGACGGTTGTATTTTAAAGGTGTAGTCTATTTTGTTTTTGTTGTGTATTAAATTGTTGTGACCCATGTGATGAAGAGAAGGATATAAATACTATTAATAACAAAATAAACTAATGTTTGCAGTCTAAACCCATTTTTAAGCCTCTTGGATATACTTTGAGGAGGTTCAGTGTCAAACCCAAATCTCAAACACAGCTCATTTGCAAGAGTCCTGTTTTACATCACAGCAAAATGAACAACAAACAGCAAAAAGTCCCCTATGAGTAAACTCTAGGAGTATCCAAGAATCCTTCATCGCAAGTGCATATTTCTATGCACATCCAAACTGTGAATCTGCAGCAAGACATCTGTCTGAAGTGGTTTGGGAAACTAATATTAGTACAGCATTAGGCACCGCCTTTGATTTTTCTATCATGCTGCCAAGTATACAAGCAAAGAGGGAATAGCCTCCTCCAATGATCTAAGGCAGATTAGAAAACCCACTTATCCTCACTGAATACCACAAAATGGTAATTTAAGTTTGGGGTCCTCAGTTGTTTAAAGTAATTTAAATTTAGGGTCCTCAGTTGTTTAAAGCTGCAGCCCTTAACACACAGCCTAAGAAGTAAGCCCTACTGAACCCAGTGGGACTTTCTTCCAACTAAACTTGCATAGGACTGTACTGTCAATTTGTTCTGGCAATCCCAGAGTAAGATGCCAAATGTCTTGTTTTCTCAAGAGGGGAGTAACACATTTAGGCCCCTTTAAGTAGGAGATAGTTTAATTTAGCACATGTTTAGCTCTTCCAGTGAAATCAATGTGATGTAATAGTTAAAATGGCTGTGGAAAGAGTTTTTATTGACTGGTTGAAAAATATTATTGACTGTTCTTGAGGTGGAAGGGGATATGATGAATTAATAGATGGATAGAACTGTTGGAAGTGCAGCAGCAGAGATCATTCAGCTTGTAAGTGAAAGGTTACTTTAGGTAGTGTTAAAGCCACCTAATCAAGAGAAGGATGGGTGGGTGTGTTGCTTAGCAACCAAGCAGAGTGGTATAATGCTTACTGAGATGGCACTTGCTCTGATTGGCTGTATAGTTCTGAGGGAGCTTTCTTCCATGTTTGCTTGAATCTCTTCCTGCTACATACAAGGCCTGGACTAAGAAAGGAAACCTCTCTGTTTACTTCTCCTCAGATTATACACTCTTTAGTTCAGTGCTATCAAGACCTTGAAAGTGACTAACAGTGGTGTTTTTAGTGTTAGGGTGCCTACTCTCTGAACAGAGCTCTGTTTATAGACTCCATTGCGACTCCTGAACGCTGACATCACAATCGCTCTCTAAAGTCTTCACAAGTCAACAGTTCCTACTGGATCATGCCAGTATGCCATCAACTTCTGTTCCTCCGAAAGTGTGAACGTGCGGCCGTGAGAATAAATTATGCAAGCCATGATATCATCCAACACAGCCTATTATTTTAATGCAGGGTTGTAAACATTCTGACTATCCACACAACAAGTCTCTCTCCCAAATAATAACCAAGACACATTGTTATTTCCCTTGTAATTTACAGGCTCAAACCATCAGGCCTCCCCTGTATTACTATCTCTGGGACTCGTTGTCAGAACAAAGAAAACTGCATCCAGATCTCCCGTTCCTGACTTTGCTTACAAGCAATGTAGTATTTATGTCCATCCAAATGGCCCTGGCCCAAAAGCAAAAATTGGGATCTGTAAGATTTTGGCCCCAAAACAAGCACTGTAGAGTATTTCTTTTTTCAGTAAAACCTCATCAGGAATGAATTTCTTTGTGTCCTTCCGAGGAGCCTGCTGGATCTTTCATCGGTTTGTTCTTCTCATTAGCCAGCGCAGGGCTTTGTACTTATTTAATAAAGATTAGGATCTGATGCCTCCAGCCCACTCTTTTCGCTTCTCTGTCAGGCCTGTGGGGGCTTGGTCTTCAATGACATGTTTGATGTTGCACTGGGGAAGTTTAAACGCAGGGCAGAAGGTGCCCAACCTTTTGAATTAACTTCCTGGAGAACTCTCCATTTCCAGACCACTGCTTGGCTAGATTGCTCAAGTTGCGGCTGCTGCTGCCGCCAGCTTCTCCTGATTCTGCTTGATAGGGTTGCCAAGAGGGTAACTCAACTATTGCTTCTGCTATTTATCATCTCTGAAGCTTTTTTTATTTTATTTGCACATTTCTTTGCAGCCTCTGTTAGTATCATCTTGACAACAACCATGTTCAGTTGAGTCACTGATATTCCTCTTCCAAAGATGGGGGACAGGCTAAGAGGCTATTTTAGTGGTTCCCAAAGTGGGCGGTACAGCCCAAGATTACGTGAGGGGGGCACTAAGATGGAGGTGGGGTTTGTGCTAGAGGTTTAAATGACTAACAGACTTTGAAAAACTGCTATCACTGGATCACATATTTTGTTGCATTAATCAAACCACATAGTTTTAACCGGATTTTGAATAAACACAGCATTAATTTTCACTGTTTTGAACTTTACTGTGTTATTACCTTCCTTAGGGGATTGTGCAAACCACTATTCTAGCAGTGATTTTTATAGGTTAGGGTAAGATGCACTGGAAGGTCCATATAGTTAAAGCTATGGTTTTCCCAGTAATGATGTATGGAAGTGAGAGCTGGACCATAAAGAAGGCTGATCGCCGAAGAATTGATGCTTTTGAATTATGGTGCTGGAGGAGACTCTTGAGAGTCCCATGGACTGCAAGAAGATCAAACCTATCCATTCTGAAGGAAATCAGCCCTGAGTGCTCACTGGAAGGACAGATCGTGAAGCTGAGTTTCCAACACTTTGGCCACCTCATGAGAAGAGAAGTCTCCCTGGAAAAGACCCTGATGTTGGGAAAGATGGAGGGCACAAGGAGAAGGGGACGACAGAGGACGAGATGGTTGGACAGTGTTCTCGAAGCTACGAACATGAGTTTGACCAAACTGTGGGAGGCAGTGGAAGACAGGAGTGCCTGGCGTGCTCTGGTCCATGGGGTCACGAAGAGTCGGACACGACTAAACGACTAAACAACAACAACAAGGTGCACTGGAGATGAATTTGTGGTGGATCAAAGAAGCTTGGGAACCACTGAGCTATATAGCCCTGGAAGCAGAATACGATGGGTGTGCAGAAAGGGAAAGAGGAACCAAAGAGGCAGTCGAGGCTGATGTGTGGTGTAGTGGTTAAAGTGTTGGACTACGACCAGAGAGACAGGCCCTGTCCACCAGCTTCCTCCTCCCAGTCTCAGTATTGCCCTTGGAGAACTCAGCAGACAGGAAGGTGATAGGGTCAAAACTCTGATTACTTGGCCTTGCCTCCACCTACTGTTGGGCTCCTTGCCTTCCACCCACAACAGTACCACCAACCACGGCACAGCAGCAAATGTTGCCCTCAGCTCCCACAAGTAGACTGTGGCTTGTGCACGGGGCCTGCTTACGTACCATCTTCTCAAGCTGCATGATCAGGGACCCTGCATTTTGCAAGGTGCCGAGTGGACCTTGCAAAATCAGATAAGACAGATAAGGTGGCGTCCTCCTCGTACATACAGTACTAGAATCTTGCAAAGCAGCATGACTAAAATGGACAGGTCCCGACATGAGCCCTATGGGTTGAGGAAGGGGCAGGTGGTGGGAAGGGCGGGGGGGGGGGGTTGCTGGTGTTGGGTGGGAATGCCTTCTCTGTGGACTGGCTCCAAACAGGCTGCCTCCCTGAGGGAAGTCTGTCTGAGTCTCAGGGCAGATAGCGTCAGGATGAAGCCCAGATGACTTCTGACAGGGATGGTTGTGAAAGCATCCAAACGCACCCAAAAGCAAAACAAATGCTCCGTTGCCATGCAGAAAACTCCTAGTCACAGCAGCTTTAGGGGGTGAGCACAAGGATTTGCAGGGGGTTGGGCAGGGACTGTGCAACTGCCATTGATCCAGATAGTCTTGCCCTCCCAAATGCCTCCATTACAAGATAATCACTATTTACCAGCATCCAAGCTGCTTGTCTAAATTGTTAGTGAGCCACGATTCTTGTTTTTGTGAGCGCAGAACTGTATCACACCCTTTGCAGAATGGAAGGCAGTTACAGCAGTGTGATAGACACCTATTGGTCAGTGTCCATGACATCACAACTCACTTCTAGGTCCTTTCCATGTATAGCCACACCATTTCTCATCCCTACAGTGTCATTATAAACCCACCCCACCTTTGAAAGCTCTGTTATTATCGTTAACCTCCTTTTCCCCACCTCTAGTCACTTCTTTTCAGAACAAGGATAGTTGCATGGGTATGGATAAATCAGATCTCTGCAGGAAGGAAATATTAGAAGACTACAGCCAATCATCCATTTACAAACCAAGTGGTGGTAACTTATTACAGTCAAGACCAGGAAGTCTGGATACAGGGCAATCATTTTGTTATCACAGTTGCCTGACACATCGTTCCAAATGGTGAGGAAATTTTTCAGCAGATCCTTGTCCTCTACCACTGATTTTCCATAGGGAAGGGATGTGCATAAAAGTTATGCTTGCCTGTATATTCAGATAAGTAACCATGTAGTAGATGTCTGCCTCTCCCTCCCTCCCTCCCTCCTTTTTTACCCTCTTGTATAGAAATGCTACTTCCAAGCTGAGAAAGCCATGGGAGGCCCCCACTGCCACCATCATTTGTGGGAATGGATGAATATCAGAGAAGTGTTCCACTGAATAAATGGAGGAGTACTCCAGGCAGTTATTTAGACTCTTCACCTCAGGTGAAGGACCTCACTCAACCAGTTTGCCTGGTCAACTATATGTTGCGGGCGACAGATGTGAAAACTGGAAGCTTCCAAATCTGGATCGGGGCAGATTTATGGCTGTGTGAGCGGGGCACACACACCAGGTACTGAGACAAGAGGGTGCCATCACAAAGCTAGGTAAGTGAGGCACTGGGCTTTGGGAAGGAGGCATGAGGCTCTGACAGGGTCCGAGAGTCCTCCTGCCTCCTTCCCAAAGCCTCATTAGTGCTTTCCCAGCTTTGGGAAGGAGGTGGGAGGGCTCCTGAACCCTGCCAGAGCCTAGAGTCTCCTTCCCAAAGCTGGGCACCTCCTTACCCACCTTTGGGAAGACAGTGTGAGAAGGGGGAGGCAATTCCCCCCCCCCTTGTACAGGGTGCCATAGTACCCAACTGTTTCTACCTCATAGCAATTTGGAGGTTGTTGGCCATCTCGGCTGGTACTGCTTTGGACTGTCGCTTGAATCAGGCCTTGGAAATCTTTTACAATCCCTATCCTGTTTCCACAGGCATAACATGACTTAGAACGATGACCTAGACTTTACCTGCGCACTCTGCTAACACCACCATTCATATTTGCCCTTTTCTTAGCCATGTAAGCAGTGTTCCTTGTGAGCTTAAACCTGCAATTTCTCTTTCTGAATAGTTGCTTCCCCAAAGACCTTGGTGGTGGTTGTTTTTAACATAGCTTTCAAAGAAGTGAGCAAGTAAGAGTCGAGCTTCCATGAGTCCAGTGAGAGAAAATGCCAAGCTGTAATGGCTGTTATTACAGTAAGGTTTTAGAATGCTCCAGTATCAAAGACATTTTACCTGAAGCAGGATTATCCCTAGATAATATGAATCCTGTAGTAACATGGCAACTCTGGGATGGTAAATACGGTGGTGTCCATGCAACTTAGTTTACATTTCTTCCTTGGAACATTTATTTTTGGCATTGCCATATGACTAAATCCTCTCCCTTTTCTATCTCCCTGGTCAATCTCCAAAATGGTTAATGCTGTTGTCATGAGGCCTTGCCTGTAAACTTTCTTTAAGATCTTCAAATGAATGGACTTCCTTTTTTAAGCCATTAAACTATCATTTATCTGTCATGCAATAATGCAAAACGTAAAAGAAGACTTTGTGATACGAATGCAGGATTCTCAACCATTTGCTAATGTGTTTTGATATAGTCCAGAATTTTAAAAAGTATTTAAAAATAATAAGAAGAAAAGTGATGAAGTTTCAAGGCTACCTTTATTTTTTAATTTTAATTTTTTTAAAAAAGAGCTTCAACTATTTTTAGTAGCACAATGTTTTCGCAAATGACTGTAACTAGAAAGAGCTGGGTAGCTTTATGACCAAATGGTCAGCTTTGTAAGCTGGGGTTATGCAATTCCGGCTCCAGGGCACAAGCTGTTTGCCTGCAGGAACCAGGATGGAATTTTTCCCCCTGTACAGCATTGCACAACTGACCAGGTGCATTGTGGGGCTGTGTGTTTTTCCTTTTCTTTTGAAGCCACAAGTACTGGAGGCTCACATGCAGGTTACAAGACCTGCTTGATCATGCCCATTTTACCATGTCCCATATTATTTCTACTGCAGTGGTGTAAGAGCTGGAAAATAACAATAATAATTCTGTCATTCACATACCTTTTTAAAATGAATGTGTACGTAGGGTTGTGTGTGTGCAGTAGGTGTGTGTGTGTGTGTGTGTGTGTGTGTGTGCATGCACACTCCTTTGGGACTGTTTGCTCTTTTAGAAGATCAGGTTTTACTGGCCTGAAAATGTATTTCGGTTTACACAAGAAAATTCATGGACTTTTGCAAACACAGGGTGAATGGGTCAAAAATGCTTTTGGACCTGTGGAAGGGAATAACTCTACAAGCCACAACCAATCCCAATTATCCATCATAAACAACTCAAATTGCCAAAAATGGTTTCTTTCCTTGCAGCAATCTCATTTGTATCATTCCAGGTACTAGGTCCATTTTAGAAAATTACCACACACCCTCACAAAGTTTGTGAAAGTTGCAGAACTTAAGGAATGCCCTCGCCAAAATATTTAAAACGTTTTAAGTTTCGTTCACTTCTTTTTTCTTTTTCTTTTAAGTTTCATTCACTTCTATGGGAGATTCTGCACTTTAACCTCCCCCATTGGAATCAATGGCACTTAAAATACCTTCACGTTGGCAGGATCGCTTCCCCTGCTTTTATTTCGCTTGCAAGCAAAAATCAAAACACCCAACCAAAATCATCAGCGGTTATTTGCAGAAAACAATAGGTTTGATCCACATTTGTCAATTCTCGTCATCAGCAAATGGAGACAAAATCCAGCACAGTTCCCTGTAACACAATTGTAGGCATTTGGCACAATTGTTACTTTGAGGTGCATTTTCACACAAGTCAAAAGCCAGCCAGCCATTGCCTCTTTCTCCCCCCCCCCCTTGGAGTATATAAATGAAAAATATAATATAGTGAGTTCCCTCCTCCCCTCCTTTACATGCCATTTTTTCTCGATGAAAAAAAAAAGAAGGGAAAAAAAGAAGAAAGGTTTTGGGGAAGGCAGTGGGGGAAAGAGCGAACCCTTCATAAAGATAACATCTAGCCTGAATGTCTATAAAAACTAAGCCCAAATTCCCAGTTACTAAACATAAGTGGCAGAGGTGGGGGCGGGGAATGGAGACTGTAGTTATTTATTAATAGAAGGGCATTTCAATATAGATCTGAGCAGGAGATACCGGCTTGAATGGCGCCATTTAACAAAACAATTGTTGATATGTTTTATTCAGCCAGTTCAGACATCTCTGCACCCATTATATTTGCTTTTTTTTTAATCGCCAAGAATGTGGTGCAGGAGGCTGACCCGCCCGGGGTGGCATAGCGTCATCTTCCCACAGGGCATTTACTAAGATTCGGCCACTCATTGGAGAAACTGGCGCTTTCTCCTTATATCTGGTATTGGTGGTGGCAATGGGGGAAAGAGAGTTCCCATGGGCTGAGGCACCACATCTGATCATAGCTGCCTTCAGTGCTATTTTTCTAGCACAAAATTTTCTGGAACTCACCAGGAACTCCTCCCTTGTTCTCTTATAATGGCAATGGTGCCCACCTGGGAGGTGCTGTAACTGAGTTCCGGATGGGGGGAAAAACAAGGAACCCCTTGTTACCTCCTGATCCTGTTGGACTCCAATTCCCATGAGCCCCTGCCAGCATGACCAATGGTCGTGGATGGTCATGGATGATGCGAGTCTGAACCCAACAACATCTGGAGGGCCAGGGGTTGTCCATCCATAATGCAGATGGCACTATGTGCAGCAAGGAAGAATGTGTGAAGCCCAGGGGACACGGAAATGTTAAGTGTAGGACTGCAGACAAGCCACATGCAGAGAAGTCCAAATGGGAAATCTTTCCAACTGATATACTGCATGGGCCAAGTGGGGATTAATGTCTAGAAAGAGAGCTTACTTGCCTCCCCCCTTTGAATGAATGGTTCCTACTTGTTGATGAAGGCAGCACACCTACTTATAGGCTCAGGCCCCAAGTCCTCAAAATGAAAAGGATTCTGAGTCTGAACCTTCAATCAATACTTGAGGCAGCACTCTGTGGAGTTCCTGTCCATTGTCCCCTTGACTAATCATCTTGGTGACTCCATAGCTTGCAGAGAGACTCCATAGCTGGCAGAGAGACCACCTTTTAGAGTAGTCATATGTTTGTGGTGGAATGCTGCAGCAGCTAATCAAAATGACTTTATTTATTTTGACTCCTGTGCTTCCTGCCTTCCTGCGCCCATTATTATGCTGTGCAGCAGCCATTAGGATCCCTTTTCAGGCTTTTGGACTGCCTCAAACCGTTAATACACTTTTAACCATCTTCTGCCAGTTTCTGAGGCTTGGTACAAAGTGTATTAGAGTTAATTGGACAGCATGGTCATTTGCAATGAAAGCATAGCTTACTTTGCGATGACTAGAGAGCCCCCAATATGCAGGGAAAGGCGGTTGGTTAATTGCTCACCAATGTGGGTGGCATGTGAGGTGTCCCCCCCCCCCCTTGTTATCCCATTCTGTTACCTGGTTTTGCTAAATGGGATTGCAAAAGACTCTCCCGAATGTTTCCAGTCACAAGCTGTCAAATCTAGGAGTTGGACAACAGGAGTGAGATTTTGCACAGGGTTGAGCAATCATGTTCAAGGTGAGGGGAACAGAGGGCCTATAAGAAACAGGCTGGAAGTTCGAACTGGTAGCACTTCTTGCTGACATACACAAAAAGCTCCGTTTCAGAGATCAGGCATTTGAGACTTTGTTGTCAAACCCTGAGTCCCACCTTCCTAGTTCTGTTGTTGTTGGCTTCTAAGGCTATAGCATAAATTTTAAATGCAGAAAAAGCACACGCTTTTTATTATCAGTCTCTAGCTTCTATTATCCACATCAGTTTTTTAAAAAATTATATTTGAGAATGCAGGTTTTTCCCAAGCAGACATTCTGAAGAAGAAAGGACATCTCTCCTCAACATGTTTATAGAAAGCTCTGCAATTAGCTAATACGATTTGAGCTCGCTTCACATTATTACATGTTGCTCCCCAAATTCTCATCTCTTGCTTAGAAGAACTCATTAGCCATGCAAATGAAATGCGCTCCAGTGGAGTGACAGCCAATTACACTCCCCCCACCATCCTCAGCACAAAGTAAATGACAATTCATTGGGCGTCTTTGGGGAGTTTGGTGGGGGGGAGGAACTGAATGAGCTCCTGCGTTACCTTATGTGGCAATCAAGCTTTCCCACCGCTGTGAGAACCCTTGGGAGCCGGCTTGCTCCTGTTGTTGAGAGCATCCTCTCTCCACATTGTTAATCTCCGTTTGCCTAGTTGCTCCCAAGCTCATTCTTCCCTGGGGAGCACTGTGAAAACACACTGGAGTCCTAGCTGCTCCTTTTCCCTACTTCCTTTTAGGAAATGTTCTGCAAAAGAGGAGGGAGGGGGAAAATAATGTGTTTCCTTAATTGATTTTGGTGGGGAGAGAGAAAGGGGAGGGAGAAAGGGGCAGCACCAGCCCTGTCAAATTAATTAGTTCCAAGACCATTTGCAGTTTGGAATGATCATCATTTGACTGATCAGCTCCTCTTGATCATCACATCTCAGTGTGGTTGGGGAACGTGAAAGGGAAACAATATTGCAAACCTCTCTTTTCTTTTGCATGATCCTTAGGGAAGAACCAAAGTGTGTGGGTGTTTTCCGTGTTCCTTAAAGCAGAGCAGTTAAAAATATTTTTTAGGAAGGCCACATAACATTGTGACAAATTCTAAAAGCATTTGCATTCATTCATTCATTCGTTTGTTTGTTTGTTTGCATACATACACCCCACAGGTTAATGTGGAAGAGCTGGTGGCTTGGCTCATGGGGCCACAGCCTTGCAATTACATCATGTGCCTCTTCACCCCTGTTTCACATCATTGGTAGGAAACAAGCAAAACTTCTTGTTGGAGGCCGTGGTCCTTCACATTCCAGGGGCAGGAGGAAGAACTGAACACGGGGGATGCCCTCATTCACACAGGCAGAGCAGGTGCAGGTTGGCAGAGGTAGCTGCAACTTCAAAGTCTCATACTAGTCCAAAGCCCAAACAGGGACAGGACAAGAAGCAGTCAAACTTCTGATGACAGCACAGCACAAAAAAACCAAGGGCCATTTAGATGCAAATGTGGGATGTGCGGTTTGGCAAACACTATATTCTAACAAGAAAACATTTCTCACCATTAGTTTGTACATTATCTTTCAAATTGCACCGTGGCTGTATTGGGTTTTAATGGCTTTATTGTTTATTAACCTTCAATAAGTACATTTCAAAAGGGGAAAAACGCAAGATTAAGCAGTCACAACACAACAAGGAAGGTCCAGAAACAGCCCAAGATCTAAACACAAGAGGCCCAGCTATCAGGAAACTCTGCAAAGATGTTGCTCTGCTGAAGACTTTTTAAACGTCAGAACATAGCTGTAAGTCACCTATGTTGACGGCAGATTGGGTCTCCTCATGAAGAGTAGATTACCGGTACTCATGAATATCCATTTACTCCTGCAGAGTATTTGTTCCTCCGGTGTGCAATCCAGTGTCTGTCACCTAACTAAACCTGGATATTTAAGCACCTGTGCTCACGGGGACTTGGTGGCCACTTGGCTTCCAACCCTGATTCCATGAATGGATTGTGTGTGCCTTGAGGAGGAGGGTGGGTTTCTATGAACCCCAAAGACTCTGTACCCCGCTACTCTTCCTCATGACCTCTTGGCATGGGCTCCTCCTCCTTTTGTAGATTGCAAAGAATAGATGGAAGAGCCCTCATCTTTCTGCAGGGTGGTTTTCCACTGTAGCAAGTGTGCCTCTGTGCCTGTATCTGTGATGAAATCATTATTTCAGTCTTGTTGAGAAGCAGGTTTAAGGATGTAACATCCCACTCCCTCCTTGGAGGTGTGAATGCAGCTCTCCAGATGAATCGGCTGCCAGGGGAAATAGCACCTCAGGAGACGACCAGCCTCTTTGTCGCTCTCTCACCTTCACTCATCAGAAAGCGAAAACAGACTCAAGACCTCGCAAAGGACTTTGAAGGACCCATGTGGGGGACAGGATCACAGGGCTCAGATCTCTGATTAGATGGGAATGACGGCTGCTTGCTTGATAACACACAAGTCAGAGAACAGAAGGCTGCAGAAGCTGCTACCAGACTCTGTGGGCATCTACAGTTTCAAAATAGATGGGCGGGTGGACAAATAAGTAGATAGACAGATATAATTTGCACAGGTCAACAGAGGCAATTTGTACAGAGGCAGATCAACTCCCGTACACAATTATCTGCGTACAAGACATCGAAGTCTGTGCACACACAATACCTTTAAAGCAAATCTGAAGCACATTTCCCCCCTCAAATAATTCTGGGCACTGTAGTTTACCCCTCAAAGAGTTACAATTCTCAGCAACTCTTAACAAACGACAGTGCCAAGAATTCTCTGAAAGGGGAAAAGTGCTTTGATTGTGCTTTAAAAGTATGGTGTACACTTAGCCTATGCGCACTAGTAACAAAAGAGCGAGTGTGACTTGTGTATATAGGGGGGAAAGTGAGGTACCCCATTCAGTTCCTCTTCTTGTTCTAGGCCTTAATCTCTTTTTAAAAATCTCTTCTCAAGTGTCTCATGAATTGTGTTATCTAGACGGATCACTTATGGACTGATGATCAGATAAACACAAGATACCATGATCAGAAGTAGGCTCGGGGCATCAATGCGGGACCTTTTGAGCACTTACAATAGCTGTGGCAAAGGTTGTAAAGATCCAGCAGTGAAATACAGCTTCAGTCCGAGGATAACTTGTGGGAAATCATTAGAATACACAGGATGAAACTTGTTGACAATCTCTCCCCCCCCCCCAATTTGTACAATAAATCAGTACTAGGACAAAGTGCATCTTAATCATACGCATAGTACCTCAGTTGCTTATCCCAAGTTTTGTTCCTATGCTAAGAAGCTCTTTGCTTCTGATGAGGCTTCTGTGAGCCAAAAGGAGGAGGTAATTCCCACAATTTCTCCTGTAGTGCCCCATCATGCTGTTTCAGAAGATTCCCTTAACCTTCTGGAGCAGATCGGCAAGGCACCTTCTCCCACTCTTTCCACTAATGGAAGCTCCCATTGTCTGTCAGTGAAGAGACATGATTTCATAACCCTTTGTTGTTTTTATGGTCCTTAAGAGTATGTATGTTCATATGATACCCAAGGGACTTTATTTTTACTTATTATTTCATTGATATCCCACCTTTTCTCCACGGAGCTCAAGGTGGCTTACACATTTCTTCTCCTTTTCATCTTATCACCACAACAACCCCTGAGACTGAGAGATGGTGACTGGCTGAAGGTCACCCATTAACTTTATGCCTGTGTGGGGAATTGAACCCTGGTCTCCCAGGTCTTAGTCTAGGTAAAAGATAAAGGTAAAGGACCCCTGGACAGTTAAATCCAGTCAAAGGCAACTATGGGGTGTGGCGCTCATCTCACCTCGCTTTTAGGCCAGGGGAGCTGGCATTTTTTCACAGACAGCTTTCCAGGTCATGTGGCCAGCATGACTATACCAGCATGGCACAACACAACACCATGATGGAAACCAGAGTGCACGGAAATGCCGTTTACCTTCCCGCTGCAGTGGTACCTATTTATTTACTTGCAATGGAGTGCTTTCACATTGCTAGGTTGGCAGCAGCTGGGACAGAGCAACGGGAGCTCACACTGTTGGAGGGATTTGAACCACCGACCTTCTGATTGACAAGCCCAAGAGGCTCAGTGGTTTAGACCACAGCACCACTCACATCCACTACACCAGACTGACTCTCTGCTATAAGACAGAGGGACTTGCCTACTATTTGTTTATGTGATTCAGAGCAAAACTGGAAATATGGTATAAAGTAACTGGTCGAATAGATGCAAACTCTTGGGGACAGACCCCATTCTGATCTTGCAGCCTGTGGAAATAGTATGTGGAAATACTCTGGGCCTAAGTCAAGTTGTGTGAGGTTGGCATGGGAGAGCCACACAGAGCAAAGCTATCCAGTTTCTGGAAGGAGGGGAAAAAGGAGGTTTGTGTTGACAAGCCCTTTGATGAGCCCTGTGGAGATGTTGACAATGACTGCAGGGGTGAAGGGGTCAGAGCTCAGTGGCAAAGCACATGCATGCCATGCAGAAGGTCCCAGATTCCGTCTCTGACATCTTTGGTTGAAAGGATCTCAGACAGCAGATGGTGGGCAAGACCACTGCCTGAGATCCCAGAGAGCCACTGTCAATCAAATGCAAATAAATAAATAAATCCTGGTTTTGATAGGTAAGACGTTTGACCTGATATAAGGCAGCTTCCTTCAGATATTCCCACTTCCGAAACATCGGAAAGATGTCACTATGAATGTAATGTATATTTCCCATAGATAACTTGTAAGCCGTGGGGAGAACATTGCTTGGTCAACCAGGGTTCTTCTTATGTTTCCAGGGTATAATTATTACTTTTCTCTTTAAATGTGAAAATACTTGTGTGCCTTGTGTGACACACAGGCCATTTCACATATTATACAGTGGTAAATCAACAAGAAGCAACAGCCAGTCGCAGCTCTCGGCTTGTATGATCGGAACACACGCTTGTGGTTTCCCCACTTTACGTAGGCATCCAAGGGGACCATTTTTGGTAGATTTGTGGTAAGGCAAGTACTGCAAAGGAAGGCAGTTGGAAAGACACCCACACCCTTAGTTCTTTAAGAGAAACCTTTGGCTTCAGCTGCAACCAGTTCAGCTAATTCAGCCTGAAATGGGGCAGGCTCTTCTACTTTTTTTGCCATCGCTATAAGAAACATCTCTGTGGTTTACTTCCCACATCAAGGTGTTCCCCCCGTCGTAGCAAATATGCCTGTTTCCTCCAACCCTGACCTAAAAGTCATTGATGGGCAATGAATTCTAAGCGCCCATAAACTCCACAGACAGTGACAGCTGGAAATGACCTTGCAACAACCCAGGCCATAATTCTCGGACTGGAACTGCTGCTTCCAGGGAACCCAAGACTCTTCTGGAAAAAAAACTCATCATCCCCCTAGTGGCAAAAGTGAATTCAAATTGTGAGTTGTGTTGGAGGGAAGGGGAAAATTGCATCACTGGGAGAACCAAAAACGTAGTCATCTCAAGAGTCTTTTCCCAACTTACTTCAATTAGGCCATTGGGAAAAGACAATGGGCATTGTCCAGTCTTTGTGCACAGCTCTGAAGCAAATGTTTAATTGCTCATTGCAGAGATGAAGAATGCTTGAGGCGGGTAAGACTCAGGACATTTGTGTGGCAGGGCTTTGAATGCAGTTCTGGTGCTGAAAACAGACTCCTGGGCTGGCTTTTCTTAATTTTAAGGGTACGATGCCCCCCAACACCTGGCTGGTGTATCTCAGGATTCTGGTAAAAGAACAAATATCTCCTAAATCTAAAGTCCGCCCTATACTCATCTGTGAGAAAGGCTTTGGGAGTAAACCCTGGGGGTGGGGTGGGGGATCTGGACCCACTACCTTGTGGGACATCTTCAGGAGAAGAAAGGGTTGAGTAAACCCTATGCAAATCTAGAGTGGAGTCCCTAAGATGGCACCTTGTATTCTTCCTGCAGCCAAGCTGATGCCAAATGTAAAAGGTAAAGGTAAAGGGACCCCTGACCATTAGGTCCAGTCGCTACCGACTCTGGGGTTGCGGTGCTCATCTCACTTTATTGGCTGAGGGAGCCGGTGTACAGCTTCCAGGTCATGTGGCTAGCATGACTAAGTGAACCAGAGCAGCGCACGAAAACGCCGTTTACCTTCCCGCCGGAGTGGTCCCTATTTATCTACTTGCACTTTTACGTGCTTTCGAACTGCTAGGTTGGCAGGAGCAGGGACCGAGCAACGGGAGCTCACCCCGTCGTGGGGATTTGAACCGCCGACCTTCTGATTGGCAAGTCCTAGGCTCTGTAGTTTAACCCACAGTGCCACCCGCATCCCAAATGTATTGCTCTGCTTTCCTTTGGACCACACCAGCAAGGCTGAGATGGAGGCAGCCAAGGACCTCCATACACACTGCCCAGGCTTGTACCCTAAGGTGGTCACTTTGGTGCAGCTAATGCAGCAAAAGCAACAGCGGAGGCAGCAGTTCTGAATTACTGGTCTCTGCAGCCACAGCAGGTGCTGTGATTACCCAGCAGATTGACTTCACCCCCAAAGGTGCACTCCATTGTCTCTTGAGACAGACGGGTGCCAACAATTCCAGTTTCTCAGGCCACATCCACACCATACAGTTAAAGCACACTTGAGCCACTTGAACCGCCATGACTTCCCCTAAAGTGCCCTGGGAAGTATAGTTTGTTAAGTGTGCTGAGATCTGTTAGCAGACCACTCTTCCCTTCCCAGAGCTACAATTCCCAGAGTGGTTTAACAATCAATCCTTCTTCCCAAGAGAACTCTGTGAACTGTACTCTGTTGCCTTGGTGCAACAAATCCACTTTCTAAAAATGATGTTTTACAGTTTAGGAAGGTGATAGGGGAAATACAGTGAAGTGTGGGAAGAACAAATGCTCATTGTTGCACAACCCCCTGCAAACAAATCAGAACAAATACTCAGTCAAGACTGAACATAGTCTAACCTCTGTCCAGCTGTGTGACAGAGCCCCTAAATAATCTTTTAAAAATTTGGCCTTGCCCTCAGCCAGGAGGCAGCTAAGATAGTGCTCTCCAGAGATGCTGCTGGGCTGCTTTAAATGTGGTACTATTTTAACAAGCTTGGGTGTTGTTTCTTTTTTGCACATTTTAACTTTGAATGATTAGTTTAATGTTTGGATGGAATTGTTTTATTGTGTATTATAATTAGATGTGTACATATTTTCATAATGGGTTTTATACTTATATACACCTTAGAAGCCACCTTGGCAATTAAGCAGTATATAAATTAGTAAGAAATAACAACACCCATCAGCCTTAGCCAGTATGGCCAATGTTCAGAAATGGTGGGGGAATTGTAGTCTACAGCATCTGGAAGGCCCAGGCTGACTACCCATAGCCTAAAAAGTAACCATTAAGGCTGCATTCCTATATCCTACTGACCTGGGAGAAAGCCCCATCGAACTCAATGAGACATACTTTACTTCTATGTTGACATCTATAGGACGGCTTTGTTCATGGAGCATTTGGGAATGGTAAGAAGGAAGAAAGATGGATTTAGAGTTCTGTGTGCCAATACCATAACAAATGATTAATTTGACAAACTGGGCCATAGCATCTTTGGTTAGCTACACTTTAAAAGGCAGTTGAAATCACCTAAAAGCAAAGCAACCTCCTTTGAAGCAGAGGCTTCAAAACTTGAGTCCTTCCAATCCCATCTTTGGCCTGGTCCCCAGCCTACAAGAGATGTCCTAATTTCAAGCCTAGTTTGCCATTTGTGTTATCATCCAATGAAACAGGACCTTATTTCAAGGGCCATTCAGGTCTCCTAATGTTCATCGTGCCCATTCAGTTCAACTTCTCACAACTCCCTTGCCTGGGGCATATAGAAATGTTGCTCTGCCATCCATAGATGCAGATGGCCTGCAGTTCATGTCATTCAAGACTTCTCCATTCAGCATCCACAGCTGCAAAAACAGCAGGCAAACTCTTGACCTCCAAAACAAAATACTAGTGACACCACACCCGTTATCACCTCTGATTCTACCCTGATACCCATTGGCTTGGCTAAGGGAAGGTCAGGTCAAGCACAGGGTTGAATATCATAAAACTCTAGAGTTAGAAGGGACTCCAAGGGCTATATGGTCCAACCCCCTGCAATACCAGAATCCTGCCCAAGGCTGTCCCTTGGTGGGCACGATCCATCAACCTCCTTTTTAACAGCCAGGTGCATTGGCCCATTGTGCTACTCTTTCACTTAAAGTTTCCTGAGAGCTACAGCAGTATGGAGGTGTCCCTGTGGGATGTCCATTAGGCCCTAGATACTAATACATTTGTGTCGTACTGTCCGGAACCACCAGAAGTCACAGGAAAATATAGTTTGAGTATATCCTGGCATCCAGAGTATCTAGGACCCACAGGAACTATATTTTCCCCTGGTCACTGGCAGCCATAGATGGTGTGACACATGCACAACAGCATCTGGGCCTTTTGATGGCTTCCCCAAGAACCAAAGAAGCTCTGGAAAAGAAAAGGGGCAGTGGAGGTGACTTTAGGCCATATTGGACTATTAATGGCATTGTAATAAAACATGATGGGGCCTCCATCATACAATGGGTTCAGGTTAAAAAGCAATATTTGATTAATTTTGAAAAGAAAGCCTTTTAAACTTGAGCCTTCCAAATCATTTATCGGAATCAGCTAATCATCAGTACAGAGGCAGCAGTGCTTTCTACCATTGTAGCTGCTCAGTAGGTCATGCCTGCACATTAAGGCAGCAATCCTGAAAAATGAAAAAAGTCTGCCTAAAAGGGGTGTTCCTGAAAGTTCACTTTCTCCTCTTTAGTGTCAGTGTTGACATTGTAGAACTCAGCAGGGAGGAAGATGGAGGCAAAACTATCATACATTGGTTCCGCCTAAGACAGCATCTTAAAAAGGAGACATCAGCTTGCCAACAAAGGTCCGTATAGTTAAAGATATGGTTTTCCCAGTAGTGAGGTATGGAAGTGACAGCTGGACCATAAAGAAGGCTGATCGCCGAAGAATTGATGCTTTTGAATTATGGTGCTGGACGAGACTCTCTGCAAGAAGATCAAACCTATCCATTCTGAAGGAAATCAGCCCTGAGTGCTCACTGGAAGGACAGATCGTGAAACTGAGTCTCCAACACTTTGGCCACCTCATGAGAAGAGAAGACTCCCTGGAAAAGACCCTGATGTTGGGAAAGATGGAGGGCACAAGGAGAAGGGGACGACAGAGGACAAGATGGTTGGACTGTGTTCTTGAAGCTACCAGCATGAGTTTGACCAAACTGCGGGAGGCAGTGGAAGACAGGAGTGCCTGGCGTGCTCTGGTCCATGAGGTCATGAAGAGTCGGACACGACTAAATGACTAAACAACAACAATCATTGACTCTGGCTCTGCCTACTGCTGGGCTTCTGTCCCACGAGTGCCAATGGGTGCTACCAGCCACCACTGAGCAAGGTTACATAGAGAGGGGCACTGGATTCATTGCAACTAAGAACTGAGGTGGGCAGGGGCAGGCTGAGAACAGACTGGGATTTGGGCCCCGTTTTCTGTAATGGGGCAGCCTCCACTGATATTGGTTCTCTCCTCTCGTTTGAAGGGGGGGGGCAGAGTAATACATATCCTTCCTGACACGAGATCAGGCGGAAAAACAGCTGCAGGGAAACAGTATCAAGAAAATCTTCCAATCCAAATGTTTCTAATGCTGTACAAGTTTAATGTTTCAAGCCGTAGGCTGTTCATCAGGGGTTCACAAAACTAAAAATATATATAAACAATATGAACAAAATCATATATATATATATATATATATATATATATATATATATATACCATTCATTCCATACAATCAATTAGTATTCACGAAAGTATAATGTATACAGAAAACTTGAAACCCGTTGACATAACTCCAAAAATATTTCTATTATGTGGATGCTCACTAATGGCAGGGAAAGCTCAGATCTTATATCACAGGAAGTTTTGTTCAAAGCATTTGTATTTAAAAAACAACAACCCACAGCATTGTGCCAAAACCCGGATGTCTATAGCTCAGGATGTGATGAAAGGAGACTATAAGGTCCCCAGATAATGTATTAGTCCAATGCAGACAAGTTAAAACTCCAATTTTCATCTCCTTCAGAGAAAATGTAGCTATGCCAAATGTAGCTATATTGAAAAGAGGACCTTTCTGAACTGAAGGCAGTAGTGCCTTTCTGAATTCCTTTTTTGTGTGTGCTTATAGTTGGCTACAAAAATTCCCTTGAAAAAGAACAAGATGGCCTGAAGTACTTTGGGATTTTGATGGCTGCATTTGATTAATGTGTGCTCTGACACGTTGGGCCAGAGACAATCACAGGGGTCAGCAACCTTTTTCAGCTGTGGGCTGGTCCACCATCCTTCAGACCATGTGGTGGGCCGGACTATATTCTGGAGGGGGAAAAAAGAACGAATTCCTATGCCCCACAAATAACTCAGAGATGCATTTTAAATAAAAGCACACATTCTACTTATGTAAAAACACCAGGCAGGCCCCACAAATAACCCAGAGATGCATTTTAAATAAAAGGACACATTCTACTCATGTAAAAATACGCTGATTCCCGGACAGTCTGTGGGCCAGATTGAGAAGGCGATTGGGCTGTATCTGGCCCACGGGCCTTAGGTTGCCTATCCCTGGACCATCACTTTTAAGAGAACTGAAAGCAGTTGGAGGGCTGGGGAAGCATTATTTCTCACGGTAACACCGTTGAGCCCCATTATTGCAGGGGTCGCTAACCTTTTATGGCTGGTGGGCACATGAGGAATTTTGAGAAAGTGGCTTGGGCACCAGTCACAAAAGAGCTGCCACATGGGTGTGTATAATGACAGATACATCTAAAAGAGTAGAAAAAGAGGCAGGACGACAAAATATCATGCTACCTTCTAGTCGCCCCAGCACTGGGAACATGGGCATAGCTGGGGGGGCAAGGAGGAGCAGCTGCCCCCGCTAAATCAAGAAAAACATAGCTAACTGAGGTTCTGCCCCCCTAACAAAAGGCCTGCCCCCCCTAACAAAAATCCTGGCTATGCCCTCCTCTTTTCAGAACCAATGAGTGGGTAAGCATCTAATCCTGGTCTCCAATGAAAGGTTAGCATGTTTAAGGTGCCATGTTAAATGTAGGAGAGGCTGAGCCAGTGCCAACAGGAATGGAGCAAAAAGAAGAAAAGGTCCCTTGTGGACTCGGTTTTTGTGTGGTGTTTAATGAAATCTTTCATGGGCAGCATAGGACGTACTATAAGGCACAGGTTTGAGGGCCATCATTCTCTTTGTGTGGCTGAAAAAGCAGAAGAACCAGGGCTACAATCCGGGACTTGCTTCCCTGGACTTAATGGGACTTACTTCTGATTAGACTTTTCTAGGATCGCACTGTTAATCACTTGCCACTGCCACACAGTAGACTTGTTTGACGTTTAAGGTTCTAGTTCATAGGATTTTGCTGCTGGGGCAGCACACACACCCCTCCATTTGCTGCTGTTTTGTCCCATTGTTCTATTAAAGATTTCAAAAGAACAATGTGGTCACAGCACTTACATATTTTATGCATCGAGGAATAGAGTATAAACCACCAGCAAACTTCTCTTCCTGGCTTTAGACTTTGGTTGTTCTCTAGACAGAGCAAAATAAGAGCACGTATCCCCCTTTAGAAAGCAAGGAAGCGTTCCCTGAAATATCCGCATAATGGGTGGTGGTTTGGGAGAGGCATGGCAGGGGTAAAGAATTTGACGACAGCTTGACTGGCAGAGTGAAGCGTGACCCTTGTTTGTTTGGGTAGTCAAAGTACTTACAGCAAATGTCTCAAGCTCATGTTGTTTTAGATAAAAGGATCCAGGCCTTGTTGTGGGATTAATGGGCCGGCCATAAACCCTTCTCTGCATGACCCTATCAGCACCTCTCCCCATTTTAGGGGACAAGAAAAACAAATCATCACACACACACATACACACACACACACACAAAGGTATGAAGATTCAGTAGAGTTTCACAGCTTGGAAAAGCATTCCTAGGACAGAGTAAATTAGTTTATACAATAAAATACAAAAAGGCGGCAGGATAGCTGCTCAGAGGGCTCTGTATTTTTGGTAGAAGCTTGTTGTTACCGTTATTTATTTTAAATTGGAAAAAGACCCTTCCACTTAACCAAGTGCCTACTGCAAGTTATAGAAGATTTAAAAGTATGATAAATAAAAGTTAAAAGAGTTGCAATCTTGAAAAAGGAAAATGAAAAGTCCCTAGGAAACCACTATCTGCAGCAGACTGAAGTTCAAACAAGATTTGTGACCATTGTTTTATTTTCCTGAAAGCAGTTGTGGCAACAGGGGTAAAGATTTGGATAGTGGCTGAAGCGCTGAAGGAGGTGCTTTTCATGGCAGAGAGGAAAACACACAGGTACAACACAGGTATCATTATTGTATTTGTTTATATCCCTCCTCTTCCCCAGACTGGGACTCCAGGCAGCTTACACCTATTAAAACAAGACAGATAAAATACAAAAAGCTAAAAACATATAAAAGATAATCATTAAAAGATAACTAAACGGTAATAGAACTAAAACATTATAAAATATGAATCTATTAAAAGACAGATAATAAAAACAGCAGAGCACTATTCAAAGCCATTTCCTTTAAAAACAACAACAGTGAGTTCCCAAAAACCTGTTGGAATAAAAGGTATCTGTTTATTTCCCCTCCTGTGGATAATAGGAGCTTCTGGTGGAGATGTGATTTCCACTGGAAAAAACAGCTAGCATTGCCAGAGAAGAGGACGAAAGAAGAAACAGGTTTATATACCATTTATTAATTTATAGTTATAGATGCTGATATGGAGATTTAAATGGAAACACAACACATAAAGGAACTCTGGAAGCTGTCTTATACTGAGTCAGGCCATTGGTCCATCTGACTCATTCCTTTCTGCACCCAATTGGCAGCCATTCTCCAGGGTTTCAGATGGGAACCCTTTTCCAGCCCTATGTGGAGGATTGAACTTGGGACTGTCTGCATGCATGCTATTGTCTATGAGAGGCTGGGTGTGAATACCCTCTTAGTAATGATGGAGGAAACTGCAACAGGGAAAGCATTCCCTCACAGCCTCACTACAAACTCCCCTGGCTAGTGTGGTGCTGTGAGGGCAGGACCAGGGCCGGATTTAGGCCCTAAGCTACTGAAGGTAATGGGGCCCTTTATATGCCCAGCTGTCCTGTGTCAACAACAAATTGTCACTGTTTTTTGTGTTGAACACATGCTATATGGTAAGCTATAGACCTAATAGGTATCTAAAGCCATTTGCACATAACAAAATATGTATTTTATCAAAGTAATTGTTGAACTGAAATTCAATTAAGAAGTATATTAATAGTGAAATTATTATTAAGCTCTAACTTAAAGATTTATTACTCATTACAAACTTAATAATGCAAACACATTGGCATTTGGCAATAACAAATTTCCTTTAGAAACACAATTTATAAAGACTCATAATTTCTTGGGGGGGGGGCAAGAGAGTGGGGCCCTAAACTATAGCTTGTTTAGCTTATACTTAAATCCAGTACTAGGCAGGACTGGGGGGGGGGGGGGCAAATATCCAGAGTCCCACTCAGCAGAATGAGGAGGAGGCCCCCCAAACTCACCCCATTTTTCAATAAGTGAAGTAATGCACAGTGTCATATAAAGAGGTGAGGTCCTGACACCGTGAGACCCTTATGTCCAGAATCTAAAATTGCCTTTGTGCGCCACTGTTGCTGACAAGCAGAATGTGGAACTGTACACCCACCACATCTCAGCAGCCAAGAGGGATCATGCAGATGTCAGCTGCGACCCCCGTTTGGTTTAGCATGGGGATGCGGCCGTTTGCAGTTGGAATGTGAAAGGTTTTTCAACCCCAATCTGTTTGACAACTTGGCTGTTGGAGGTGGGCTATACAGAGCGAGAGAAATGCCCTCTGGAGATGTATGATCATATTTATCATACATGACCAGGGCAGACGAAGGCACCAATAACTTTGTCCATCTGGCATTCTGGAACAGAAAGCAAAGTAAGGGGAGAGGTGGAGGTGGAGTAGAAGCTCCAAGGATAATAAGCACCATTAAGGTTAGTCTGTCTCATGATTGTTTCTTATTAAAAAGAGACTGCACTTTATCTGTGCAGGATATGCTGTTCGGATGAGGGAATTAGCAGAACGACTGCCTCCATATCATCTAATTAGCAAAAATGTTGATAAGCAGATACAATCACATATGATTAGGATCCTTTTTAAAAGCCACTCCATTAATTAAATAGACAGAGAGGCTGCCTCCAACCCTCGTGTGCCACTGATTAGAATACAAATATTTACACTAATCTCACCTCCATCAGCCAGGGGACACTTTTGAGTATTTTCAGTGACATCTGATTACTATTGATTTTCATCCCCAATGTCAGGCCATTTTGTTAGTATCTGAAAGTGCTGCCTTCAGTTTCGGATGCTTTAAATCATGTTAAGGGTTTATCTTAATGACGCTGCTGATAACCACTGCTCAGGTCACTCGTACTTTCTCTTCAAAGAACACAGCCTGGGCTGGTTTTTATTGTTTGTACTTGAGATTTAAGATACGAAAAACATTTCTCATTTCAAAGCCTCGGCTCCTAGGGATGGGGCTGCCTAGCTAGTTTGTGTATCTAGTTATTTTGTGTGGGCATCTCTCTCGTCCCACTCTTGATTTCTTTCTGCCCCCCTCCCCGGTCTCCCGCACACGCTCCTCCTTTGCTCCACAATCCATTCTAGCTTATAGCAGTGGCGCTGGAGTCGCTGATAATCTCTGATGCCTGCTGTAGACCCTGGGAAATGGACAGTGAGCTGCTCCCATTGAGAAACGCACACACTTACTCTCTGCCTACATTTCAGGCTGGCCAGTGAGCGAAACCCTGGGAAAACAATCTTAGATAGCAAAGCAACTATATTGGTATACCGAGCAGCAGGATTGAACTGGTTGGCGGCGAAGATGATGATGATGCACAGTATCTAAGTGAATATAAGCACTCCCCGCAGTACATACAGGATAGTGACTCTGCCCTGTACCATTCCCTTTCCTCCATCCATGTCAACCGGCTGAAGTGGATGTGGAACCAGCAAGTTTCACATTCTACCCATCAGGAGCCCGGCGGCGGGCAGACAAAAATGTATCTTTCATATGACAAGGGCCTTCCCCTCCACCTTCCCACTCAATGTACGGCGCATACGTTCTGAACGAAAAGCATATGCTTATCAGAGCGTGATCTAACTAAGACATTGCCTGTGGTTAATCACTAGTGTTGGGAGATGGTCATGGACTAAGGCATTTGACTGGCAGAGGAAAAGACAATGCGCACCCACACACCCCAGTGCCACACTGGTGATGGGGCATCGTATTCCACTGCACCCAAGGACAGCAGTCTAGGCTAGGGAATGAAGGGCAGGCCACATGGTGCACAAAGCTTTGACACCTTGTTGCTGCTCCCTGCCTGAGGCAGTTGCCTCATGGTAGAACCAGTCCTGGTCATAAGCAAAGTTGCTCACTACTGGTACTGCTCAAACATTTGAATTATATGATCCCCCTTGAAGCGAGCCACCCAGAGTATCACTATCCCATCATTCCCAGCACCTGAAAGACATGAGCACTGGGGGGCTTTTGTGAACTGAGGTTGGTCAATCTACTGTCAAGGTAGTCTAACAATGGGGTCAAGTTTCTCCCCTGCTCAAGGGGCCAGCTAGTGTAGGCCAGGCTTGCTGCCTCGGTTGTGCTTGTCAAAATCTTCTGCTTTATATAACCACATGTAGAGTGAAGCTAAAGGATCCAAGAAGCTAGGGCCATGCTGGGCACCTAGATGCAGACAAGCAGGAATGATGCTATGCCCTGCAGTGCAATTTATCTTCTTGGGAACAAAGTGGTCCTTCACTCATGGTGTTGAGGGTATTGTAGGAATATATGCTGTTCTCCTTTGACTGGGGCTAGCATGGCTAAGGTATTTCAGACAGCTGGATCACCTGGAATAGTCCTAAGAGAGAGGTGCCTCCTCTGGAAAGTTTATAGTCTAAGGCATCTGCAACAAGTTGCATCATAGATGTGAAATATGACCTTTCCAGAGAGCTCATTTGCGCAACACACCTACTGATAGGACTGCAGCAGGCCTCAAATGCACTAAAAGTCAACTGTGTGCTGATTGGCCGAGATGCTTCTGACCTCACAATACTACTCAGCAGCCAGCGCCTTGAAATCAAACAATATGAGCAAGCAGCCTTTCTCTTTCCCTTTGGCACCAAAACCATTACCATTGGGCTGTGAGGAAAGAAGCGCCACAACCAAAACAACGGGATCCACTGGATCCGAACCGCAAAGGACCTTGTGTCCCCAGGGAAAACCCACCAAATAATCTCTAAATCCAGCCAGCCTTTTCTTTGGGATGGTTAATTATTACGAAGTCCTAGGGCTGCATCAAAATGCCTCGCAAGAAGATATTAAGAGGGCCTACCGCAAGCTGGCACTGAAATGGCACCCTGACAAGAATCCATACCACAAGGAGGAAGCCGAAAAGAAATTCAAAGCGGTCGCTGAGGCCTACGAAGTTTTGTCTGATCCTCAGAAACGCGCTCTCTATGACAGGCCTGTCAAAGAACCAAGGTTTAGAGGAAGAGGCGCTTCTGGGGGCCACTCCCGCAGCCCATTCGATTTTGACTTTGTATTCCGCAGTCCCGATGAGATCTTCAGGGAGTTTTTTGGAGGAATGGACATCTTTGAGCATGACTTCTGGGACAACCACTTTGACGATGACAGTAACAGGGAGGAGAACAGAAGCGGCTTGCAGGGACCCCTGGGTCTCTTTTCGGGATTAAGTGCCTTTACTAATTTTGGATTCAACTCATTTGGTCCTGGCTTTCACACAATGGTCTGCAGGTCCTTTGGAGATGACAGCAGTGGAACGCACAACTTCAGATCCGTCTCAACTTCTACCGAAGTGGTCAACGGGCGAAGAGTCACTACGCGAAAAATTGTTGAGAATGGGCAAGAAAGAGTGGAAATCGAGGAGGATGGCCAGCTGAAGTCCATAAGAGTAAATGGAAGGGAACAGCTGAAATGCTAACACCGCTCCTCATGCCTGTCCCAAAAGCAATATCCAGCTGCTTGTACGATCTTAAATGGAGTCTTGTTCCGTAAAACCGGAATCCAACTAATAAACTCCTTCATTGAGTTCAAGACATGTTTGGTAAAGACTTCTTAATTACTTTGAATAATTTTGCACCAATGTAGGGGCACGTGGTTTATTTTGAATAACTCCGAAATTCTATTGAGGAAACCAGTGTGACCAAGGATAGGCAAATCTGTTAATTCTGGTTACTCTCGGTTTCTCATCTTTCCAGTCGTAAGCTCAGTTCTTCACATTTCCACATCAGTTTGCGCTTTTTTCATGAAAATTTATCAGCATTTTATTGTAAATCTCTCCTAAAACACACAATAGCATGTCTAATATAATGCAATTTATCTATTATTTTCACCAATATATGCTGCCTTATACAGATCTTACCCCCAAATAAACATTTTGTTGCACTTTACTTAGCTGGAGGACATCACCGCAAAATTCAGAAAATTGTGAATTTCAAAGGATGTTTGTGTTTCGGTTCACAGGTTGTTTCAGAAAATGTAAATTTGGCAGGTTCACTTTTAAATGCAAACTGAATTGAATTTCTTTCCCCATCCCTAACTTTGACATACCTAGACCTTGGCATCCAGGAATTCCCCTTTTATACCTATTTTATTTTTCCTTGCCCACCAACAGATATGAGGACCTAAGGGGTCCAAAGACTCCTGAAATTTTCTCTGAATTGACACTAAAATTATATCCTCAAACTTGTATAGATCAGCAATAATCTCTAATGCAAAAAATCTCTTGGATCATCACTCTTAAAAAAATTTGAAGTCCAGGTGGTCACTACATGTCAGCATTCCCACTACAATGAGTTCCCACTATGGTACTAAATGAAACCCTCAAGTATGAGTTCCCTACCTATAACCTTCAATATAATTGCTTGAAAGTTGGAAAATATTTGCATTACTTGTTCATCTTGTTTCAAAGAGCAATATTAACAACAATAACCAAGTTAATTCCTTGTAAGCCCTCTCAAGTGGACGCGGGTGGCACTGTGGGTTAAACCACTGAGCCTAGGACTTGTTGATCCGGAGGTCGGCAGTTCGACTCCCCATGACAGGGTGAGCTCCCATTGCTCAGTCCCTGTTCCTGCCAACCTAGCAGTTCGAAAGCACGTCAAAATGCAAGTAGATAAATAGGTACTGCTCCGACAGGAAGGTAAATAGCGTTTCCATGCACTGCTCTGGTTCGCCAGAAGTGGCTTTGTCATGCTGGCCACATGACCCAGAAACTGTACACCGGCTCCCTCGGCCAATAAAGCGAGATGAGCACCGCAACCCCAGAGTCAGTCACGACTGGACCTAATGGTCAGGGGCCCCTTTACCTTTAAAGCCCTTTCAAGGTTTGTCTTCATTCTTCTGGAGGCAAGAATAAAGCCGGTGAAACTTAGGCAGCTACAGATTCAAGAACACTGAGCTAAGAGGAAGCAACAAGTTGGAAAGGACAGGGTTAAAAGGGCAAAGATGAAAGGTTAGCTATGTCACACTTAATAGGAGAGTGAACATAACTCAATTTTTTTACTCTTTCTCTGATATTTCTATTAGATAATAGGCAACAATCTAATTACGAAGCAAATATTACTTGGAAGGCTGCTTAGGTATCAACAACTTACAAAGTTCATTTTAAAGTTAATGAAATGATACAGTAGGCACTAATGTGGATATTTCTGTCATCACAATATATATAGAGAGAAAACAACTGAATGTTCCTGGCATGTTTATATTCCATCTTTGCTCTAAGGAGTTCTTTGTAGCATACAGGATCCCTCTCTTTTTATTCCAATAACAACCCTGTGAAGTTGGTTAGTCTGGCCTGGGATAAGAGCTCAAAGAGGTAGGGAAACCTCCCTCTCTCAAAACAGCAGAACTCAGAGGTCATTCACATAGCATGTGGGGTTACATGGAAACGGCAGAATCAAATCCTACAATTGGAATTTCACCATATAGTCCAAACACTGGATAGCTCAGTTGGCTAGAATGTGATGCTGACAAAACCAAGGTTGCAGGTTTGGTGCCTAAACAGCCGCATATTCCTTTCACTGAAGGACGTTGGACGAGATGATCCTCAGAGTCCCTTCCAACTCTACAATTCTATGAGCTAAAGCTTCTCTGAGAATGTAGTTCTCACAGGAAGTCAACTTTTAAGGAGCTTCAACATTAGCCATAACTTTGTTAATGAGGATGCTTTCACGAGTTGTAGTTTTCCAAAATACTGGCATACTTCGTTTGAAAAAGATACAAACACAGCAAAGTGGCATCTTCTGTTGGATCAGTACTGTCCAGTAAAAGGGGATTCATTTCTCTCTTATTGGGGAACATGACTCCTAAGTACAGTGGTGCCTCGCAAGACGAAAAGAATCCGTTCCGCGAGTCTCTTCGTCTAGCGGTTTTTTCGTCTTGCGAAGCAACCCTATTAGCGGATTAGCGGATTAGCGCTATTAGCGGTTTAGCGGCTATTAGCGGCTATTAAAGGCTTAAGAGATTAGCGGATTAGCTGCTAAAAGGCTATTAGTAGCTTAGTGCCTTAGAAAAAGGGGGTGGGGAGCAAAAAAAAATCGCAGGAACTCGCAAGACATTTTCGTCTTGCAAAGCAAGCCCATAGGAAATTCGTTTTGCGAAGCGAAGCACCTCCAAAACAGAAAACCCTTTCATCTAGCGGGTTTTCCGTCTTGCGAGGCATTCGTCTTGCGGGGCACCACTGTACCAAAATATTAGGGATGCCAAAGACAGTTTCTTGTTCTAACACAACCTTCCCTAACTTGGTGCCTTGCTGATGTTTTGGACCATTAGCCCTAACCAGCATGGCAAATCATCAGGAACTGTTGGACCAGGCTAAAGGCCCATCTAGTCCAACATCCTGTTCTCACTGTTGCCAAGCAAATGCCTACATGAAGTCCAACCACATCTGGGAGGCACCATTGCTAATATGCAACTCATGAAGTGTCAAGAACAGAATGCCACTACCTAGCTATAGTTGGATGACGTAAGTGAGAGAGGTAGGAGATAGCACCAAGCTGGGAAATTTCCTGGGGATTATATTTCCCCTTCCTCTGCACAACCCCTTCTGCTCATTGAGTACAGGGATTGTGTGGGGAAATGTTGCTCCACCAATTGTTTCCTCTGAAATTTCAGTGGGAAAACTTTCCGGAGCCACCGCAGTCATGAATGCTGTAGTGCCAGAGCTCTGGTTTCTCCATATGAACTCTGCATCTGAGGATGGCCAAGAGGGATCATGGCGGTGGGACGAGAGAAGCAGCTGTCATATGTGTGAGCCAGCCCTTCATGAAATGACTGTTGCTCTAAATAAAAAAAAAGGCAGGGTCTT
The DNA here is from genome assembly GCF_965153285.1 of Podarcis tiliguerta. Lineage (NCBI taxonomy): Eukaryota > Metazoa > Chordata > Lepidosauria > Squamata > Lacertidae > Podarcis > Podarcis tiliguerta. Next base: position 40,510,467 of record NC_139535.1, on the reverse strand, counting down.
TGTAGAGACCTCCATAAAACACACAAAAGCTAATTCAGCCCAACTGCACTTAGACTATGAGTGTTAGCAGTTTGCCCAGGGAGCCCGAGACATTATTTTATTAGCAGCCCCACAACTACTTTAAAGAGCACTTGGGCTGCAAAAACAAAACCGAAATAAAAAATACATTAAAGCATTTGGAATTACTTCATGAAATACTAAATCACAATATTAACCAACTGACCTTTGCTCTGCACAGACCTGCTAATTTTAGCAATTACAGCCAACAACTTGAATATATCAAGTGGGCAACTGTTTAACAATAATGACATCTGCTTGGAAAATCCAATTATGTCTAAACATCTCTAAATCCCCACTAGGGGATACCTGCTTTCTTTTTGCTACTGTTAGTTCCTGCCTAATAGGATTTTAAACTCACAGCCTGCTGCACATTGCAGTAGCCGTGCCCTGCTCTCCCTGGAGTGCCAACGGCGGGGCTGCGATCACATTAAGCAACAAGCGAGAGCCTCTCCTCGGACAGTGATGGAAGCGCTTTGATTTTCTGACGTCCTAATCTGATAGACAGGCGCATTAGCCAGATCCCTTCACTCCCGTGTTTCCCCTGTAGAGCACATCCCCCCCTTCCCAACACAACCTCTGATGTTTTGTACATTAAAAGCAAGTGGTCAGGGTTTTTTCTTTTTGCAGCGGCACGGGGGGGGGGGAGTCCCCTAAAGGTTTCTTCCTCTCAAAGGCAGGTGATAGATATAGCTGGTGGCCACACATGCTTTTGTTAGGAAGCTGATCCCATGCACCACCTTCTTCTTGCTTTGATGCAAGGAGAAATAGTAATGGAAGGCCCAGGTACACAGGTGAAGTTCGGCTCCACAAACAGGATAATTGTGCTATGGAACAGGGCCTTGGGCAAACTGGGTGCTATCTGGGGTGTAATTATGTAAGAGCATTTCAGTGTGAAGAGTGAACTTATCCTGCTTTTTGTAACGGAATCCTTTACATTTTCCACATTGCAGAAGTAAGATTGGCACTTTTCTGGCTCATCCGAACCTTGTGCCTTTAACAGTTAGCATGGCAAGTAGAAACGCTACCAGTGGAACTTTTTCGTCATTGTGTAGTAAAAGGCTCTGCCTGTTGAGTATTCAGCTTTTCAGTGCACAGGAGTCTGGCCAATGGCACAAGAACCTCTACAGGGAACTCTACAGGGCTGTTTCGTTCTTCACATGATATAGGATAAATGACCGTGTTCTTTGCTGTGAGGTGCTTTTAGAATGCCAAGTCTGCCCATGATGACAACGCAATGATCACACCATCAGTTAAGTGTCACAAAGAGGAGACCACACATAAGAAAATAAGAAGAATAGTGCTATTTCAGGCCAATGGCCCATCTAGTCCAGCATCCTGTTCTCACAGTGGCCAATTACAGTCGTACCTCGGGTTGAAGACGCTTCGAGTTGAGCGTGTTTGAGTTGCGCTGCTCGGTCTGCATGCGCAGACGCTAAAAATGACATCACACACATGCGCAGAAGCAGCGAAAAGCGACACGCGCGTGCGCAGATGCGCATCGCTAGTTACCTTTACTTCTAGATACGAATGGGGCTCCGAAACGGATCCCATTCGTATCTAAAGGTACCACTGTAGATGCCTTCAGGAAACCTGCAAGCTGAACATGGACGCAACAGAACTCTCCATGCTAGGGATTCCCAGCAACTGATATTCAGAGACATCATAAAAATCATTATGGTTAGAAACCCTTGACAGCCTAACCTTCAATGAAAAAAGTGAGCATAACCAACTGGCGACTCCATTCACCAAGAACAGAACGTCTGCGCAGCCAACTGGCTGCTAGGAACTCTTGAACTGGAAACAAAAAATGCAGTGCCAGAGAGCTGAGCTCAGACACTTCCCGGTAAGCCAGGAGGGCCAAATACACTACAGAAACCTTATCATTTGTTAATGTTATTTGTGAGGCTCATGGGGCAGAGGAAAGTTGTTTAATTTTGTGGGTACTGGTGAAAGCAAGATAATGACATATGGGGGAGATCATTTTAATTTTAGGTCATAACTGGTGAGTTGTAGGGATTGGGCTGGTTAAATGTGTGTGTACAATACACAACATCTTTAGTTTCTGCCATCTTGAATGCAGCATGGCTGAGGGTCACGGTATGCAATGGCGGACTCCCCCAAGATGGAACATGCAACATGGATGCCATCATCTTGGATGTGTCCACAAATTCACAAGAGAGCTCAAAATCCCATTAAATGATTTCACTGGTCAAAAATTCGTGGTAGGTGAAAAGATTAATGCACAGATTGATGCTGAATGTTTCAGATAAACATTGTAAAAAGGTAAAGGTACCCCTGCCCGTACGGGCCAGTCTTGACAGACTCTAGGGTTGTGCACCCATCTCACTCAAGAGGCCGGGGGCCAGCGCTGTCCAGAGACACTTCCGGGTCACGTGGCCAGCGTGACATCGCTGCTCTGGTGAGCCAGAGCCGCACACGGAAACGCCGTTTACCTTCCCGCTGGTAAGCGGTCCCCATTTATCTACTTGCACCCAGGAGTGCTTTCGAACTGCTAGGTTGGCAGGCGCTGGGACCGAACAATGGGAGCGCACCCCACCGCGGGGATTCGAACCGCCGTCCTTTCGATCGGCAAGCCCTAGGTGCTGAGGCTTTTACCCACAGCGCCACCCGCGTCCCAGTAAGGAGAAAACCAAATGACTGCTCAGAGATCTGCTATTATTGTTCATTCTGAGATTCTAGCCTTTCAAGGTTTTAGGGACACCTTTGACACTTCCTTATGAGTTTGGCTGAGAGCCAGTGGTGGACCATTCCTGCTTGAATCCAGCTCTATTACAAACCTTACAACTTCCCACGGCAATGAATAACATGGATTATGAATGTGCATTGTGTAGAAAAGTGCTTCCTGTTGTTTTGATTCTGCTGCCTGTTAATCTTATTGTGTTTCGCTTTAGTAATTTTGGGGAAAGTAAATAAATGCTTCAGTATTCACTTTCAATACATAATCTGGCAACACTGACCATGCCATCGTAGTTTAACTTAGCTATACATGTAATTCTACGTAAAAACAAACAAACCCACCTTAAAATTTCCCTTCTCCTTTTAGAAGAAGTATTTTAAAGTCATAACGAAGAGTGTAGCAATTCTCTACACCTTTTGTAGGTATGGGAACTTGGGGAAGAGGATGAAGCAGACAGAATGGTGCAGGTTTTATAAACTGCAGGGCCACAATCCAATACAGAGTTATGTAAGTAATTGAAATCAGCTTAAACTCATTGATTTCTACTGACTTAAATGCAACCATCTCTGCATTGGGCTGCGGATTTTTGGGGTACCCCTTTGATGATGATGATGATGATGATGATGATATATTATTATTTATACCCCACCCATCTGGCTGGGTTTCCCCAGCCACTCTGGGCGGCTTCCAACAAAATATTAAAATACAATATTAAAATAGTAAAGAACCACAGCTCACATACCGGAGAAGTAAACAATGCAGGGGCCAATAAGATCAGTTTGCTGTTTGGAGTGTTCCTAAATTAGGAGTATTTAGCATGTGCAAGTGCAGTAACAGGAAAGAATGTGATGTTGGCCGGTCAAGAGAGCTGGCAGGGAGAAGAGCAAGGGCAGACAAAGCACAGCAGCAGGTGCAGGCGGTGGCAGCACCAGGCCAGGAGCTGGATCTGAATCAGTACAATTGCACACAGTTGGTGTTTTGAAAAGAAACCAACCCTGAAAATGTCATATTTCAAACCAAGGAGATAAGCGACAAAGCAGGAGAGAGTGCAAGCAAACGAATAATATGCCAGCAGAGCCATCACCCTCTGCTTCTTCTCAAATGCCATTAATGACCATTAACTTTCTTATTTTGACAGTTTGTATACAACTTAATCCCGGTTGTCTCTAAGCTGGAGACCCAGTACAATATGACTAAAAATGAGTGAAAGCTATAAAAATCAGAATTCATTTGAAAAGCCTGCTGCAGTCAAAAAGTATTCAGTAAGTGCCAGAAGTTGGACAGGAAGGAGTCCTGTTGACTTAAACCGGATGGAAGTTCCACAAAATTGGTCCCCTACAATATCATTGTGGAGATGAGCCATGCATCTGAGCCACGGGGCACCATTAACAAGGTCTTCCCCAAGACCTCCGCCATCAAGAGGGCATATAAGGGTTCAGGGAGGGCCTGAGGTTTCCTGGACCCAAGTTGTTTGTTGTTGTTGTTTAGTCATCTTAGTCATGTTCGACTCTCCGCAACCCTATGAACCAGAGCATGTCTTGGAAAACTCTCACTTTCTTCTCAGAGCTTTTCCTTTCTTTATGTCCTTGAAGTTTTCTTGGCAAATTACTGGAGTGGATTGCCACTTCCTTCTCCAGGTGGATCACATTTAGTCTAAACTCTCGGCTATGACCTGTCCGTCTTGGGTGGCCCTGCACAGCGTGGCTCATAGCTTCTTGGAGTTATTCAAGGCCCTTCACCATGACAAGGCAGTGATCCATGAAGGGGCCCAAGTTGTTTAGGGCCTTGTAAATTAATGCAATAACTTTGGACTGGGCCTGGTAGTATATGAGTAGCAGTGAAAGCCTTTGAGCACCATTGGCATATCAGCTGCAGCTGATAAAAGACATTCCTAGATCCTGAAGCTAACTGAGCTTCCAGCAACAAAGATGGGTCCAGGATCACCCCCAAACTCCAAAACTGCTCTTTCAGAGAGAGTGCAACTCCATCCACATAAGGCAACTGGGTGGTCCCCATGTCTGGGAGATGGGCAGGCTGCCTGTTCTAGACAGGGTGGTGGTACTCACCGAAGGAGAAGATACATAGCTTGGGGATACCCCTTGATACATCTTTGTAACTAGATGCTTCTGTGGCTAGGAGTGCCTTCTACCAGCTCTGTCTGGTACACCCCATGCAGCTGTTACTAGACAATTTTAGTCTGACCACTATAGCCCATGCATTGGTAACCTTAAGGCCTTTGGACCTGATCCAGAAGTTTCAGTTGGTGCAGAATGCAGCAACTGGACTGCTGATGAAAGCTGATAACAGATGGTATGTGACCTCATTCTTAAAACATCTGCCCTGATTGCCCATCTGTTAGTGAGCCAGTTCAAGGGTCTTGTATTATTCTACAAAGTCCTGAACAACTTAAGTCCAGGGTACCCTAATGACTGCCTTCTGCAGAGAGGGCTGGGAAAAGCTCCTTCCTGAAACCCTAGAGAGCCATTGCCAGCAGGTGTAGATAATACTGAGCTAGATGGACTATTGGCTTGACTCGGAGTAAGGCAACTTCCTATACTTTTGAGCATGTGACTATATGTATAGCGCTGCAAAGCAAAACCATGAATATTAGGGCGAGGGATTTGAAGAAGGAAATTAGAAAGTAGAGACAGGAGGAACTGGACAGAGGGGAAAGGGAGGTCCTGTAACTGCTCTGTATATTGTCATCTTGTTTATCTTGAATTGGGAGTTGCTTACACGAAACACAAGGCAATCCTATGCATGCTTACTCAGAAGTCTCACTATGGAACTTACTCTCAAGGAAGTGTGTTTAGGGTTGCCCTTAGAGCTTCTTGGGATTTTGCATTATTGTCAAGTTGGGATGTTTTGGGGTTTTGTTTTTTGTAAGTAGGCCTATTTGTTTTGTTTCGGCCACATTTTGCAAAAGAATTGTGACCTCCAGTTGTTCCCTGCTAACTGCATCTACCTGCCTCTCCTCTACCAAGAAATCAGCTACATTAAAAAAAACCTGTTCTGGATTTCCTTGAATAGCTTTCTTACTAATACTTGCCATTAAATGGAACAGATTCCACAATTGCTCACATGATGCTGTGCTGAACATACACCTTCCACTAGCCAGCCTGGTTTTCGGGTGTAAAAATGGCATTTGGGGGGATTTTGCAAAAAACCCCGGATGTATGGCAACGTGATGGAAAAAGCAGCGGTTTCCAAAAGATAGCTCAACAACTTTGGGGGTCTTCCTAAAAAAAGCTGAACAACTTTGCGGGTGTACTTTTAAAAATATGGCAACCCTAGCCATGCCCCCAAAATTCCTGGTGTGTTCTTTAGTTGTGTTCAGACTGGTATAAAGATAATAACGAAGAGTATTAAATAAAAGCAGGAACAAACCCAAAAGCACCAAAGTGACTGAGTCCTGGATAATGTCAGTGTTAACAGAAGAAAATATTGTAGCAAAGACAAGAGGGGAGTAAGGAAGCCATGCACACTGACAACATTTTTAAAAGCTTATTTTCTTTTATTTTTCATTTTTGAATATTTCCCTGCCTTTTGTGGTTCCCCCAGCTCCCAGAATGAACAGGGGAATTTTGCGTGTGTGTGGAAGGGGGTTATAGCTGAGGTTAAAAAACACGAATTTGCATTACATCCTGGCTCCTGCTGTAATACTTCAGTCTTGTTTCTCTCTCGTCCCCTCTCCAGAACAACTGATCCTATCGCAGCCTGATTTAATTTCAAAGACGGATTGTGATTTGGCAGGGGAGGGGGGGAAAGAGCCAAGCTAATCAAAAGTCACCATCTGCCGCGTTGCCATGGGGATATTCCTCCCCAATAAATGTGCTCTTTGCCAAAATCACAGATAACGGGACTATAGAGGGTGGGAGGTGGGGAGAGGGAAATAAAAGAAAGAAGCTCCGGCACTATTGGGGTGGAAGAGAGAGAATTGGAAGGAAAAAGAGAGAAACCAGGAGGGAGATGAAAGAGACAGGCAGGCATCGGACGGAACACCGAAGAGGGGAAATCATCCAGTGAAGAAACTATTATGAAGCAAGAAAGCCACACTGAGGCAGCTTGAGGATGGAGAGATGGCAAACGAAGACAGACAGACATAAAGGCAAGCAATGAGTAAGATGGGAGGCAGCAGCAGACACCGTGGAGGAAGAAAGAGAATGGCTCTGCTATATCAGATGTAAGAACAAAACAAGAATAGAGGATAATTGTATTCAGAGAATAATCTCTGTCGGTGGGAGGTGGAGGGATAATATTCAATAGCAGAAGTCCTGAAGATGCCGATTTCAGCTCAGAAAGGCATCACACCAGAAAGGACAACACATCTGGGCAAAAACCTTAGTTGATGTGGTAGAGGGGTGGCTGCAGGAACATCCATGCATGATTTCTGAACCACAGTTTAAGGCTGTGCTGTTTCCTTGCACAATTTTTCCCCGACCTGAGAATACTGGTGGTGAGTAGCATGGCTGTTCAAGAAAATGATTGTCCACCAAAAATGGATGTCTGTTAACAACAACAACAATAAAATAAAATAAAATAAAATAAAATAAAATAAAATAATAATATCTTCTAAAAGTTGTATTTATCTCTTTGACATCTGATGGGAGGGCGTTCCCACAGTGCAGCAGTTTGGCCAGACTGAAACTCCAGAACTCTGTCGGCCAGATCAAAACTTCAAAATATTGTGGATCTGCAGTATCTGTTCTGAGGTGATGTACGGTACTAAGTTTCACATGCACACATCAACATTGCATCCTTTGGTGATGTGAGGTGGTGAAATAACTGACAACTCAAGATAAGAGACATGGGGTAATATTCTTCGTTCATTCATTTCTGCCCCACTTTTCCAAGAAATTGCCAGAAGCTGAAGCATACAGAGAAAACATAAAATAGGCAATCAAAACAATACTCACAACACTCAAAAAGACATAATAGCAAAGCCAACTATCAGCAATTCAGAGAATGATATTAGTGAGAAAGAAAGCAATAACTAAATTGCACAGCATTATTTTATTAGGCTCTCCTTTTGTTTATTTTCAATTCTCGCTTCCCACTCTCAAATTTTATAGAATCTGCTTGTGCTATGCTCCCTTCCCCTCCCGTCTAGAATTTGCCAAGCACAATCCCTCAGAAGGGGCAACTAAATCTGCAACTTTCTTCCAATTCTATCAAATAATTAAAATAGGCCATTTTCGTTTTGGGGTGGGTGGGTGGAGTCAAAATGGAAGACTTTGCATGAGGACCTCTGCCTGACATTTGACAGAGGCTTCATTCACCCAAGAAGCAATAGATACCAGCAACTGTCAACCCCCCAACACCGAAAGTAAAAAGGTTATGGTCATAAATGAAGATATGACCATATCTTCATTTTCCCTTTCTGGGTGGGGATAACTTCACAACACTGATCTAAACTCTGGTAACTTCCCATTTGGATTATGTTAATAGGGTTACCTTGAAGACAGTTTGAAAACTTCAGCCAGTACAAAACCTGGCAACAAGGTTATTAACAGGGACCAGATGCTTTGAACTTATTATACCATCCCTCAGGCAGTTAAGCTATGTGTTTTCGGGCCCAATTCTAGGTGCTATTTTTCACCTAAAAGCCTTACATGGCTTGGGACCTTAGTACTTGAAGCACCCCTCTTACATAAACCCGCCTACATCTTAACTCCATCTATAGAGCCCCTCCTCAGAATACCCCAAATGTCAAAGTCTAGAGGTGGCAATGAAAAAAGAGGGCTTTTTTGGTGATGCCTCCCGACCACCTGCGGAATTTTCTCTCCAGAAATGCTTGCCTGGTACTCTCTGTACATTTTTATTATTTTGGTGCCAGGCAAATACATTTATTTTTCCTACCAAACTTTTAGTAATTTTAGTGATTTTTACAGTGGCACAGTTCTAGGGTTTTATAGTTGACATATTCCTCATGGATGACAGTTTTAATGTGGGTCATTGTGGTTGTTGTGATGATATGTTATATTGCTATGAAGAAATCTCTTTTAATAAATAGTTTTGTTTAATGGAAGGACTTGGTTGTTTGATTAAAAAATAATAATAATGAGAGAATTGTGCTTTTTAAGTTCTGTATTTCTGATTTTTTGCAGTGACCCAGAGGCTTCAGAATATTTATATCGTGTTACTGATTTATTAATCAATATTCAATAAAGGAACAAAACGTATGCTCCCTTCTTATTTTCTCAGAAAAGAATAATGTGTCCACACACACACCCCTTTTCCAGACAAATTACTGTATGGGAAGATTTGCTAGACCACTTTCCAAAGGCACATGTAGGAATCCTCCTCTAGGATGGTCAGCGGAGATCACACATTCCCCCGAGCCAGGCTCTTTCAGAACCTGCTAAATAGAGCCCTGCCAGGCTAATGAGAGTAAAGGTCAGAGTAAACTGATCACTGTCATGAAACAGTGGATCTTTATTATTCAACCATGGTTCCAGACCCTTACCTCCAAACTCTATTCCACCTTACTGCTAAACAATGATGGCTTCTCATATTCTATATGAGTCACAATGCTCCTTATACACTCCATGACTACGCACACACTCACACAGTCAACACATTCACCCAATTTGTATAACTCCAGAATATAAGCAAATCAAGCGAATGCATGAACTTTTGCTGAATTCCACTTGCAGAGTGTACGGATATTTGTTGTTGTTTAGTCGTTTAGTCGTGTCCGACTCTTCGTGACCCCATGGACCAGAGCACGCCGGGAGAACTGCCTCCTGCAGTTTAGTCAGACTCATGTTTGTAGCTTCGAGAACACTGTCTAACCATCTCATCCTCTGTCGTCCCCTTCTCCTTGTGCCCTCCATCTTTCCCAACATCAGGGTCTTTTCCTGGGAGTCTTCTCTTCTCATGAGGTGGCCAAAGTATTGGAGACTCAGCTTCATGATCTGTCCTTCCAGTGAGCACTCAGGGCTAATTTCCTTAAGAATGGATGCATTTGATCTTCTTGCAGTCCATGGGACTCTCAAGAGTCTCCTCCAGCAGCATAATTCAAAAGCATCTATTCTTCGGCGATCAGCCTTCTTTATGGTCCAGCTCTCACTTCCATACACCACTACAGGGAAAACCATGGTTTTAACTATACGGACCTTTGTTGGCAAGGTGATGTCTCTGCTTTTTAAGATGCTGTCTAGGTTTGCCATCGCCTTTTTCCCAAGAAGCAGACTTCTTTAAGTTTTGTGACTGCTGTCACCATCTGCAGTGATCATGGAGCCCAAGAAAGTAAAATCTCTCACTGCCTCCATTTCTTTCCCTTCTATTTGCCAGGAGGTGATGGGCCCAGTGGCCATGATCTTCGTACAGATCTTCGTACAGTTTTATTCACAATAGGGCGCAGAGAATTTCAACAGGTGTTTTCTCCCATCAGTGCAGCCCTGTGATGTGAAGCTGAACCTACAGGTCATCTCTTTCTGCAGCCACTGGTGGAGTTACTGAAATGTACCTTTTGTGGTTGGTAAAGGCGTCTGAATGCTCTAGAAGAGTCACAGGATTGGAGGCTCATTGGGGGAAGAATCGCTGTAGACATGACAGGCTCCATCTGAAATAACTGAGCTTGGAATAAATCAAGCTATTTCCCAAGTCTTTGGAGAAAACAGTCTGGTTTTCTAAGACCAATTAGAAGCCTAACTAGGAGAGGAGTTTTCTATCCATCGTTAGACTTAGCCACTTACTACCGGAATCTTTTTCTTTTGGATCAAGGGACAACAACCTTAAAATCTTTGAGAATCTGTAGAACATAACAACGCACTCCCACATATCTGAAAATGATGCCATGGATGCAGAAAATCATGTACAATTCTTCCATATTACACATGTGTGTGTGTCATACCAAGAAACAATCTGTCCTATATTCCAGATAGGTACACAATCAAACTCTGACAATTTTTGAGGTTCCCTCTTCATCTTGTGTAGGACTAAACCAGGGGTTAACAACCTTTTTCAGCTGTGGGCTGGTCCACCATCCCTCAGACCATGTGGTAGGCCGGACTATATTTTTTTTTGGGGGGGGGGGGATGAACGAATTCCTATGCCCCAGAAATAACCCAGAGATGCATTTTAGATAAAACCACACATTCTGCTCATGTAAAAACACCAGGCAGGCCCCACAAATAACCCAGAGATACATTTTAAATAAAAGGATACATTCTACTCATGTAAAAATACGCTGATTCCCGGACTGTCCGTGGGCTGGATTGAGAAGGTGATTGGACCGCATCCGGCCCACAGGCCTTAGGTTGCCTACCCCTGGACAAAACGGAAAAAAGTATAGGCTAAAGTCAATGTCGATCACTTGGGATCCATATACAAAATCATAGATGTGACATTAAATAATGTAAAGAGCCAAGTTTGGTTACATATGGTAGTGATCAGATACCAGATTATAGACTTGGATCCTTCAGTCCAGACTTATGTCTGCACCTCAGTGCACTCCCTCACATCACCTCATGAGGTCCAGCTCCAAGGGCCTTCTGGCGGTTCCCTCACTGTGAGAAGAGAGGTTACAGGGAACAAGGCAGAGGGCCTTCTCAGTGGTGGTGCCCGCCCTGTGGAACGCCCTCCCATCAGATGTCGAGGAAAGAAACAACTATCAGACTTTTAGAAGACATCTGAAGGCAGCCCTGTTTAGGGAAGTTTTAATGTTTGATGTTTTATCCTGTTTTTAATATTCTGTTGAAAGCAACCCAGAGTGGCTGGGGAGGCCCGGCCAGATGGGCTGGGTATAAGTAAATTATTATTATTATTATTATTATTATTATTATTATTTGTTCTGCATGACCAAGATTCCAGCAGTTACTATCTTCTAAGCCCAGAGATGATGACAACAACAACAACAACAATAACAAGTCCAAAACAGAGGCATGTTCTGCACATGTGGCTTATTTTACCCAGTCCTTGTAAAAAATAATAAACCAACAACAATGCACTACATTTCCACACCAGCATCTTAGTACGACTTCCACTTGAGATTAACAGTAGAAGCTCACCTGGTGGGGGTAAGGTATCTGTTGAAGCCAGGACCTCCTTAGCTAGAATTTTGATTGTGCCATACAGGCTGTTGCCAGCATGGTTTTGTTCTGCCACGACTTCTTCCACCCTGACCCAGCAAGTAGTTGATTCTGACCCAGACTCAGCATTTTATGAAAACTGAATCAATACTACCTGCGCCAGCTGGAAGCCTCTAGACAATGTTATCTCTTTGTTTCTGGCATCATGAAGGAAACTGCCAATCATACACACGTGGGGTGTTGTTTGTCAGCAGTCACAGGCCAGTGGCTTTATTGTCACCAGACTACCTATTGTTTTCATACATATATATTGTTCAGAAAATTTTGGTAGACTCCCTATGATTGGTGCCTAACAAAATGATGAGTTGGGTCTCTAAAATCAGGACGTTAAAACATGCACACACACACACACACACACAGTTGGCTTTCAAAACAGTTTTTTAATTATTATTTATTTATTAGGTTTATATACCACCCTTTGTCATGAGATCTCAGGGTGGGTCACAGAAGCCTATACAGTGGTACCTCTGGATGCGAATGGGATCCGTTCCAGAGCCCCGTTCGCATCCTGAAGTGAATGCAACCCGCATCCCCGGGTCGCGATTTGCCGCTTCCGCGCATGCACGTGACGTCATTTTGAGCGTCTCTGCATACGCGAGTGGCGAAACCCAGAAGTAATGCACTCCATTATTTCCGGGTCACCGAGGATCGCAACCCGAAAATATTCATCCTGAAGCTACTTCAACCCGAGGTATGACTGTACGCCTTGGCTCCCAAACAATTCGGCTCCTGAATGATCAAAACCCAGAAGTGAATGTTCCAGTTTTTTAACGTTCTTTTGGAAGCCGAACATCTGATGGGTCTTCCGCAGCTTCCGATTGGCTGCAGGAGCTTCCTGCAGCCAATCAGAAGCTGCACTTTGGTTTCCAAACGTTTTGGAAGTCGAACAGACTTCCGGAATGGATTCCATTCAACTTCCAAGGTACGACTGTATTTTGGAGTAAACAAAACAGGAGTTTTACATAAGAACATAAGGCGAGTCTGCTGGTTCCTCTAGTCCAGCATCCTGCTCTCACAAAGAAAAAAAAGGAGGGCCGAAGACACTGCCTATCCTGCCCAGATATTTAGGGAAGCATTCTCTGTGATGCATTGGATCAAAAGCTGACAAGTCAACTCATCTGGCCCAGAGGTATGTATGAACTGAGCATGTCACAAATTATCCACACACAAATGCTTGGCTACCAGTCCATGCTTATACCAACTCAAACTACTGGTCCATCTTGCTCAATACTGTCTGCATAAAACTGTACAGTTGGAAGGCATCCCAAGGGGCATATCTTCCAATCCCCTGCAGTGCAGGAATCTCAGCTAAAACAGAAGCGGCTCTTCAGGGTTCCACAAGGAGTTTCTCCCAGGCCAATTTGGATATGCTGGGTATTGAAGCTTCAGCATGCTCTGAGCTAAAGCCCCTCACCTAGATCTTATAGCTGCTCAAAGGGGCAACATGTTGGCAATGAAGACACATATGCAAGAGGTGTTATGCAGTGAGATGTAGTTTGTAGCGCCATCAGGGCAGGGCTATGGGTCAGGCGTTCAGGCCCCCACTCAGGTGAATGAGCAAGAGGGTTCCCAAATATAGCAGAATGGACTCACCACATTTGAAGTAAGCAAATCACCATCTAAAGGGCAGGCTTGCCATCCAGACCATTAAGTTCAGTTTAATATGACCTAACTTCTCTACTGGAGACATTAGACCATAGAATTAAGATTTCAGGGTAACCTAGGCTGCAATTCTATGCATCCTTAGGCTGTGCACAACATGCTTCTGAAGCACGTGACTCCCTCACCCCCAAATTCCTGGGAATAATAGTTTGATAAGGATGCTGGGAACCGTTGCGATGTGAGGGGGTAAACTACAGTTCCCAGGATTCTTTAGGGGGGAAGATGTGCTTTTAATGTATGACATGTGCACAGCCTGGGGCAGGCTTAAGCCCCATTTAACACAATGGGACTTCCAAGAGTATGGCCACATAATCCATGTCCATATGATATTCTCAGTAATGCATCCTATTTCTTTCTGGAGGGAAAACATGGGGCACTCCCCCCCCCCCCCAATTTACAGCGATTGGAATCCACAAGTTGAAGCAAATTCATCTTTAGCTAAAGCATGAACACCTTTTCCAAAGCTGCCTCTTCTGCTGCGGGTAGTCCTGCAGCACTGATGTCATTGTGGGAATGAACCAAATTCAAAATGCTTCTTCAGAGCACAGGGGCAACGTCACATCCAGATGTGACTCTCTGACTCTCAAACCATTGAGTGTGTGCAGATGAGATCAATAAAACATACATGCATGAACGGTGGATGGGGCGAAAACAGTACAGTGTTACAGTGGTACCTCAAGTTACATACGCTTCAGGTTACCGACTCCGCTAACCCAGAAATATTACCTCGGGTTAAGAACTTTGCTTCAGGATGAGAACAGAAATCGTGCAGCGGCAGCAGGAGGCCCCATTAGCTAAAGTGGTGCTTCAGGTTAAGAACAGTTTCAGGTTAAGAACAGACCTCCAGAACAAATTAAGTACTTAACCTGAGGTACCACTGTACCTTGGTTGTCAAACTTAATCCATTCCAGAAGTCCATTCGACTTCCGGAGCCATTCGAAAACCAAGGTGTGGCTTCCAGTTGGCTGCAGGTGCTTCCTGCACTCCATCGGAAGCTGTGGAAGCCATGTCGGACATTCAGCTTCCAAAGAACATTCAAAAACAGAACACTTACTTCTGGCAGTGACGAAGCTGCATGCTCCAGTCCCGGGGCAGAAAGCAGGCAGGGGCGTGGCAGGTGTGTGTCCTGGGGGCATAGCACGTTGCCCACAGGGCGCATGGCATGCGTCCCAAGTGGGCGTGGTATGAATCCCAGGGGCATGGTGTGCCACCTGCAGGGGCATAGCGCCTGGCATGGTGGGGGGTGCGTGGCTCATGTCCAGGGGGCGGCCATGATGGTACCCCCCCTTCCAGATGGTGCCCGGGGCGGTGCCTTTCCTTTGCCAGTGACTACCGGGTTCGTGGCATTCGGGAGCCAAAATGTACGAGTAACAAGGCATTCAAGTACCAAGGTACGACTGTACTGCCCTGTAAATGCCCACTGGTGTGAACACACATTGACATGAATCAGCCACAAGGAACCCAGGGTGATGTGAACATCTTGGGAGGGAGCAGGAGGGAAGCATTTTGAAGCACAACGGGGGGGGGGGCAGACTTCAGTGCACTCTAAAATGCGAACAAACCCTAAGAATTTGTGCAAAGGACTGAGTACAGACCTCACAAGCTCTAAGGATTAATATAGTGTGCCGATGTTAGGCAACACTAACATCGGTGTGGAGCAAAGGAAGAGGAAACAGGAGGCAGTGACAATGAGTTAAAAAATAATAAAAGAGAGTGAGTTATTTGTCAAGCAAGCCTTCCTCCATTCATCTACCTTCTTGTTCCCCCCTCTCTCTCTTTCTCCCCCCCCCGTCTCTCTTTTTTTCAAATTAAACAGCAAATTATACTTATCAAAGGGAAGAAGGTAAAGAGAAATCTGAAAGGCTGTGGGAAAAGCTTTAATTATTAGTATAGTGGCATGAAAAGCTGTTGAGCTCCTTAGAAATGTACATGGCCAATTATCAAAAAATATAAGAGATGCCGAAAGAAAGGTTTGTCTAATAAGTATGAATCGCGGGCCATTTAGAACATCAGTGTTAAAGCATTAGAGTTAAATGGAAAAGTAAAAAGGGGCTGATGGTTTTAACTATTTCACAGGAGGACAAGAGGTTGATACTGATAAGACAAGCAGTATAGTGAAGTTAATTATCTGCGGCCCATGGTGCACAAAGCTGCTTGAGCTGGTGATTAATAGAGATAAACCATTCAAACTCCACATTTCTAAGGTGAATGAAGATGGCACAGGAGCTGCAGCTGCAGCATACTAACTAATTTGACAGCAGTGGGTTCTGTGTGCCTTCCGAAGGCATCCGCCGGATTTATCGCTTCCAATCTGGAGCCTTCTATCCCCTCCAGCCCAAGGTAAGATTTAGAAACGGGCTGAATTTCCACACACACACACACACACACACACACACACACTGGGGGCTTGCTGAACTTCAACACCTGTCAGCAAAAGGGCAACCTGACCATTACCTACACTGTGAATTTTAGACAGTCAATTCTCACAATATGGCCACATACATTTCGGCCTTGAAAATAGTCACCCATCTGATTGCCTGTGGCAAGGGAAAGCTGTTACCAAGCAAATGGGTGCAGAGGGTTAGTTTTTTTGAGGGGGGGAGAGTTGGCTGGCAAAAAGTTGGGGTAGCTAAATATTCTGCCACAAATAGCTGCCACATTTGTTGGAAGGCTGGCAGGCAAAATAATAATAATTTTTTGAATATGCAAGTACCGTAACTTTTGTGGACTTCCTTGAAAGACAATTAGAATAGTCCCCTCTCTTGCAGATGTGGTCGCCATTGGCCCACCCATTAGACAAATGGGACATTTGTCCTGGCTGCCAAGAATGTAGGAGCCTTTTCTTTCTTTTTTTGTAACCCTGTAAAGTACCTCTGCTCCTGTCTCTGAATACTCCATATTGTCTACCTTGGACACAGAATGGGCAAGCTCCCAACCTACTTTGGGCAAGTTAGGGGAGGAAGAATGAACACAGAGAGATTGAACTTACTGATGACAAGCTTTGTGCCTGCTCTACCTCACCTTTACCTTTCTCTAGATTTGTAGAGTATTTCAACATCCCCTACAGCAAGAATGGATAGCCTTTAACACCCTGAAGGCCACATGCACTCATGGACAAACTTCCTGGGGCCACATACCAGCATTGGTTGTGTTCAGACATGCGCCACTCTTCAACCAGGCTTTCGAGAGGTGTTATTACAGTTCAAGGGCACATTCCAGCCAAGTAGAATCACTATAGGAGGGCACGGAGCATGTCCAGTGAAGGGTTTGGCCTTGAGAGGTGGTCTGGATAGAATTTTGAGGTAGAAACACCTGAAGGGTCACTTATGTCCTGGGCCTGAGATTCTGAACACCTGCCCTATAGGCTTTAGGGACTACATACCTACCTACACATAGGTGCTTAAAGGAGCTTAGGGATGGGTGATTGTAGGCAGGAGATGTTTGAGTAGGGTCCTTTTAGAAAGGATCAGATGTAGACTATCCCAACAGAATGCATGTGAACAAACTGGACCATGGTCAATTCATTCCATTCATCTTTACAAAGCAAATAAGTTAGGCAATGAGAGGTTTACAACATTTGAATCTGGCAGATAAGGCTTTAAGAACTGATAGGAACTATATGGACATTCTAGATGAATAGATAGACCTTGATACTAAAAGCTTTCCAACCAGATATCCAGAGGGTAAGTGGTGTATCCAAAGAAAAATCCAGAACTTTAGTCTGGATCAACCAACAGCAATAACTCAGATGCCTCCTGAAAGCTTTGGGATATGCTCATGAGCGTTGTGGTTGCCACTGATAAATCACACACACAAAAAGAAATAGGCATGAGCAGGGCTTTTTTCCCCCCAGCTGAAGCTCACCAGAGCTCAGCTCCAGCATCTCTCAGGTGGGCACCATTGCCATTCTATAAGAGAACAAGGGAGGCGTTCATGAAAAAAAGCACATCAACTCTAGAGCTCCCCTGACCCCCTCAAATATTTTACTGGGGGGCCTGAAGACCCCTAGGAGTTGGGCTCCTGTGGCCATAGTTGATGTACCAGCTGTGGCTCCTAGTCACAGAGGCCACCTGAGCTTCCAGTGACAAAGATGGTTGTTTGGATGCTGGGTCCAGGTGGTCTACCTATTGAGAAACAACCGTGGGGTAGACTTGGAAGACGAGTTTCTAATGGGGCTAATCCAAACTTCCTTTTGTGCAACATTTCTAGGCACAGGTCTGTGCTTTAAATCACCGTGTCTGAGGGCCCCCCTTTTTTTCCTGGCACGTCCCCCACTGTTTCCTGCTGAATTGGAGCAAATGGCAATCTGCAGAAAACCTGAATTTGCTTTTGTCCCAGTACAGCATTAAAGAGTAGGTTTTCAGGGGGAAAGTGCCTAGAAAGCTCAAGAGAATGGACCTGTGCTTAGAAAGTGTAGGGCAAAAGGTAAGTGCATATGAGCCCTAGATCTCCCCCAACATCACTACCACTATGTTACCCAATCCACCAGCAGTGTTAGACCTGCTCCCTGGAGCTAGTTACGGTACATATGTTTTATTTATTTATTTGAGGTATTTACTTCCCCTCCACTCCTGGAAAAACGACGTGACACCCATGAGAACTTGATTCAGTTCTGGATCTTTATTTCGAACTTGAAGGACCAAGTTCCAAAGAGATCTGCGCAAATGCTCAACAAATCCAGATACAGATTATATACTGCTGGCTCCTTCTCAGTTTTGACATCAGCGAAGGCCACTGTCCCACAGGGTCCCTGCTACGGGCATTACTCCATCCAATTAAGATGTCACTTTTGAAATTACAGACTTATCTCCCTCACTTTGCTCTCTCCATCAGTGTCAAGTTTCTGTTGGCATTAAACAAATGGATTTGAATGGCCAGACACAACAACAGTGAGGGGACCGTTAAAAGAGGATAATGGTGTAGGAGTTATTTGTCTCTGGTTAATTCATAGTGTCAAATGCCTATAATGTACCTGAGCAAGGTCAAGGGTGCATCGGTCACTAACCTTGCAAACCAGATTGTTTCATCCATCTGAAGGAGTGTGAGATATACACCGACTTGACTGCAGGAAAACAACACTCAGCTACTGAAGAGAACTCGGCTGCTCTGTAGGACAAAGATTATTCAGCACACACATAACTACAACAAGCATTGATAACTTCAGGTGGTTACACAGTTTGGGCACACATTTTGCTATGCAACAGTCGTGCACAGCATGACACAGCAGCAGTCCTGAGGTAATTTTTCTCCTTTCTGCTTAACAAGAACTACCAATGTACATTTGCAGGGCTCTTTTTTCATCCGGAACTCACTGGGACTCAGTTCTGGCACCTCTCAGGTGGGCGCCATTGTCATTCTAAGAGAACAAAAGAGGTGTTCTTGGTGAGTTCTAGCACCCCTTTTTCTAGAAAAATAGCACTGATATTTGGATTGTCTGAATGTGTTCTTATTTTTTAATGTATTTATAAAATCATGTATATGCCACCCTATTGCAAAGCATCAGGGTGACATTGTTGCTTAGTGGTCTTAGTCGTGTTTGACTCTCCGTGATCCCATGGACCAGAGCATGCCTTGGAAACATGACAAGGTGGTGATCCATGAAGGGGCAGGGTGACATACAGCAACGTTAAAAAATAAAATAAAAGCCATACACCCTTACTGAACTATTCTAAGCCACTAATGATCCATGATCAGAGGCATTATTGCTCTGAATACCAGTTGCAGGGAATTGCAGGTGGGCAGAGTGCTGTTGCGATCAGGTCCAGTTTGCAGGTTTCCTGGTTGGCCACTGTGAGAACAGGATGCTGGACTATATGGACCAGTAGGCTCTTCTTATGTTCTTTTTATTGGACAGACTATTTGCACGGAAGCCCTGCAATTTGAATGTCCAAGCTGCATTGGGCTGTCTAATAGCTTGCTTGCACCTTGCTCAGATGCCATTTCAAAAGAGCAATCAGGAGGAGGGAGGGCTGCCAAAAAGGCTAGGGTGCTGCACTTCTTTACCACTGTGAGCAGGCTGGCAGCACAACTGCATTCTCATCGGTCCAAATCCTTCTTAAAATGTGGTGTCCAGAACCAGATGGAGCTTTCCAGATGTGGCCTCAATGGCGATATGGACAAAAACAGCTCTTTATGGCTGTAAAGGAAGACTGCCCTTGCACTCAGGTCCTCCTTGTGGTCACTGTGAGAGCCAGATGCTGGGCAGCTGGCCTGCTCCAGCAGCCTCCTCTTCTGGGCTTATGTAGACCACTATGCTTCTATGTAGACTATTGGCTTTTCAAGCTGCCACACTCTGCTGCCAGCTCTTGCTCAGCTTGTGGTCACCTAAGAAGACACCTAGATCCTTCCCCACAGTACGGCTGGCCAGCTATGGAAGTCAAGAGTCATTCTATGTAGACATGTTATGTACGTATTACATTTCTACTTTCCATTCTTCCACTGAATGCAAGGCAGGGTACATAGGATTCCTAGACAGTGTCTCATCGTCCAGGCAATGACCAGACCCAGACTTAGCTTGAGCAAGGTTGCATCACACATCTTCAGACCATGTGCTGAGACCGAGCAGCCTTCAGTCAGTGGTATTTTCCTCTGTAAGTGCAGGTTGCTTATGCTACCCTCCACACTCCAAACTCTCCCTTGTAACCTGTTACATTCGTAAGCCTTGCTCCTTTTTTTCCAGTGAGAGAAAGGAAGGAAGGAAAGGGAGAAAGGGAAAGTCAAAGGCTACTATTGCAGCGTGCATGCAGGATCTGGAGTACTTCATTTCTCTGTGTTGAAACCAATTTGCTGCATTAGGTTTCTATCTCTTGCATGTCCACATTACCACAAGCCTCCCCCCTCTTTCTCCTTCTTCTTCTTCTTCTTCTTCTTCTTCTTCTTCTTCTTCTACTTCTTCTTCTAACCAAACAGACTCATCACTCTTTCCCACAGGATGAAAACATGGTTAAATACTTGCCATAAAAAAACCATTATGTGATGCCGCAGCCAAATGATACACTAATACTCCCAATGTAAGTGCTTTTTTGGCAGCTACTCAAAGGAACCAACCAAAAAAAAAAATCACATCGTTTTCAGACCCAGTGATAAGATTACACAAAAGAAAGCAAAATATACAAACTGGGTTGGCGATATATATTGCACGATAAATGGAGAAAAGCCCGGGATTCTTGTTGTTGCACCCTGTGCAGTTTACTGTAATCTTTCCATAAGGCATTGGTGCCAATAATTTGTATCCTTTGGGTATCCCTGAAAAAGCCAACGAGCATTAAGGATTTGAAAGATTCCTTCCCTGTGATTTCGTCCCCCAACTATTTCCTCTGTTCCAGAGGAGGCTTTCCGAGATGAAGCGGCAGCCAGTAGCAAACCTCTCTGATGCATCTTCACGTCAGATGCACAGATGCAAAGTGCATTCCCTAATGAGAGACAGGAGTGAGGGAGAGAGAGAGATTCCTTTCTCATCAGAGAAGCATCCTCGCTGGATGGCGAAATTTCCCTACTTGATCCAAGATGGCGCCAGTGAAAGGGCTGCGTTTTCCAGCTGACGGAGAAAAGTCCAACGACAGGAGGCAATCTGTAAGCCTTACACAGAACAGAGTGCCTGCAAATGTGGCATGAGAGGGGGTAAGAGAAAAATTGATCTCTGTCCAAGTCTAAATCCTCCATTAATACTTTTTTAAAAAAAAAGTTTCAGTAAGTTACATAGGATGACCAGATAGCGAGGAATTGCATTTTTTCTTTTTCTTTTTGTTACTGATAATAGAAATCACATGTGAAGCTAACTGACGGGCAAAAATGTGCAAAATTTATTCCGATCCAAATCTTTGCACGGAGGTAAGAGGGTTCATACCAGTTTTCTCTGACAAATAAAACCTGCACCGTCGTCTATTATCATGTGTCTCAAGTAGATCGTGGAGGTAAGAAAGGGACACCAGGGATGGAGAAACTGACTGACAAAGGAATAATTTAACTACAGAAGAGGAGAAACTTTTCCACTTTTTAAGGGCCGCATTCCCTTCTGGGCAATGTTCTGGGGGCCACTTGCCAGTGGTGGGTGGAGGCAGGCGAAGTGGGAGAAGTAACGAAAATAATTTTTATCTAGTTTCTACACAAAAGGGACACGGGTGGCGCTGTGGTCTAAACCACTGAGCCTCTTCGGCTTGCCAATCAGAAGGTCAGCAGTTTGAATCCCTGCACAGGGTGAGCTCCCATTGCTTGGTCCCAGCTCCTGCCAACCTAGCAGTTTGAAAGCACACCAAAAAGTGCAAGTAGATAAATAGGTACCGCTCTAGTGGGAAGGTAAACAGAGTTTCCATGCACTGCTCTGGTTTCGGTGTTCCAGAAACAGCTTAGTCATGCTGGCCACATGACCCAGAAAAACTGTCTGCGGACAAATGCCGGCTCCCTCGGCCTGTAAAGCGATATGAGCGCCGCAACCCCAGAGGCGTCTGCGACTGGATTTAACAGTCAGGGGACCTTTACTTTTTTTAGTTTTTACACACTCACACAGCCGTCTCTCTATCTACTGCAGGATTACTGTAAAAACCTGCAGTTTCTAAACATATATGAAATAGATGAAGAAAAGAATATATAGAGTTAATTGGGATATGCAGAAAGGGGGGGGGGAGAGGGTAAATTCATGGAACCGCTGAAATAGGGGGATGGAAGTCGAAGTTTGATATGCAAGAACTGTTTAAATTTCTTTGTTGAAATGTTTCTGTTATAAATGAAAATTATAAATAAATAAAAGAAATATACTGTGGGTCTAAGATGGTCTTGCCCATCCCCTGTGCTTGCTTCTTTGGTTTTGCTAGGCCCTAGAACCAAAGACAAGATTGAATCCTCGGCGGACAGGTGATGGTCCTCTCTTTTTTGTCTGAAGGAAGGCTATGGCAATCGAAAGAAGGGGGGAGGGCCTTATCTGGAACTCCCTCCCTGGAGAAGCTAGACTGGCTGCCCTCCTTGTCCTTTCGCTGGCAGGTGAAGATCTTGTTTCAACAGGCTTTTGGAAATGGACTGCTTTTAATAAATGGGTTGGTGCCATACTGTTTTTATTGTAATACAGTGATACCTTGGGTTACATACGCTTCAGGTTACATACGCTTCAGGTTACAGACTCTGCTAACCCAGAAATAGTACCTCGGGGTAAGAACTTTGCTTCAGGATGAGAACAGAAATCGTGCTCCAGCGGTGCGGCAGCAGCAGGAGGCCCCATTAGCTAAAGTGGTGCTTCAGGTTAAGAACAGTTTCAGGTTAAGAACGGACCTCCGGAACGAATTAAGTACTTAACACAAGATACCACGGTAATTGGTATATTTTAAACATATTTTATAGAAGCATATAGTTTTAATTCTATTAACGTTCAATTGTTTACTGTTTTTTCTGTTTTTAGGGATTAATGCTTTCTTTCTGTAAGCTGTCAGGAGGAAGAGGCAGGGTATAAATAAAATAATAATGAGGATGATGCCTGAGGGCCAAGTGTGGCCCCTCCAGACCTCTTTATTTGGCCCTCACAACTCTCTTCAGAATCATCTCTTTCCTTGACCGGCCACACCCATCCCTGGCCCTGCTTCTTGCATACCCAGATTGCATTTTTTAAAAAAATGTAAATGATATTTATTAAATTTGTATACTGCCCTTCATCTGCAGATCTCAGGGCCATTCAAGGCATAAAAATACAATATAAAAGAACAAAATATGTGATAAAAACAAGAACAAAAAACCCCACAAACCAATTCTGTTGCCTTGTGACAATGTGGCCATGCAAGAGATAGAAACCTAAAGCAGTAGACAGAGAGACGGCTGTGTGAGTGTGTAGAACAGGGGTCAGCAAAATTTTTCAGCAGGGGGCCGGTCCCCTGTCCCTCAGACCTTGCCGGACAGCGGCAAGACGATGAGCAGCGCGCGAAATGGCTCCGGAGAGGGGCTGCTTTAAATGGTGGCCACTCAAGCGATCACCAATCAAGGCCCAGCCCTTTTCCTCCACAGGGCAGGGAGAAGCCAGGAGGGAGGAGGGAGGAGGCCCTGCCACAGTGTGTGGGGGGGGGGGGGGAATGACGCAGTCCGAACGATCAGAATCAGATCCACACCGATCCACACAGTGATTCCTGGACTGTCTGTGGGCCGGATCCAGAAGGCGATTGGGCCAGATCCGGCCCCCGGGCCTTACTTTGCCGACCCATGGTGTAGAAACTAGCCTACTGTCTTGCCAATCACTGGTAATGATTGAAACAAAGTACCGTATTTTTCGCTCTATAACACGGACCCGACCATAACACGCACGTAGTTTTTAGAGGAGGAAAATCCGTAGGCATGCCACCCGTAGGCATTCCCTCCATAACACGCACAGACATTTCCCCTTACTTTCTAGGAGGAAAAAAGTGAGTGTTATGGTGCAAAAAATACGGTAACATCCTTGGTAATACATTCATTTTTATGGTCGACACTTTACCTAGCAATGAAAGTTTCATTCTACTCCATATTTGTAAATTTATTTGTATATCCTCCCAAGTTTTCAAGTAGTTATCTTTATACAAATGTATATTCTTTGCTGTTAACCATAACCCTAAGTATTTAACCTTTCCCCCCAGTCTTTAACCTGGATATATTTTGTAATATACTCTTAGCCTCCTCTTTCATATTTTTTACCAGCTTTACTTTGATTAATGTTAAAGCCTGCTACTTCTCAAACCACTGTCTATTTCAGTGAGCTTGAGAAGGGAAGAGGCAATGGACTTTAGGGAATCAAAGCACTTGTACAAAAGAGCTTGCTGGGGGTTGTAGCCCACCAACACCTAGAAGGCCACAAGTTCCCCAGCCCTGATGTGAAAGAGGCATCCCATCCACCCCTGCTTTACATGCAAACAGGGCTGAGACACATGGAGAAAATAACTGTGGCTGCCCTGAGACATCTAGTTTAGTCCTTAGTGGGAAAGGAGGGGGGAATACCACGAATGCTATTCCCTGACCACCAGTATATGGTTATAGCAATGAGTTGTAGACCAAGCTGTTCTTCACACCCAGTAGAATTTCAACCAAGCTCCTCAGAGCACATGATAGCCCACTGGCCAGGTCCAGGATAGGGAACCTGTGGCCTTCCAGGTTTCTCTGGAGTACAACTTCCATCATCCCTGATTGGCCATGCTGATGGGAGTTGGAGCCAAGAAACACCTGGTCCACACGGAAATGCAGTGAAGACATTCTGCTGAAATTCATTCGGAAATCTCGTTGCAGCAGGCTGAAGTGAAGAGCAAAATGCCATCCGCTCACGGCTTCCATTGTGTCTCCGAAGTTGCACCCTGCCTTTGTCTTTGGTTGTTCTTATTTATCGCCACCATCTTTGGCGAGTGCCCAGTGGACACATTCATTCCCTCCAAGGCGCACAGCAGCGTTTTTAAACAGATACCTGTAACCCTAATGATGGCCCTTTAAGGAAGAAAAGGCAGCTAAATTAAATGCGGATGGCATATTACCACACTTGTTTTAAATTGATATTTAATTAAAAAGTTAATTATTAATTAAGTTTATCAATCGCACATCAGTTGTTCGATAGAAAAGGGCTCATTCATTTAATTATCTGCGTGCAACCGATAGTATATGCTTTTTAGCCAGGCAAGGTTATCTCTGTATCTCTTCTAATTTAGATCAGTTTAGCTTCTAATCTATCCAGGGTGCTTCCTTTTTCAGGCTTTTGATTTGATCTATAAATGTTTACTTACAAAACTGTTAGGTATTAGAGGCTGATCAAATAAAGGAAAGAGCATTGGCTGCGTTGCAGTACATTCTCTTAAGGAGCCCTGGCACAACGCTCCGTTAGAAAGAACAGCTAAGGGATTTTCTCTTCTTTTTTCTTTCACAGTGCGCCTGCTATAAAAGTTTCAAGGAAGATAAATATCCACTCAGAAAGTCTGTTAATAGTCCAAACAAATGGAGGTCTTCAAAGGATCCCAGAGGCAGGACAGACACCACCACAGGAGTAAACTTATTTGCTCCCTTGCTGCACTGTAGCCCTAAATCAGGGGTCAGCAAACTTTTTTCAGCCATGGGCCGGTCCACCATCCCTCAGACCATGTGGTGGGCCGGACTATATGGGGGGGGGTGAACTAATACCTATGCCCCATAAATAAACCAGAGATGCATTTTAAATAAAAGCACACATTCTACTCATGTAAAAACACCAGGCAGGCCCCACAAATTACCCAGAGATGCATTTTAAATAAAAGGACATATTCTCCTCATGTAAAAACACACTGATTCCCGGACCATCTGTAGGCCAGATTGAGAAGGCGATTGGGCCGCATCCGGCCCATGGGCCTTAGGTTGCCTACCCCTGCCCTAAATGAATCCAAGGCAAATCAGAATGGCAGCATGAGCGCCATCTGCCCAAAATTATAACAATGGTCAAATGCTGCATCCAAATGGATGGATAGATGATAGATAGATAAATGATAGATAGATAGATATTGATTTCAGCAAGGCATTTGACAAGGTGCCCCATGATATTCTTGTAAAGAAGCTGGTAAAATGCAGTCTTGACTATGCTACCACTCAGTGGATTTGTAACTGGCTGACTGACCGAACCCAAAGGGTGCTCATCAACGGTTCCTCTTCATCCTGGAGAAGAGTGACTAGTGCGGTGCCACAGGGTTCTGTCTTGGGCCCGGCCTTATTCAACCTCTTTATCAATGACTTGAATGATGGACTCAAGGGCATCCTGATCAAATTTGCAGATGACACCAAACTGGGAGGGGTGGCTAACACCCCAGAGGATAGGATCACACTTCAAAACGACCTTGACAGATTAGAGAACTGGGCAAAAACAAACAAGATGAATTTTAACAGGGAGAAATGTAAAGTATTGCACTTGGGCAAAAAAAATGAGAGGCACAAATACAAGATGGGTGACACCTGGGTTGAGAGCAGTACATATGAAAAGGATCTAGGAGTCTTGGTTGACCACAAACTTGACATGAGCCAACAGTGTGACGCGGCAGCTAAAAAGCCAATGCAATTCTGGGCTGCATCAATAGGAGTATAGCATCTAGATCAAGGGAAGTAATAGTGCCACTGTATTCTGCTCTGGTCAGACCTCACCTGGAGTACTGTGTCCAGTTCTGGGCTCCACAGTTCAAGAAGGACACTGACAAACTGGAACGTGTCCAGCGGAGGGCAACCAAAGTAGTCAAAGGCCTGGAAACGATGCCTTATGAGGAACGGCTAAGGGAGCTGAGCATGTTTAGCCTGGAGAAGAGGAGGTTCAGGGGTGATATGATAGCCATGTTCAAATATATAAAAGGATGTCACATAGAGGAGGGAGAAAGGTTGTTTTCTGCTGCTCCAGAGAAGCGGACACGGAGCAATGGATCCCAACTACAAGAAAGAAGATTCCACCTAAACATTAGGAAGAACTTCCTGACAGTAAGAGCTGTTTGACAGTGGAATTTGCTGCCAAGGAGTGTGGTGGAGTCTCCTTCTTTGGAGGTCTTTAAGCAGAGGCTTGACAACCATATGTCAGGAGTGCTCTGATGGTGTTTCCTGCTTGGCAGGGGGTTGGACTCGATGGCCCTTGTGGTCTCTTCCAACTCTATGATTCTAAGATAGATAGATAGATAGATAGATAGATAGATAGATAGATAATGAAAGAAAGAAAGAAAATGGGCCTACCAGGGGCATTGCCAGGACCTGAAAAGAGCTGGGCCCAGACCTACGGACACAAATTTACATAAATATTGAATGTACTGATTTATATACATATATGCAAATTTGGAATTTCATGGAAAGCAAGGCAATTAATTCCCCATCCAAAGCACCCAAATCATCCCCCCCCAAACAAATTAGCACCTCGAGTCAGATCATTCTGATCAATTCACACAGCCCCAATTAATTTCCCACACGCATGATCCAGATCCCGTTCCAAAATCAAATTCTCTCTAGTTACCCAGAGCCTTTCCTCTCCAAAAGAAACCCCCAAACAAGCCATGACTCAATGAAGAGGGCAACGTGGCAACTGAGCTGCTATTGCCAATGATCACCACACTGTGAACTGAAACTGCAAATGCCCCTGGGTTAATTGTGGGAAAGGAATGACATCATTTCCATTTCCTTTCCAGGGACCTTGCTTTGAAAAAGAAAGCTCCCCATATATACCAGTTGCTGCCCAGCTCTTCTCTGCTTACGTTAGCAGACAGCTGATAACTGGCACTAAGGGCCAGGGCTCCACAAATCTATTTTGCCAGTTCACCTATAGCAAGCAGGAGCCCCCTTCCCTTCCTTTTAGAAGACATCTGAAGGCAGCCCTGTTTAAGGAAGCTTTTAATGTTTAAAAGGTTATTGTGTTTTGATGTTCTGTTGGAGACCGCCCAGAGTGGCTGGGGAGGCCCAGCAAGATGGGCAGGGTATAAATAATAAATTATTATAACAAAAATGTCAGACACTTCAATGACTTCTGCAAACATGAGATGAAGCAAGAACCTCCACCCAGCCCTTCAGTCCTATGGCATGTGTAGAGGACATGGGAATTTCGGGATTTACAGGTGCTCAATTTTATTGGGGAAAGGCTGAGGAGAGAGGGGTGTAATGAAATGCATATGACCCATTCTTTTCTTCACCCAAATTTTAGCCAAATCCTACCCCATAATCTTCTGAAAACAATGTCTAATTGCCCTTCTGGAGTATAAGAACTGAATCTACATTTTGGTTAGCAAAAGAAGCATGCTGGAAGAACAAGGTATACATGGAAGCCAATGGAGTCTGAAGAAATCCATTACCTAGGTGGGGAGCTGATAGGGTAAAACAGGTACAGAAGGAGCCATCTGCCACTGAAGTAACCCCTTCTTCCTCAGCTATAAAGCAGAGACAATGGTTAAAAAGAGAAGCCACAGGAAATGATTGGCGAGTACCAGCCCATTTGCAATGCATTTTCAGCACCCCTTAATGGTTTGCCTCACATGTTACTCCTGCTTTGTTTTAGTTGCACCCCCACCCCCCAACGAATGAACTTTTCTTCTTTCTTGTCACTATAACCTGTACAGTTGAATTCCAAGATAGTCTTCCATAGCCTTTTGAAAAACCATTGTTACCGTATTTTTCGCTCTATAAGACGCACCAGACCACAAGACACACCTAGTTTCTGGAGGAGGAAAACAAGAAAAAAAATATTCTGAATCTCAGAAGCCAGAACAACAAGAGGGATCGCTGCACAGTGAAAGCAGCAATCCCTCTTGCTGTTCTGGCTTCTGGGATAGCTGCGCAGCCTGCATTCGCTCCATAAGACGCACACACATTTCCCCTTACTTTTTAGGAGGGAAAAAGTGAGTCTTATAGAGCAAAAAATACGGTATTTGATGATTCTATGGTTCCATTATCACTTTAAGAAAAGCAAACAGAAGATCATTTCTTTGTGCATGCCAAGCACAGTGTTGTCTCAAAGCTGGTGTCACCCCACATTTTCCAAGTGCATTTCCCCATTGCTCTCCTTGTTGCAAAAAGTCTTGTGCAGGTTTGTTGCACAAGAGCTCCAAATCAGCTTCAACTGCATAACTGGAATTTGCCAGTACAGTAGTACCTCGGGTTACATACGCTTCAGGTTACATACGCTTCAGGTTACAGACTCCGCTAACCCAGAAATAGTGCTTCAGGTTAAGAACTTTGCTTCAGGATGAGAACAGAAATCGTCCTCCCACGGCGCGGCAGCAGCAGGAGGCCCCATTAGCTAAAGCGGTGCTTCAGGTTAAGAACGTTTCAGGTTAAGAACGGACCTCGGGAACGAATTAAGTACTTAACCTGAGGTACCACTGTATGTGATTGAATCCAACCCCAAAGTAGTGACAGTCTGGAAGCACCCATGGTTCAGTTTCGCACTTTGATGAAACTTACAGTCTGTTCATACCTCAGCGACACACAAATACAACCCCCCTCACACACGACTTATCTGGGTAGGAATCCAGTACAAAATCTTCTTTATTACCTCAAATAATACTTTCACTGTTTTCTTTCCTATGATCTCAGAAACGGATCCTTGGGAAACACAGTTTTTCTGTACCAGCTGTCAAATTATGTGGTCATTCATCATCGCAGGAACTACACTTTAAAATGTCAAATACGACAGGGTGAACTGGTTCGGCTTAAATGGAAAGGGATTCGCCCATCAAGCAAAATGCAATTCAAACTTTATTTCAGTTTTCAGTTAATATTTGTTTTAAGGGGGGGTGGGGAACTCTGTGTGTGTGTGTGTGTGTGTGTGTGTGTGTGTGTGTGTGGTCATTTGCCTTTTGAGTCTGTAATGTTATTAGGGCATGAATGTTGAAATCGGAAAAGAAAACAAGTGAGATTTTAGGTTCAATTTTGCGGACTTTGATGTAAGGCATTTTACCCGCTAGGGAGATTATTACTGTTGTAAGCCTTAGGTTGGAAATATACAGACTTCCTGGAACAACTTTTTGGAGGCACCAGCTGTCCTTGTTCACAGAGAAAGAATGTTACTTGCCCTGAGCCTTAGGGAGAGAGTAAGCTATGCATTTAAATGAATAATAGGACATACAGGCATACCTAGGCTCCCTTGTGCCCTTGGCAAGGAGCTGTATTGGTGCCCCATCTCACCATGGACCAGAAACTCAGTTTTCTTTTCGTCACCTTTAGCCCCCCACCAGTGATTTTTTCCGGGGCCCAGAGCAGTGGGAGAGCAGCCTGAGGAGCATGCAAATTCCTAGCTACTCCAAGCCACAGTGGAGAGGTGTGATAAGTTAATTTATGGAAGTTTACAGGTGGCAAGTTTCATGCCACCCCCTCTGCCCAGCAGCCCCCTGCACTGTCCCTAAAATTCCATCTGACTTGGGTAATTCTCCCTTGCCCCACGTCAGGGACTGGCATAAGGACTGACTCTGAGGAGTGGGTGGAAGAGGCAGCAAGGGCCAGAGGCTGAGCCAGGGGAAGGGAGTAGCCATTTATGGGATTCTGTGCCTCTCATAAGTTAGGGGCCAGAGCTGGAGGATGGGGAGGAGTCTGAGCAGTTGGAGAAGGGGGAGGTGGTGCAGGATGTGGGCAAGGACAGGCAGAACATTCCAGGAACAGCAGGAGAGACGGTGCCTGAAGAGCGGGGAAGGGGGAGAATCCCCTCTATCCCCTACTGGCTGTCCCTCAGGACGAGAAGGAGTTCGAAGAGGCTAGCACAGCAACAATTTCCAAGTAGAAGTCGCAGCTTGCTCCTGCTTGTGCTGTCAGACAAAGGTACTTAAGTTTGGGTGTAGGCGTGGCCACACCAGTGTTCCAACAGACCAGCTCAGAGGACAAGCCTGTCAGGAATGAGCCAGCTCCAAGTGAAGGTTTGCAGCCAACTGCAGAAAGCAGCCAGGAACAGAGAGGCTGCTTTCAGACAGGGGAGACCGGCAGCTGCATACTCTGGCGCCTCCTGACCGTGACGTGCAAGACAGTAGCGGAGAGCAGGCTAGAACGCAGTCAAAACTCGCTGGAAACACAAACAGGTGGGAAAGAGTTAAGAGACAGCCTCTGAGAGAATGGAGAAGAGGCGGGAGCTGACCCACTAAGTCCGAGGAGTTGGCGAATGGGAGGACTGCAAGATAGGAAGCAAAACAAAAGGCGTAAGAAGCGAAAGTTCAATATCTTCTGTAGATACCGGAAGGAGGCTTCAGAAGGGTCATCTTGAGTAATGGTGCTGGAGGCTTTGTTAGAGCTGTCTGGAGCTATCTGTTTTGCAATAAATCTACCTTACTGTGTTATCAAACTACGAACCTGGACTCCTGACAAAGCCCAAGGAGGGATGCCTGCTGCCTAGTCACCAGAAGTGTGTGTGCACCTCAGAGGCTATTGTAAGTTTGTGCTTTGTCAATAAAGAATTAAGCTACTGGTTGTTTGTCATCCTTGGGCTGGTTGCGCTTAGGACATCCCTACATGCCATCCCACATTGTTGAGGGGGACAACGCATAGCCCTGCAGAGAGGCTTGGGTGGTGCAGTGCCAGTGGTTCTGTGGCAGGAGGTGAGGAAAAGGGAATGCTCCATGTAACTTTTTAAAAGAAACTCATTCATTTATTTCCGTTTCTGGATGACCTCCTATTACACTTCTCAGAGTGATTTAACAACAATAACATTGAGAATAAAAACGTATAAAACATTTTCACAGACAAAACATTTAATATACAGAAGAATTCAAATCCCCACAAACACACACAAAACCCCTACCACCCCATGACCACTTGTCAACTTATTTTATGATCAAAGGCAATCTGGGGTTTCATGTGACCGGGGTTCAACAATTCTTTGTTGAAAGAATGCACAACAGGGCCTTGCATAGGATTAGTGAGGCGAAGAGACCACAATTTAACCGACTGTACATGAAATCCACAAAGGCCCTGCAGATATGTAAGACTTTCCCCTCTTGATTTCTCCACTCCACGTCTAAACCACGTTTCAACACAAATGCAAGAAGAGAGGAGGAGGGGTTAGTCAAAATCAATGGAAATTCTAAACATTAATCTTGAGCAAATTAGGAAAGGATTGGCTTTTGTAATCTGTCATTCTTAGATAGCCCTATAGATGTTTTGTTGGCAAGTTTCAAAGTTGCAAACCATTCACACACACACACACACACACACACACACACACAAAATTAAGACAGACAGTCAACTGTACTCATAGATGAGGCTGACAATTGCTGTATAGATTCCTGGTTTGAGCTGTTTAACCAGCTCCTGGAAGGAAGAAAAAAGGAAGAACTGTGAGGAACCATATACTGGCTTCCCAGACCTAGATCCACTAAAAGAACAACAGTGCCTCTCCTGCCACACTCTCACATATGGACCATTAAACAGATATTAAGCAAAGCAAGGTGGTGCTACCCTTTGGAGACTCCTGCCAATCAACAGCAGGGCTGCGGATATTGTTGGATTTCAAGTCCCATTATCCCCAGCCAGCATGGTCAATGGCCAGGGATGATGGGAGTCGTAGTCCAACAGCATCTGGTTCCCTGCCCCAATTTCCAGCTTCATTAACTTATCACATACAATATCTTTTGTATTAAACCTACTCTTATGCTCATACTAACATTAATATTCAGTTCAGAGATTATGCCAACATTTTTCCTCAGGTAAACATATAGGGGGGAAATGAAAGTGTTGGAAAGTTTTATTAGCAGGTACAGGAAGGCACTGAAACCTGAAATCCTTCACTCGCTTGCTGTATGTAACTCCCTTTGACCTCCATAGAACTTATATCTGAGGATCAGGCTCTAATCTTCTGGCCATAGTTCTTTCTCGAACATTTCACATGAATTTCGCATCATTACCTGATGTGTTTCATCCCCAGTCAGCCTCCACATGCAACTGTACAATTGCATATTAAATACCGGGGGTGGAGGAGGGGACAGTTTCATTTACTGGGCTCATTAGAGTCAGGAAATTCCGGAATGACACATCACCATTGTTGTTTTTTAAAAAGGTTTTTTTAAAAAATTCAAATAATTATTTCTAATTGAGAAATCTCATGTTGGCTCCGGAAACACATGAGCCCAAACAAGAGGATGTAATTGTATTTTCTGCTTATACCGAATCTGAGTTTGCAATACATATACCTGGGAGTAAGCCCCACTGGAAACAATGAGACTTAACCTCTGACTAAGCATGTACAGGATCATGCTGCTAGCCTTTAACCTACCCAAGCAGGCCAGCCACAATCATAGATGATCATAGAATCATAGTTGGAAGGGACAATCAATTCACCATAGACATTTCAACCCAGATTCTTCTTTCCCTTTCCTCGTGTTACTTATTTATTAAAGGCGCCACACCCTCCCCATCACCCTTGACTGAAGAAGTCTTCAAACAGACCTCCATCTTCTGTCACCTTGACATCTCTTAATGCCTTTGTCTGAAGGCTCCTTGAGCCTCTTATCTCCAGCCATTACCAATTACACAGTGCAACTGTTAACCCTCTCGCAGGGGCAAGAAAGAAAAACCGAAGCCATTCTTCTAAAATG
Source organism: Podarcis tiliguerta (assembly GCF_965153285.1). Taxonomy (NCBI): domain Eukaryota; kingdom Metazoa; phylum Chordata; class Lepidosauria; order Squamata; family Lacertidae; genus Podarcis; species Podarcis tiliguerta. The sequence continues at coordinate 40,476,970 of NC_139535.1, read as the reverse complement.
TGACTGCTCCTCTGTCCTATCAGTTGTCACCTTGCCCTATTGAAGGTTCCTCCTCCTAATCTGTGATCTAAACCAACCTGACACCACCCTTTTGGGTCCTTTCCCTTCGACTTTACAACATGCTATTGTTATTTATGACTTAACTAGCTACCTCTGGGCTTCACGGCCCTCCTTGTCAATTGCCGTGGGATGCCGTTGATATAGGAAGTGTGCTACGCAAGACCGGTCTTATTCCGTGCAGTGGTGCCTCCATCTCTTTAGGGGTATGTGCTAAAGGTTTAAGAAGAAGAGGAGGTTAACTGTGGGCTTAACCTTTCTAAGCCCCTCTGCCTTCCTGAAGACAACGACGCAAGCTCCAAACATGCATTACCTTCTCTGTGCATTTGTTTCAGGAGCGGGCCGTGTTAAGCAAAGGTACGCCAGTCGATAATAAACCTGCTCCACAGTGTCATTTGTGGGTGATTTGAAGAAAAACAGACCATGTAATCAGGTCTAAGGGGGTCTATAATACCAGCAGACGCTAGTGCTGTCAGCTATAGAAAATAATTAGAATGTTATCCCTGTGGCAAGTTGAATGTAAATACATCTAAAATACAACATAATGACATTCTCCTCTGTAAGCCAGGGGATCTGCTTCAAATAAAAGGGCCATTAACACAACAATTAAAGCCAAGGGGGCTGGTTAGGCCGGGAGCCCTCAGCCTGGTGCAGGGTGAGGCAAGCGAGCATGGGGTGTAAATCTTTTGCCATTGCAGCCAGGAATGTGACTATTAGCCCTCTTGTGACCCGAGGGCTTCCCAATAATGCATCTGCTCTCTGTCAGGGCCAGGATTTCGTAACATCTTTCTGCAGTGTGCAAAGGCAAGGGACTTTTCCACAAAGCAGTGCTAAGAGAGGATGGGTCAAGGGTGTGGCCACCTCAATGGGGCTCAGCACGAAACAGTTCTCACCCTACCCCAGGCCTAGAGAAGTATATAAGCACATGTTTTTTACTAAGTAACCTAGCTGATACAACCAGGGGGTTTCTCTTTAGCTTAAACTGAAGCATGTGTTTTATTGTTCCAGGGAGCCAATACATTGCTAGAACTTCCCAAGAAATATTTATTAAGGAGTATTCCAGAGTACAGCTTCCCAACAGAAAGGGTATCTAAAATAGACTTGTAGTGGAGAAATTGCATGATTCCACCCTTCCCAGCTGCTAATTGGCTACGATCTCTGAACTTCACTTCTCCTTTTGCAAAATAAAAATAATAACAGAAGCCTAGCTAATACTTATTTTCTGTATTTAAACATTCATACTCCACCTTTCATTCAATGGATTAGGGTTGTTGCAAGACTGAATGAAACAAAAAGGGTGGGAGGGGGCATTAGTTGTTGTGTTTAATAGGGGAAGGATCAGGAGATCTGGAACAAAGCAGAAAAATCTCATTGCTCAGGACCTCTGGGTCACCCCCTAGAAGTCATTCCTCAAGGAAGTGGAGACTGTGGTCCATGGAAAAGGCCACTGGGAATTGTAGTCTTGTGAAGGGTAAACTACAGTTCCCAGGATTCTTGGTGGGGGGAGCCATGTGCTTTAAATGTGTGGCGTGTATGCAACTATAGTGTCTTCACAAGGATGTAAAATGGGAAATTGACTAAGGTCATTTAACTGATATTTTCTATTGTTGGACTTATCCATTGCTCACTGCAATAAAAATATCTCTCAGTGACTTACAAAAAGATTAAGCACCAAAAAAAGGCATAACATAAAACAGATGTGTGAAACCACTGGCCCTCTATATGTTGCTGAACTACAGCTCCCATCATCCCTAGACATAGAACCAAAACAATACATTTCAATAAAACCATTTCAATAACCATCAACAGGCCCAGCAGAAGCCAACAAAAAGCTTCAGCAGCAAAAAAAAAGAAAAAAAAAAAAGAACTTCAGCAGCATCTCAGTCCCATCTGGATTAAGCTTCATCCTATTGGCCTTCATCCAGTCCATTATCGCAACCAGGCACCAGTTCAGCACATCCACTGCCTCACCTGCAGAAGATGAAAAGGAGAAAAAGAGCTATGCGTGTTCAGCATACTGATGATAGTGTGCTCCAAAACTTTGTATGACCCCACACAGTGGTTTCATGTAGATGTTAAACAGAATGAAGGACAAGACCAATCACTGCAGTATCCCAAACCAGAGAACCCACAGGGCAGAGCAATATCTTCCAAGCACCACCTTCTGGAGCCCACCACCCAAGTGGGAGCAGAAACAACACAACACACAGTGCCCTCACACTCCCTGTGTCTTTCTTCTGACAAAGGTCACCGTAAAGGGTGACCAAGGCAGTTTCTGTGCCCAAAGTAGGCCTGAATCCTGATTGAAATGGATCTAGAAAATCAGATGTTTCAGACTACAGCTCCTCCAGGAAATCCTCCTCGCTGCCTTCTCACTGCCCCCCGAGCTTGTGGGGCTGGCACTGGGGGGAAGCGCTGCTTTCCCCCACCCCCAGCCTCAAAACCAGGTCGGGGAGCAGCGCTCCGTCTCCCTGTTCTGGCTTTGGGCTTAGCCGCGCAGCCTGCATTCGCTCTATAGGACGCACACACATTTCCCCTTAATTTTTGGAGGGGGGGAAGTGAGTCCTATAGAGCGAAAAATACGGTAATTTGGACATTATTAAGTTCAATTGAACCTGGTCATTTACCTTTCTCTGGAGAACAAAACAATTCCCCCATGTCTCTGCAGTATTAGAAAATACAACCTTCAGAATAATGTTTCTTCCCCTCCCCTCTCATATTTGACAGGATAGGCTGTTGTCCATATTTAGGGCACTGGGTTTAGGTGTTTCAGAAGAGTAAAATTGAATTCAGGTGAAGAATCATCATTGAATGCAAGTGTGAAGGCTGACCATGGCTTCTGGCTTGCTCCGATCCAGGAGTGGGGGCCTCCAGATTTTGTTCCACTCCAACTCCCATCAGCCCCAGGCACTATGGTTCCCCACTCCTGCTTTAGCTGAAGCTCTGAAGAGAACCAATGCACAGTCTGTAGCCCAAAAAAGCCAGAAAGAGCCAATACACAGAGCTTATACACAGGTTGATTCTTTTTCAGAGGTTCAGAGGTTCAGATAAAGACACAGAGGTTGGAGGTGAAGTGGTGGGCACAATCCACCCCCCTACATGTTCAACATAGGTAAATTGGTTGTAGGAAGTGAGCTACAACCAATCCATTGCTATCCTTATTGCTATCTCTATCCAAGCCCCTGGAACAAACAGCAAGTCAGTGCTTCATTTCCATGCAAAATGTCTAAGGGGAAAGAAATTAGGACACGGATTGACAATCCGACGACATGACGAATACTATAAAGCAAACAAAGGGCATACAGTGATTCTTGTTCTGCAAGAAAATATTTCCTAAAAATAAAATACACGGGCCATTGAAGAACCCAGTGGCCTCTCCACTAAAGCACCACAGTATAATAATAAACAGGAAATCTCCTGTGCTGCTCAGCCAAGCAAGGGGGGAGTGGGGGAATCTGAACATGACTACCAATGGAAGAATGTTTCCAAAAGAAAACTAAAGTGTCTTCACTTTTCAGCCATGGGTTATGGATCTTTCTTCCTTTCCAGCAGCCGCGGATCCCATCTGGTTCCTGTTTCTATTTGTCAGATCTCCCAGAAACCTCCAAAACTCATGGGCAGCAGCTCAGCCTTCCCCCAGGCATGGTAGACTCCTTTCCAAAGCAACTCATAGAATGGCATTTATTTCCAGGTGGGCATGCTTGGAAGTAAGAGGGCAGGAGATGCCTGGAAGTGTCTCACATTTATGCCCCCTTTATTTCCCTCTGCTGTCTGAAGATGAGAATCTTAAAATATCCTCCACCTGTTGCTCTTGCACAGCCAACACCCATTTCCATCTGGTCATATTCAGCAACCAAGAATTTGGAATGGACTCTAATGATGCTGCTGGCTTCCAACTCCTGAGCAGTCAGATGCATGGTGTGCCAATTCCCATGTTGCATTTTCAGACATGGAGACCATTAAAACCTGCCATTTCCTTCCATTCATCTTGTCCGGTACTAATTGATCCCAGTGTAAAGGGTCTCAGGTTCAATTCCCTGCATTTCAACTTAAAAGAAGCTCTGTTAAGGCTGTGAAAGGACCTCTGTCTGAGTCCTAGAAGAGCTATTGCCAGTCAGAGTAAGCAATACTGGACTATATAGACAAATAGTCTGACTCAGTAAATGTTATTACCTATAACTGAGGGGAGCTTGGCATGCCAGATCATCACAAATAACATGACTTGGAATTAACAGGACATAAAAAAACCCAACAGTTTTTCTCTGGTGCAACTTTCCTTCCAATATGCTTTTATTAATGACTTTTATGACCTCGTGCAATAAATCACTTCATCAATAAGGAATAAACACCCTTCATATTCTATTTACAAATAAATCCCTCTTGCACTATGCTTTAGTTCAGCAAGTGTATTGAAGTGTGCATTTTGTTTCCTGCTATTTAGATTTTGAGCGTTTTTTGTGGTTCCCAGACGAAAATACCGGGAAGCAAAGCATACTGAGACATCCTAAGGGATTCTGGCTTTTTCCATTGGGGGGAGAATGCAGGAAAACATGACTGGGTACCATAGCTGTCAAGTTACAGATTTGAAAATAAGGGACCAGCAGCCTTGAAAATAAGGGACCTGCAGCCTTACCTGTTCCAGGCACTCCAGTCTTCCTGTCGTCCTGCAGTCTGGTCAAACTCATGCTGGTAGCTTCGAGAACACTGTCCAACCCACTTTGTAACCAGAGGTTCAACTGAATAGAATCTGAATCACATGCACCACAAGGCCTATGCAGCCTCAACCTAAGATGGCTCTGCCCTGCAAAGCTTTAGTCAAAACAGTGTGCTAAAAGATGTGTGCAATTTATATCTACTTAGTAACAAAGTGGATTCTCCACCTCACACTTGCCAATGGAACATAATAATATTATGCAAAGGAGCCCTTCTTATCCCCTAGATTATAGTAACCTATATTTCATATGTTGTAATAAAGAAGAAGAAGAAGAAGAATTCTGTGTGATCTCTGCAACTAAAATTCTTAAGAGCGTTAGGGAATACTTTGTAGGTACATTAGGCAATGAGCACCACAAGCTTTTGATGGGGTCTAATACAGTAAGATGGATACATTTAGGACATTGGAATGGAACCTACAGAAGACATCAGGAAGTGGCAATAAATCAGTCCAGCACAGTCATAGAATAGCATCAGTTCATGGGGGAATAAGGAAAGATAGCTCTGAAAGGGGGCTATGCTGGGACAATGGAATCAGGAAGGACCTCATGTAACCACAGCAAGAGGATTATAGAAGCTGCCTTATGCTGACTCAGACCTGTCATTGGTTCTGGCGCCACCTACTGTTGGCCTCCCTGCCTTCTCCCCACCAGCCCCAATGCGTACTAACCACCAATGGCGACAACACTAGGTAGGAGGAAGCTTCCTAGGTCCCTAAAACCAGTTTAGGGAAGTGCTCATGTCCTTAACCCGAATCATTCAGCTTCATTCTCATCAGTGCTAGAACTCTGTGGAGAGGTTTGGCTCAGACTTGTTGAGGTTCTTGCTTCTTAGGGCATCCCCCCCCCCACTCCTTCCTATGAAACCGGGGAGAGTCCCTTCCCTGCAATTAACAAGCTCCAGATAGAACTTTCTCATCAGAATTCTCCCTTGTCAGCATTCTTTTTAATTAGTACATTTTCCATTTTCTGTGAGAATCTATTATGAGAACCAATTCGGCACGGGGACCAGTTTTGTGGGGGCTTTGTACTTAAAGGAGATGATCTGTCACTAGAACCCCTTTTAAAGTGCCACGTGGCTCTTCATCTCTGAAACGCATCTGTACAATCTAAAGCTTTACTTTTAAAAAATCAAACACATACATTGATGGAGAGAGTCACAGTTGTTCTTATCTGGCAGGCTAATTATGTAGAGGGGCTTTTTTTTAAGTGACTGAATACACACACACACACACTATAGCATGACTTCCTTATCAACTATATAATGTTTCAAATGAAACCAAGACTTGCATATTCTGGGTATTATGCTAACTATGGAAGTTTGAACACACAGCACAACCAATGAACTTTGCTTTCTCCACAGTCATTCTATACCATTATATTTCAGAATGGCTACGTGAAGGCAAGAGGCATAAAAAAAGAGGAACTGACACATTACATGCAAGGATGGTGTCACACATATTAAATAGCTGCTAAATTCCTATTAAATCCAAGGGTTAATCCACACAGATCTGATAATTGTACTAGAACCCTGGCAGGAGGAAATACAAAATGTTACTTAATACATTCGCAGCTTTCCAACTATGCTAGGAATATTGCTTTTTTAAATTGCTGGCAATTCTCAAATTTCAGGCTACATAAATGCTAGCTCGTGTATCCCATTTCTCTTATGTAAAGAGAGAGAAAGAGAAATAAAAGATGCTCAGCTTTGATAGTGCTTCTCACCTGTCGGGAGAAGTGAGAGTTTCTCGATCCACGGCAAGCAGACAGTCACGGCTGCTGCGGCGGCAGAAGTCTATTTCAGGGGAAGCCAAAGTGGGGCCCTCCAGATGTTGCTGGACTCCAGCTCACAGCAGCCCCAGCAGCATGGCCAAAAGAGGATTAGACAAAGTCATGGAGAGGAGGGCTATCAATGGCTACTAGAGATGATGGCTATGGTCTGCCTCCACAGTTGGAGGCAGCAATACCAGTTGCTGGAAACCACAGAAGGAGAGAGTGCTCTTCTGCTCATGTTCTGCTCCTTGGTTTCCCACAGGCACCTGGTTCTCCACTTTGAGGACAGGCTAATGGACTGGATGGCCCATTGGTCTGATCCAGCAGGCTATTATACAGTAGTACCTCAGGTTAAGAACTTAATTCGTTCTGGAGGTCCGTTCTTAACCTGAAACTGTTCTTAACCTGAAGCACCACTTTAGCTAATGGGACCTCCTGCTGCTGTCGCACCACAGCCACACAATTTCTGTTCTCATCCTGAAGCAAAGTTCTTAACCTGAGGAAATATTTCTGGGTTACCGGAGTCTGTAACCTGAAGAGTCTGTAACCCGAGGTACCACTGTATTCTGATTAGTCAGGGATGATGGGAGTTGTAGCCTAGAAAACATCTCCAGGGCACCACATTGGCTATTGCCAATCTGCTTGTGGTGTACGAAAGTGTCAGGTGTTTACCTTCACCTCACCCCACAGTTTTCTCCACACAGCACCCCTTGACACTCACAGAAGCACACCCCAAAGGACAGCACACCCTTGGAGGGCTCCTCAATACATAGAAATTGCAATGGGCCAGAGGGCATTCTGGTTTTGACTAGAGAGGAATAGGGAGACATCCAGAAAAATGACAAAATGAAGACCTGAAACTGTTAACAGGGCCAGCACCTGAGGTAAACTCCAAAATGGTGTCCCCCCCTTCTGCCAGGGAAGAAGGGATGAGGGAGGAGCTACATCAGGAACAAGGTGTGTGTGTGTATGTGTAAGAAAGCTCAACATCAGGATCTGCCGCCCCAGTGGATCTTGCCACCTGAGGCAGTTGTCCCACTTGGCCTCATGGGTGGGCTGGCCCTGACTGTTAAGATGCCGCTACTGAGTCCTGCAGTAGCACAGAGAGGCTGTCAAGAAGACATCAAGAAGTATCTGCCATCACCCCTCCCTGTGCTCCAAATTCTGAGCTTGTCCAAATGAGCTCCTGCTACTCACACTGCAGCAGACTGAAAAACACATACATGTGCCCAGAAAAAAAACCGCCCTCCTAAACCCAGGCTAGCAGGCAGGTTGTTTTCTTTCAGTCCTGTGGGGTGGGGACCTTTGGTGCCCAAGCCTGCTGCTTCCTTAGGGCAGTAGGAGAAGGACTGTAATTCAGAGGCCCATAGAGATCCGTTGTAGAGCATCTGCCTTTCAAGCAGAAAGTCCCAGGTTCAACCCTTAGCAACTCCAGGCTAGGCTGGGAATATATCCTGTCTGAAACCCCAGAGAGCTGCTGCCTGTCAATAGACAACACTGAGCTAGATGGACCCATATCCTGTTATAGGTCAGCTTCCTGTGTTTCCTAGTTGTCATTATTAACATGATATCGACACACTCATTGTGTGCACTGTGAGGTGCATCAATGGACTAGATGAACCAATGGTTTGTCTCAGTAAAAGGCAGCTTCCTGTGTTCCTAGTTGCCCTCAGCTTTGCACAAGCTCCCCCACCCCCAACGCTGGTTAAGAGGCCCAGGTTGGTGCAGCTGTCTTTGGCCCTCCAAACCTATCAGTGGGAGTTTGGCTGGGCTTCAGAAGGACCTCCATGTGTTATTTTTCCCTGCAAGCTCCTCAACAGGTAACCTTTCGTCCCCTCTGTGTCCCGAATGCTGAATACTTTTGCTCTCTTAAAAAGGAGTAGTCAGAACCATTCGGTTTTCTTCCAGCCAGCCTGGGCCCCAGGTGGCACAGAGCCATTCGGTCCTTTCAGAAACCCTCCCTCGAGCCAGCCAGTCCCCAGTCCTATTCCTTTTGGGACGCGTACGCCTTGTACAAGGAGACTTGGTGACGTCAAGGCAAGCCCTATTCAATTGTCCCCAGTTATTATGAGAAGCAAGGAGTAGTTTATATGCCACACCTCGGTCGTCAGGAAGTCAGAAAGCATAAATCTCCACTGGGAGGGAAGGCAGTTTGTTTGCAATTCACTCATTTCTTAAAGCTGGAACAGCAGATGACGGCGCTGAAGACCAGTCACTTGTGGTCTATAGCCCATTTGGAGTTCTGGACTAACTGCCCCAAACTCAGTCCTAGCAGGCAGTTATAGTAGAGTGAAACCTTCTGTGGTTTCAGGGGTTTGTGAAGTGCACACCTCTCGGCTCAGTAGACTTCTCTCTGGATATGTTATCTGCATCAAAACAGGCTACTGTGTTCTCTACATCACCCCATCTCCATTGCCATGTAAAGAAACAGGTGGGACAAAGAGTACCTAACAAATAACAGTGCCCCATTCCCTGTATTTTGGTGCTCCTCCCTCTTTTGTCATCATTTCCCCTCTTGTAAAAGAAGGGTAGAGTTCCTCAGGGCTGAACTGTATTCCCTATGCTATTTAACATCAACATGAAACTGCTGAGTGGGGTCATCTGGACTTTTGGAGTACGTTGTCAGCAATATTCTTATGACACATAGCTCTGCTTGTCATTTACATCTTCAAGTGAAGCAGTGGACGTGCTGGGCCATTGTCTTGTCTTGGTAATGGACTGGATGAGAGCCAACAAACTGTAGCTCAATCCAGATAAGACGGAGGTGCTTCCAAGAAATGCTTGCACTGATGGGACAAGGCAACCATTTGGAGCTCCTTCTGGACTGAATTTCACAACAAACGGTGGCTTGGTTGATGCAAACCTGGTTTCACTGTCTCCCAAATAATACACCCGGAGCCTTGCCCATATAAAAAGAGGCAGTGGCGAGAACTTCCACGGATAATGCCGGCTGAGTGGTCTTGTCCCTGCCCTGCCTTTTGCCCCACAGCTACCAAAGATAATGAGTAACACTGATATTAAATAGGGATTTGGGAGCTTTCTTTTTTGGAAAGTGGATAACACATTACAGCAGATAGGAAAATCCATCAGACTTTATTTAACTGTAACATTTATTAAGAGGAGTGAAAAGGTCAGTGCGGAGCTTGCGGCGTATGGGCTAAACTCCTTTCCCCAGCCCTGAAAGCGACAAGAAAGCAGATCCTTTAAGATGCAACTATCTTAAGCTCCCCTCCGCTGTTTAAACTCTTGGTAATTCTAGGTTTTGGAGACAAACGTCAAAGCAGAGGGCTCTTCCCTTCATTATTCAAGTAAAGGCCCCATCAATATTATCTGTAATAAGAATCTGCTGTTGACATGGCTCACCCTGCAGTTCCTGTTCCAGGCAGCAGCCTCTGTCAATAGGATTAAAGTGAAGGAATGCCTTTGACAAGCCCACTGGCTGCTGGTTCACTGCTGCCATCAGGCTGCCAAATTGAAAAGGCATTAGGCACCATTGTGGGCCGGCGAGGGCAAGCCGAGAGCAAGCTCGTCCAAATGGGGGACTTACACCTTAAGACTTCACCTGGACTTCTGCGGCTCTGCGGGTCAATCCATGTGAATGTCATCATCTTCCACGGGGGTGGGAGGGAGACGGGAAACCCTCACGCGGCTAGGAGGGCACAGCTTCCTCTCGCCATTCCCTCCTACCCCAGCGTGTTGCAGCGTCTGCTGGAGGGACAGCCAGCATTGAAGGGATGTAGGAATCTGCCTTATGCCGAGTCAGATCATTGGGCCATTTTGCTCAGGGCTGTCTATGCTGGCTGGCAGAGGCTCCCCGGGGTTTGGGGAAGAGAACTCTCCAAATCCTGCCTGGAGATTTCGGGGCTCAAACCTAGGACAAAGGAGATGCTCTGTCATGGACGTATGGTCCTTCCCCAATAGGGTGCTCAGCAAATAGGGTGTTGGGATCAAGCCATAGCTGTCAACTTTCCCCCTTTTTTAAGGGAAATTCCCTTATTCCGAATAGGATTCCTCGCAAGAAAAGGGAAAAGTTGACAGTTATGGATCAAGCCCTGCTACAGGGGGAACTGGCAAGAAAACATTGCTGTATATCCTCGCTTCCTAACAGGAGTGGTTCAGAGGACCAGCCAGCCATGCCATCCTTGTGGAAACTCCATTGCCCTCTGCCTCCTGCTCTTTTTTCTATTTTTCTTTCCCAACAGTCAATATTCTGGTTTTTTATTCTTATTTTTATTAATTTCCAAATTATTACAGATCAAACCAAATTACTTCAATTTAATATAAACGATCAATATTCTGTCTCTTGCTTGTGAGCTTGCTCTGTTCTCATGGGGCTGTTGTTTTAGGGGGTTGCCTTCTCACTTATATCATTAAAAAACCCAACCAACCAACCAATTTCTAGTTCTTTTACACACCTTTTTTGAAACCCACCCTGGGATTGGTGGATGGCGGTTGGGCTAAAAATGCTCTGAAATAAACAGAGAGACCTCTCAGAGTTCTCCCCCAGCATGCTGGTGCCTCCCCCTCTTGTTTCTCATTTTGGCTTCAATCCTGGCAGCACTCAGCACCTGCATTTGCTATTGGAAGGAGTGATTATTTCCTCAGCTGATTAGGAGTGTATATGAGCCAGCTGGAAATCAGCAATCACTGTAATTACAGTTCATCTGTAATTATTGCTAATCAATAATCATTAAAATAGCACTTTCGTGGGACAATCCGTTCATGTGCAGGCACAGTGCCCACATACAAAGAAATCCTCATAAGGTCCCCATATGGGGGGGAATCTTATCCATGGTTGAAGACGGCAGATCCACGCCATGCGTTTAAAGTACATTCAGTGCTTTAAGGGTGCTGGGAACTGCAGTTCTGTGAGGGGAAACTACAACTCCCATGATTCTTTGGGGGAAGTCATGTGGGATTACAGCTTAACTGTCTTAAATGGAGCAGAAAGCTAGGTGAAGGTTGATGTCCTCTGCTTATGGTAAGGATTAGCACAAAAAGCAACCATGCAAGGTTCTAGAATATTCATCATCATCATCAACAACACCATTTATTATTTATACCACACCCATCTGGCTGGGTTTCCCCAACCACTCTGGGCAGCTTCTAACAAAATATTAAAAATACAATAAAGCTTCAAACATTAAAAACTTCCCTAAACAGGGCTGCCTTCAGATGTTTTCTAAAAGTCAGATAGCTGTTTATTTCCTTGACATCAGAAGGGAGGGCGTTCCACAGGACGGGCACCACTACCAAGAAGGCCCTCTGCCTGGTTCCCTGTAACCTCACTTCTTGCAGTGAGGGAACCACCAGAAGGCCCTTGGCGCTGGACCGCCTTATGAGTTAAGATGTATAGCCAAAGATATGAAGACACCGCATTCCTGTGAAGAGTCCTTGCTCTCGTTGGAGTCTTTGCATCTTATTCAGAGTATCAAAACAAAGAGCAGCACTTAGCCTTTTAGTCATTAGTCTAAGGCAGGTTGGGCAGGTGGCACAAAGAACAGTGACAGTGTCCTTCTAGGCTTGTATTACTCAGATCTAAGTCCCACTGGAGTCAACTGGACTTGCACACAGGCAGTTGTGTGCTCCTTGTATTTCAATTCCAAATCTAGCCACCATTTATTTCATAATCAGCCCAAGAAACTCCCCAGGGTCAAGTTCTTAACTCAAACTCAGAGGTTCTCCTGCAAAAGCTGGACTCCAGTCCTCTCTGTTACTTATTTGGTAGACTTCCAACCTGCCTTTATCTAGAAGAAGGTTACAAATCCGTAGAACAATGAAAACAATAATATAACTATTTTTAAAAAAGAAAAAGAAAACAAGTTTACACAACAGTGCTTAAGATTAACTCTCACCTCTCCAAATGCCTTTGGAAAAGAAATGTCTTCATGTTAACTTCAGAAAAAAAGCCAAACGTGCCTCTCGGGATTCAAGTTCCCTCATTACCTCATTTTCTGATATGAAATTCTTTTTAGCCCCAGACTTGATGGCCAAAGACATCGCACAAATTGTATAGAAAAAGGGTCCCTTCCCATTAAGTTGCATTTGCATTCCCTCTTGCGTTAATTTGGGGTGGGGAACCTCAGCCCTGAGGGCCAAATGCAGTCCTGCAGCCTTTTATCTCTGGCCCTTGGGACTCTCACAGAGCCACACAGCCTCCTCAGCTGCACCCCTCACCAGACCTGCTTTGCATTTGCCATGAGTCTTTTGGCCTGGCTGAAATGTGCCCTGGGACTCGGATAATATTTCTTGCTTGCCTGGGTGAAGGATAGAGAAGAGGCTGTGAGTGTATAGAAACCAGCTGACGGTAAGATTTATGCTTGTTGCTCCTCCCACTTTTGCCTATGGCCCCTGGCAGGTTGCCCAGAAGGCAATGTGGCCCTTGAACTGGAAAAGGTTCCTTACCCCTCTATGATCACTGAAAGGCCCCGCATTGTCCCACAACACAAGTTCTGAGGGTGAGCTACAGTGAGTAGTAAAAGCACAGCTGCCTTTTTGTGAGGAGATGTAAAAGGTAAAAAGACATCTCCAAGAATGTAATGGGATTACGTTAAGCCAGGCTTTGCCAACCCAGTGCTCTCCAGATGCTGGCAGGGTTCACCCTATTTCATTCCCTCTCCTGTTTTCCACTACCCACCACCATCACGCAGTATCTTCACTTCCCTGAAGTAGGTACCCATCTTGTGACTGGACCTTTCAATCAGATCTCACCTGAACAAGAGACTTCATAAATGCAATGCTGCCATCAACCCTCTGGACCCCTCATCCTGCCACGGACATCAGAAGCCACCCAAACCAACCGTGCATGAGGAGAGTAAGTTCTGCCTAAAGGATACTCTGGTTTTGGTGTTTTATTTTAATTTTGATCATGCCTACTTGCTGTTTCTACCCTTTACCCTGTTTCTATAAACTGTATATCTGGGATTTCTGGGATGTACTGGTTTCTGGGGGTGGCGGTCTGTACCCCCTCCCAACACCCACATAACTGCTGGTTATTTAAATTAGATCAAATTCATGGAGGTTGACACTCTCACCCCCTATGAGCCATGTTAGTTCCTCGAGGTGGTGAGGCTCTTTTGACAGCAAGAAAGAACCAAGCCTTTAGTGTCATCAACCTAGTCTTGTGGAATACTCTGACAACAGAGATTCAGCACATGCCTTTCAACTTTTAAACACTTGCTCAGAATTATTTTATTCCGATGGGCTCATGCAGGCAATGAAGAATGCATACTTCCCATAATACAGTGCTATTTTCTTTTTTTTAACTTTTTCATATATATTTTTAATTGTATGGTTTTCTATATCGCTGTTGGAAACCACTCCATTTTTTGAAAAATGAATAGCGGTATATAAATATTTCTCAATAACATATTTTTTGGGTGGTGGGGGGTGGTGGAAGGACATAAAATAGGAAGGTCGTCTACCTCCATTGTTCTGCTTCTCATTGTAAGAGAAATCAGGGTCAAAGGGTCAGCATCGGCACTATTCATCTCTTTTATATTATTTTATTGAACAACAAAAACAGACAATAACAACAAAATAATGTAAGTTCAACACAAGAAGCTTTTGATTAGGAAGTCAAAAGAGAGGAAAAAAAATCAGGAATGAACAAAATGGAAACAACTATAGCATTATTTCCAACTTTGGGTGGTTGGCAGAACCCCAATACTCTAGCAGAAGCCACAGTTGCTTCACGTGCTTGGCCTCCACCTTAAATAGATTTCTGAACCCAGAAATCCAAGCAGTACCAGTGGCAAGACTAAGGGAGCCATTTTATTTCCCACAATGCTCTGAGTCTGGCTGAATGCTCTGAGCCTGAGCCTGGGGATCCAGCCAGTGGCACTTCCACTCACCCATTTGTTGGATAGAAGGGGGAGCTCTGCACTGGCAAAGTGATGCCAGTGGCATCCAATGGGAGTCTGCTGGAGACTTGACAGGGCTGGGCAGCAGGGGTGCCAACCTGAATATAATATTGGGGGGAGCTAATAAGCCTTGCCTCACAAAACTGATCACAATATGTGGTACACACACACCATTTGAATGGCAATGCTCATCAACTGGGGGGCAGCCCTCTCAAATATTTTATTGGGGGGGGTGAAGGGACACCAGTCCCTAGGAGTTGGCTCCTCTCTGGGTGGAGGGACACCTCTGCCCAATCTAAATGCCTCAGCAAAACAGGTTTTGATTGATCTGCTAGCCCTGATTTGGGCTGACTGCTGTTAAACTTTGGCTTGATGCAGGAAACTAATTATTGAGTGTTCTGCTTGGTGCTTTTTGGGTGGAACATTTGTGTGTGTGTGTGTTAAGAGGGGAGGGGAGTGCACTCGGCACACTCTCCTTGTTTTCTATTTAAATCTTACCCTAATTTGTTCTCCCTCTGTCCCCTCAGGTGCTGAAGCCAGGTCAGGAAGCAGACAGCTTAGAGTAAACAGATTAATTCTGATTTCTTTTTTATATTGTCAAAGCTATTATTATCCTCCAAAAGGAAAGGGGAAAAAATAATGACCCTCATTTTCATTAGGCTGCAGGTTCCATTGGGCTTCAGAAACAGAGCCAGGAAAGCACAAATGTCAAAATATTCTGGAGGAAAGATGAAAACCCTATCCAGGGCATTTCAGGGAACAGGAGACTTGTCAAAGCAGGCTGTCAGGCTGGCTGCAAAAAATTTCAGTTCTAATTACAATTATTTCTAGGTTTCTTCTGTTTTGCTTTTAAAGAAACCTATTTCCCCCACTCCGATTTCTGCTCAACAGTAAATAAGGAATACTAATGTAATTTACAAGCATGCAGCAGTGTACCTGTTAGCACGCTTCCAGAGAAGTGGGTGGGTGGGATTATCGACAATGATGCTTGTGGTTTGATAGCACTGATCACCTGTTCTGGGGAAGGCTGAAGAGAGTGCCAGTATTTACTTCATCTGACTAATGGAGCTGTCTAGGATGTGGCTGCAGGGCAATCTACGACCACCACTTGAACCCTTTGCTGGATGAGAATGTGGGACAACAACAAAGTTCATATGCCCATGATGTTTGAAAAGTCAACCTTCTGGCAAGCGACAGGCATACTCAAAACTGAATCAGCACAAAGTGTGGGGGAGGAGGGATGCCAAAGTTTAAACTTTCGTTTTGTCCTCATTGGAAAACAAAGCACTAAGCCAAACCATGGCTTAGTGCACACGGGCAAATGTGCTGGCTCCCAGAGGGCAGATCACAGCTCCTTTGTTCCTCTCCAGTTGTTCTGCTGCTACATTGCACTGAGCTGAGCTACGTTTCACCTGAGCATGTCATCTGGACCTGGGCTGCTTGTTTAGCTCTTCCAGACAATCACGCCCCCTAAACCATAGGGCAAACTTTGGTTAGAGCTCATGGTTTGTCTGGAGAGAGATAAAACATGAACCTGGGAACCTGGGAAGTTACCCTGGGCCGAACTGCAGTACCCATAACAAGAGATGCATGAGGTGTGGCAGAATCTCATTCTCCATAACAAAATATGGCAAATTATCGCTGGAATAATGCAAGGCCCTCCGAAATGGAGTTGCCAAACCAAGAGTATATTTGGGCACACGCATACACACCCTGGCAACCAGTGTAACAAATACAGAGGAATGAATGACTATCTGGAAAGTTCCTTCAGGGCGAACACAGGCAACCGCAAAGCTTTCATGGGGGTGCGGGGAGAGCGCTTGAAGGAAAGGGAGGAGGACAAGACAAGTCAGGCAAGACATTTAACTTCCAAGTTGCACAATTCACTGCAATGAAGCAACGCACTGCTGCTTTTTGCCCTTGCCTCGACCAAACCTTCAGTTTAGGAATCATGTCCCTAGGGAAACAGACACAGTTCCCCATTTCTGTGCCTAGTCACTGGCTCTCCAGGTACTAATTTAGCAAAGAGGGAGAACAGATGACTTCCTGCTTGACTGGTCTATTTCAACAGCCTTTCTCCCCCTCCAGGGGTGCACACATGCATCAGTGGTCAAGCCTGCAGAAAAGTCAACTCGCTGCCACAGTCCAGGCTTGAAAGAATGCCAGGCCCTTTCTCTCGGTGAGTCAGCTGCTCGGCTTCCCAATACCTTGGCTGCCGATCCGTTTGTCTATCCCCTGGCTCAGGGTAAAAGAGTCAGGACAGTATTAAAACTGTCAGATGGGGGCAATTTATGTACATAAACAGAGCTTTGCTCTGCTGATTTACACCCCTGATAACACACTGCCCACAGGTAACAAGCGCGGCTCCATCTGCCAGTGAGACCAGTTTGGATTGACTGATCCATAAAATTGGGGAGGCCTCCTTTCCTTATCGCCCTCTGCATCAATAGGCACAAGCACACACATACTCGCAAAGCAGGGGCAGCCAGCAAGTACTCATGGAGTAACATGATGCAATAAATGCTTTCACCCAGCAAATATCAGGAGAGAGATTAGATAAGGTGGCTCAAGCTCATTTTAACCACCAGGGTGAGCGTCCAAACTGTGCCTCGAGCAGTCAAGCCCGTCTGTTGCAATCCATAGCCCACTGGCCTCCAGTGCGCCCAGGTTTCTAGCAGCCCAGCAGCGCACACAAAGCGCCTCATGCCTACAAAGCAAGATCGCATCTTGGCCAGTTCTTCAAACAATCCCCGCTGACTCCTTCGGCAGTTTAAAGTCCAGTTAAAACTTGCCTCTGCTGAGTTTGATCCTGGAAGGCTTCCCTTGACTGCGCAGCAAAGTTTCTCCCCTGAGCGCGGATGGAAGGAAGGTGACCCGAAATCGTTTTGGACTTTGGCTGTGCAGCCAGGTGCAAGAGGCAGCGATGAGGGTAAACGTCAACTCGGTTCAAGGGGCATCTATAGAATCCATACTTTCCAAAACAATACGCAAACTGAAACACAGCTGTCCTTTTGAATTTTTCTTCTATGAATTTTGCAATGTAGTTCTCTAGCCAAGTGAAATATACAAAATGCATGTAACAGTGAAGATAACAAACAAAAAAGGACTAAATTAGGGAAGATTGGTTTGCAAAAATGCATAGAAAAATGTGCATATAACAGGTGAAAATCGCACTTAAAATGTCGGTGAATTCTCATTTTTCTTTTTTTAACCCACAAACTGATGTGGAGATGTGGAGGGGGGAAATGAGAGAAAATGAAATTGGCAGGTTTGCCAGTCCTTAGTCACAAGTAGTGTTCTTCTTGTGATGAGGAGCAGCAGTAGTACCACCCAACTGGTTGGCTTTTTTTTTTTTTTAACTTTTACAAAAACAAAAATCAAATGGGGATTGTATTTGGAATGGCTCTAGGAAAAAAGAGCAGCAACACTGGGCCTTGGCTCTTTCCCAGAGACAGCACTCTTTAACCACCTTTCTCCCCCAGTTTGAAAGCAGTAGAAACTCTGATAAATGTCTTCCTATGTGCATCTCCAACAGATGGGTCCTCTGTTGCTATTAACCAGGTGAGAGACATTGTGGAACGTTTGGCTGTGTCTCAGCTGTGTTTGGAAGAAGAAGAAGGCACCTCCCAAAGCTTCTGCACGGAGGTATGCGGCGAAGAGACCACACTCTCACCTTCCTTGTGAGGCAAACCTGGCTGAGCAGCACTGCCTAAGTGTGTTGCCTTAGTCTGAGCACACAGGAGCTCAGACCAGCAATCTTTTGGAGAGACAGCACAGACATAGGCATCTCCCTTTAATTCTCTTTGAGACACCAGCAGCCAACACTTGGGCTAGGCCAATTCAGCGAGGGAGCAGTAGCTGCTCAGTCAACTTCAGGCGTCTAATTCAACAATTTATTAAAGGATTCAAGATAAGAGAGAAGGAGAAATACGAGGCTGCATTAAAAGGAAATAAACAGTTGTTTCTACCTAATCCTTACACTGTAACAGTCCCTAACTTAAGTTCAGCAACTAGGCAACTAGGCGTAACATTATTGCATGCACCCAAAATGTACAGGACCAGTTTTGAGGCTGAGGTAATTGGCGGAGCTTTTTCAGGCATGGAGACAGAGGCAATATTAAAACTACTCCATTTTTATGATGAGTTTTTTGGGGGGGCACTGATTGACTGGGGCAGGAGGGACAGAGAAGCAAGCATCCAATCATACTTGGTGTTTTTTTGAGGCCCAATCTATAGGCAGGATGACAATTTCCTGGAAAATGTCTCTCATGTCTTCCAGAAAAACTCAGAGACTCCGCAGTTTGCCTGCTTTGTTGTTGCGGCAGAAAGGGGTTTTGGCAGACACACGAATTCTTAAAGAATTTAAGGCTCAGCATTTATCACAGGGTGATTAAAAAGTTTCATTTCTTGGAAGAGTGTCCAAAAGGAGCCTTGGGCTGACAGTTGCCTATCTCTGTGATTGTTAAAATTATTGGGCAGGATTACATGCTCTTTCGCCCTCACACCTCCCTGGCCTGTGGTGTCAATGGGAACACACACTCGCCTGCCTTCCCTGGCACATAGGCTGCTTCCACAACCACCAGTTGTCCACACAGGGATGGCACATTGGAATACATATATATGCACAAAAATCCAATGTGGGTTTTTATGCATATATATGTGGGGATGGCCATGCAGTTTTCGTCTACATGCATTGGATTTCCTTTATGTAAGCCCTATTCTGACATGCCATTTTAGTGCATAGATGCACAGCCTTTTTGCCTTTTTAGGGTGTAGAAAAGAGTTTATCTCTGCACTGCCCAAATACAAGGTACAGACACATTTTCCTACCTACTGTTGACATAGCCAATCTTTGGTTTGAATGCAACATAGTGCCTACCTTCCCAAGGCACTAGAACACCCTGAGAAGGCAGATCCCCACCTATATTCAATATTAGCACTGCAGTGTGCAATTTCACCAAACAGCAAAAAAATGCTCAGTAAAATTGTAAACACACAACAACAGAGAAGCGAGATTTAGCGGAGTGGCAAGATCATACAGGGATTGTAATTCAAGGAAGGGAAGGGAAGGAAAACCACAGACGTCAGTGGGGCAAGTAAACATATGAATCTATGTTTCATATACAGATGACTGACAACTTTCTGGATATAGAGTAATGCAGTTTTATCTTGAGGTCATAATCATTTGTCTTTGTTTCTTGTATGTTTTAAGTAACTCACTGGCTGAAGCCCAATTCTCTTCTGCACAGACCACGGGGCTCTCTTTGTGGAACTCAGATCTTTTCTTGACTTAGCTCTTATTTCCTGCAGTTTGTTAGGCATCTTGCAATCATAGCATTTAATGTTTTGCCTCTTCCCGAACTTGAAACCAATGTACTGCAAAGCCCCAGATCAGAAGTTCTGGAACCCATCTGCACCCCATCTACTTAAGGCTGCAGAGATACCTCTTTCTTTCTTTCTTTCTTTCTTTCTTTCTTTCTTTCTTTGAAATGCCTAAATAAACTTTTAAGGAATCTTGAAAGCATTAGCATTGCTGGCATGTAATACCATGAAGCTGATATTCTTTCTCTAGAGCGTGTAGGTGTGCATGTACAGCATAAAAGGCAGAAAGGTGTTGTTGTTTTTTTAAGTACTGAAATGGAAACCAATTTAATCCAGAGCTCATTTAACTCACTGTAGGATCTACTTGCCCAGTCATCTTAAACTAAGGAATGGCTGAAGGGCCAGGTTCTTTGGCTCTGCCTGTTGACACACTCACACACAAACCAAGACTTGAGCTGTGATGGAGAGCTATGTCCAGCCCTTCTGTTCCTTTAAGGATTCTAGATGGGTTTTGCATATTTATCCTGATTTGTTTGCATGGGAAGTTGGCGACATTGCATCAAAGCAGGTGTTACATAACATGACATGATGTTGGCTATTTGGTGAGCATTCCTGCTGGTTTGTGGGGAGGTTAGATGAGGTTACCTGTTTAGTGAGCATTCATCCTGAGTTGCTTGCTGTGAGGTTAGATGACATAGTGTTGAAGCAAGTGTTACCCCACACTTTCCAGGGCATTTCCCCCATCACTTTCCTCATTTCAAAAGTCTGATCTTTTACAGAAACAGGTTTGTGGCACAATACCTCCTAATCAACTATAGTTGCACCACCTGCATTATGCTGTGCAACCTGAACCCCACTCAAAAATAGTGATGGTGTGGAAGCACCCTTTGCCTCAAAGGAAACATATAGATCCTGATCTTTGCCTAAATACTCAAGACAAGACAGTGTTTTCCCCTTAGATAATTCCAAGAGGGAACCCAAGAGGAGATTCTTCCCAATTCACAGCTCTCTTTCCTTAGTTTCTGTGAATGGGAAGCTTGCAACATCCAGCACAGGGCTTTTTCGATAGCACAGTTGAGTGCAATCCTCAGTCCTCCCCTCATGGGACGTAGCATAAAAGGGGGTGCTTTTAGTATGGTTTTTTCCTTTGTATGCCTTGAGGAATTCTGCCTCTTCAACTTCCAAACACATCCTGTGCACCTCTACAAATATGGGGATGCTGTTGTGCCTTATTAAAAGTTTCTGAAAGTAACATAGGAATAGGGTCAGTGTGTGGTTACCTATAAATTAATTAATTGTTTGTTTTTCTTTTGTGGGCATTTCTCCCACTCACTTATCTTAAAACATTCTATCAAATCTGGAATTAGAAGTTTGAAGTTGTCTGAATAACTGTGCTACCTCACAGCATCCCTTTGATTGGCTGATCAAGTTTAAACTATCTGGTTGGTAACTCTTAAGTTGAAGGTTGCTGAATGCAGTTGGTGTCTTCTTCTTCTTCACAAAATGCTGCAGAGTTGGGAGTTCAAGTCAAATGTGGATGGTGGCAGTTGTTGGCTATTTAAGAAGTCACTCCCAGACTGACCTCCCTGACAGGGAAGGTGAGAAATACTTGCTCTTTCATTACCAGGCAAAGGGCACTTTAAACCCATGTGAACAGTAGCTGTGGCTTTGGAGGGGGTCACCATACTCTGGTGGATGCCCTGTTGCCATGAGTTCCAAAACAATGAATATATAACATGTGAACATATTCTTTGCACAGTGAAGCCTGCAATCTTATTTAGGAATAGGTCCTGTTGAACTCAGTGGGACTAACTTCCAAGTAAACATACACAGAATCAAGTCAATAGTCTGTAATCCAATGCACGCTTGCTTTATAGTAATCCTCACTAAACTCAAAGACCCAGTAGATGTAACGATAAACAATGGGTATATTGTTACATCCAAGAGCCTTGGCCCCTCCTTGCAAGGCTGCAAGGAGAAAATGGTAAGTTTTTGCTTCTGATTTCAAGCAAACCACAGTTTAGTTTTGTGTGTGGGCCCTAAACTGTGGTTAATCTTAACCGTAGCTAGTCAAAACCTCGTAAACCATGGTTTGAAGTTGGCTTGTTTCAAGTAACCATAGTTATAACTAACCACAGATGGTTGGTGCATAATGCTTAACTGTAGGTAATCTAAAATGGGAAATGAAACTTCCAAACTCCTACTGGCCACCACAGAGAACTAGAGGGAGCACCTAGGATGAGTCCAAACCTTGCTGTGACTCATTGTTCCATTTGAATACAAACCAATGAGGCTTACTTCAGTGTAAAAATGCAGAGGACCAGGGTGCACAAATTGACTTGAGGAAAACGCAGCAAATAGAGAACTACTATGCAGCCTCTGTGAGCATCTGCAGCCTCCACCACGAGCATTTGTTAATGTGGTTGCAGACCTCAGAGGGATGCAATCGTATCTTCTGCAGCTGTGTATTATAGGAACGTATGTTATGAACTAAAGAACAGCAGTCTGCAAACAAGCAACTCTTTAGGGAATTGTAATGCACTTCAGTTTAACACATTCAGAAATTGCTGTGTATTGTTTCTGGTTTTGTGTTGGTATCTTCCCTTCACCACAATGCCTGCTGTGCACCATATGACAATGGGCAAGATTGTGGCCACGATAGAATTCTTAACACTGCCTTTTCAATACCATCTCCCATCTCTTCCAAGCTGAGCGAAAATGCTGACTATATCATCAGCTTGGTGATGATGGCTGAAACTTCTCAAGTCTTTACAGAATCATTCCATCATATCATTAATGAGGGGCTCCGTTGGACAGATGTTAGCATGAGTGTTAAAAAAAAATGATCCCCCTGCCATAAACCATTCCTTCATGTTCTGTCAGCTGCGGCGTACGCGTTGGAAGGGCATCAAGCACTGGAAAGCGCTCACATGAGTAAATGATTTCTCAAAGATGTTGTGGTTTCTGGCTGACACATTTTGTTGCTGCAAGTTACACATTTGATTGTTTTCCCGTAAATTGCATGTGAACTACAATCTCTCACTTTCCACTTTAAATTTAATCCAATTCGTCTTTTTCAGTCTGGAGTCCCTGGAACTCATTCCGCCATCACTGTTTTCGATAACAACTGAAATGACCATTCTAGGCCCAGAACACCAAATCGGTATCAATTCTGAGGCAATTTCCTGTGTTAATAAAAATTGTCAGATGTGAAAATGGAGCAAGGACGGAGGTGGCCTTGCCGCTGAAGGAAGGGGGAAGGGAATGAAGGACAGGAAGCTTGTAGCATTGAGCAAGGATGCTTGAAAAAGCAGCAGGGGCATCCCAAAGGCCCTTTCAGATGGATGGTTTTGTTGCACGTGCATTCTGCAACATGTTTGTGACACAATAAAAGTTGGTTGTTCTGTGATTTGGGGCCAGAGGCACTATAGCACAATGAAAGTGGGACCAAGAACCTCCAGAACATTTGTGGTATAAAGGGTCCCTCCAGGAATCTCTTTATTGTCCATTCATGATGCTTTGTGCGCATGATGATACTGGGGAGGTCACACACAACCCCACCTTCAATACTGTTTGCACCAGCAAAATTTCTGGACCAGTCATACTGCTTCATTTCTAATCAGTGCATATCCTGTTAAATCCCATAACCTTTTATACCACAGATGTTCTGGTTTATTTTTGCTCTGCTTTTGTTGTCCCATAGCTCCTCCAGATAACAGTATTGTGATAGCATCGAGGAAGGAGCATCATGGAAGCATCACAGATCAAACTAAAGCAGAAGGAATCCTCTACTACTGCACTATTATCATGTCAAGAACATGCCCATCTAGAGGCCCCCCAGAAGTTATGAGATTTCAGCAGGAAGTTAGAGGATATGCACTGGCTGGAAAAGAAGCAATGCTACCCCAAAACATGGGCGTAGCTCGGATTTATTTTAGGGTGGCAGGCTTTTGTTAGGGGGGCAGAATTGAGTTATTTGTGATGCAATTGGTCAGTTAGTTAAGCATTTTTTAAATTTACTTGATTGCGGGGAGGCAGCTGCCCCCAGCTATGCTCATGCCCCAAAATCTTTGCAGGTACAAATAGTATCTGAAGTGGGATCAGGCGTGACCACCCTGATAGCATCATCAGCACTAATCATTGTGAATGCACCATTAAAAAGATGTTTAGAAGAGTCCTAAGGCTTAGGATCAGATCAATCATAAAGTCAACACTACCAGTGCCCTTTCCCATCCCCATCCTATCTTAGACAGCACAGATTTGGTGCATCTTCAACAGTTCTGTGCTGTGTGTATATTGAATAGATATAGATATCTTGAGAATACGCACACACACATTTCTATCCCTTATGCTAGTTATAGAAGAAAGGTTTAGAAGTTTGGAAATATTTATTATAAATTTTATTTATTAAAGTATTTATAGCCCAGCATTATGTTGTAACAACAAGAATCCTACAGCTGCGAACGACCAAAGTTAAAATAAAACACATAATCTAAGTAGTATGGCATTAATATACAGCAAAGAGAGTTTCGCTTAGTACCAATCAAAAACACAGAGAGAGAGCAGCTAAGTCAAAAGGAAATGGAAGGATTCCCTTTTAAGCCAGCATCCAAATTTCACCAGGGAAATGACCATTTGTGTTTCCTTGAGCAAAGAGTGCCATAGTCTGCTGAAGAATCAGGGCTCTTCCAGACTGTTGCTAAATTCCGGTTGAGCAGGTAAAGTTGATTTGGCATTCTCGTGCAGCAAATCTATGCACCCTAACCCGCAAAAGAAAATAAAAAACCGAGACCAGGAAGGTGATGGGGAAGTGCACTGCAGAGTGTGGGATAACACTTGCTTGACAAAATGTCACAGAACTTCCCTGGAAACAAATCAGAAGGACTGCTCAGTATTTATTTCCGTTTTAAGAAACAAAACAAAATACTATTGTGATAAATAATCATACCATAGTTATGAATTTAGTAAAACTTATGAAAGCCAAAACTTACAGAGCTACAGTCCCGTCCCCCGTCCCCCTTTATAGATGTGTTTGCAAGGAAAAAACCATGCTGTGAGTTCCTGATGGCTGAGGGTTGCAGTCTTTGCCATCTAAATTAACAGCCTTACTTCTTCTTCTTCTTAATTCCGGCTGCTTCCTAAAATGCCAGAGGACTGAATGAACACTGAATGAGCCAGAGGCGGTGCCAGGAACTCTGGATCAGAAATTTCAATTTAAGTTCAGTGTGAGTGAAGTTGAATGATACAAAGGTGATAGAAATAACTGTAACCCAGCAAGTACCAAAATTATGTCTGCTCGGGGCCCCACCACAATGAACTTTTATGCGACTTGCTTGGGATTGCGATAGCTGGATCCACGGTCAGAGGCACTAATGCTTCTCAACACCAGTTGCTGGAAACTGAAGGAGGGGAGACTATTCTTGTAGCTGGCTCCTGCTTGAGGAATTCCTACAGGCATCTGGGCGACCTCTGGGAGAACAGGATGCTGGACTAGATGGGCCATTGGCCTGATCCAACAGGCTCTTCTTGTGACGGATTGTTTAATTTCTATACTGCTTAATATAGACCCGAACCTGCAGAACTCCAAGCGTTCTTGTACTCCACATCCCTCCAGCTCCAACTAGCATGTCCAATGGACAGGGATGATGGGCGTTGTAGTCTACCAGAAATGCCTGGAGGGCTGTGGGTTCACCATCCCTGCCCTGCAAGAGTTTGAAGAGACACAGCAATGGATATTGCTCCATCCTCTACCTGCATATCTGCTCACAAGGAGGAGACAACATGGGCTTCTTGCTGCAACTAAGCAAGCTGCAGCTGTTCCTCCAAAGCTTCACCATTATCTTCCACCACCAGACAAGGAAGTTCTGTAGTTGGACACATAAAGCAGCCAGAGTTTTAGAGTTTTGATTATAACACACACCCAATGCAATACTGGCAGGCACAACATTTTGCCCTCATTGATCACCAACTTAAGCTTAGAATACCAGTACAGTGGTACCTTAGGTTACATATGCTTCAGGTTAAAGATGCTTCAGGTTACAGACTCTACTAACCCAGAAATATTACCTTGGGTTAAGAACTTTGCTTCAGGATGAGAACAGAAATCATGCAGCGGCGGTGCAGCGGCAGCAGGAGGACTCATTAGCTAAAGTGGTGCTTCAGGTTAAGAACAGTTTCAGGTTAAGAACAGACCTCCAGAACGGATTACGTTCTTAACCCGAGGTACCACTGTACAATGCTATACAAGTTTCATCAAAATATGAAATCTGCTCTCATCGCTGGTCATAGCAGCTGCTTTCCTTATGAAGAGGTTTGTTGATAGGGATGGGCATCTGCCCTACCAGCCGGCCATAACCTTTCCTTATGAGTAGATCTGCTTATGAGTAAGTGATCCAGCAGACCTCTTAACACATAATTTCTGTGCTACAGCTTTGGGCATGTGGGCTGCACATGTGGAAAGAGCTGCACAGGAACTCGCCCAGGCAAGGAAAGACAAAAAAAAAAAAAACCCTTCCACCCCTCCTTGCGCCAGAAATTGGTTGGTGCCGACACGGCCCCTCACTTTCACTCTGCTTGTCCAGGTGCTGCTTTCCAACTGGAGTGCTAAACCAGATGCAAGGGAGGGAAGAAGAACCAGAAGAAGGCAAAGGGTGTCCAAGTTTGAGCATGATTTAGCCGTTAATGCATTCTCCCACCCCATTCAAATTAGACCAGCACAGTCCACACCAGCATGTATCTGAGTGTGTAAACGATGAGCAACTTCAGTCTTTCCTGTTCATACTAGGGGGGGTTGCCATATTTCAAAAAGTGAAATTCCTGACACCCGCAAATTTGTTGAGCTTTTCTTGGAAACAAACCTTGGGAAGTCTCCCCCCAAAAGTGATTTTGAGCTTTTGGAGCTGTTTCCGTTGCTTTTTCCATCATGTTGACATATATCCGGGTTTTCCCTGACATTTTGCCAATTCAGCAAAATTCCCCCCAGTGCCATTTTTACACCTGAAAACCAGGACGTGCCAGGAATTTTCCTGGCATATAGCAGGCCTGGTTCATACTAGCAGGCATTCCCTTTTATGTTTGTCCTTGCCTTCTAACTTGTTGATTCCGTTATATTGATTAAGTACCAACAGGGTATGTGTGCAGACAACTGTGTGTACACCTTACTTTTTAAGAAAAAATGCCCCCCCCCCCGAAGTGTGCAAAAGCACATAGGCAACTGTAAATTTCCTTGCGCAGTTTTCTGGTTTTGTGCAAACAACAACAAAGATCCTCTAAGATCTCAACTGGAAAAGCAATGAAATCACTGGAGAAGCAGTAGAATTATTATTATTATTATTATTATTATTATTATTATTATTATTATTTTTTTAAAAAAATTATTTATATCTCGCCCTCCCCAGCCGAAGCCGGGCTCAGAGCGGCTAACATCAAATGTATAATACATTAACATAAAATCAGACAATCAATTAAAATACATCCTCAAATCGGATCAGGATCAGAATAAAATCCATTCGGATGGCAACCCGCAGATTAGGGTTGGGGACCTTAAATGCTCACCAGGCCCAACTGGTTGTGCTGAACTTATATGGGCCTGTGAGAAAAACATAAAAAGGAGAGTAGCAGAAAGTGACAACTGATCCACCCAAAAACACTGAAAGATAGTGAGAGCCCAGAGTGGAGTAGTTTGGAACCCATTTCCCCAGTTTACTAGAACACCACCATATCAGGCAAGCTTGGATTTACAGGGGGAATAGCATTAAGATGGCTGTTGTTTGAGGGTATCATCATGTAGATTAACCAAACTGAATGGGAATGCAAACATCTGCAAATACACAGTAAACTCCAGTGTGGACAAGTCCTGCGTTGTACAAAAGTCATGTTTCAGGACTGTGCCACTGCATTTATCTTCTTAAGTACCTTCTTCAGTTTGGTCTCATGGTGATCAGCATTGTCCCTGATCGCTTCCAGATTTGTTTGTAGGGAAGCTAGATGGTGTTACTATGTTATTGTTTTGCCCTTATTATTAAATGGTTTTTGTAGTGTTTGTTTAAATGGTTTCTCAAGTTCAAACTGCAACGCAGCTATGAAGGTCACTGGGTATCCTTGGGCCACCCACCAAGTCTCAGCCTAACTTACCTCAAAGGGTTGTTGTGGGGATTGAATGAGCAGGGGGGAGACCGTGTATATCACCTTGTGCTCCTTGGAGAAATAAAATAAAATAAATGAACGAAGAATAAATTTTGTTAAGCTCCTCACAGAGGCCAGATTGAGCCTAAATTTAACAGGATGCATTTCATTTGTTTGGATTTATGTGACTTTGAACATTCTGATCTATTAATTTATGGAGACAGAAACACTTTTTCAAGAAGTCTGAGGAAGTTCGCATGCTTAATGACACCTATCTGCAAGTCCTCTCTGTTTGGAAGCCAGGAAGAGGCAATTTCATGGCAAGCCAAAATGGTAGGCATCTAAGAGAGAACTCTTTTTTTAGAGAAGAGAGTAGGTTTGATGTTTAGCTCATTTTTCAACCTCCAAACTATGGAACCTCCAAACATGACAAAGCAAGAGATTGGTGAGCTATGATCTCTGGCTGTACTTCTGAAGGGGGAGTGCACACCTTCCCTCCATTGGCTGCCCAAATATCTGACTGCTCTTATTTTTGCCACAGTGTGATGGCGCATTACCTTCAGTGCACCTATGATGCTTAGTTTATTGTCTATTGCTTCTGCAAGTGTGAGGTTGGAGACATGATGTACTTTGCAGACTTCTCACTCTGCAGCCATTTCAAATCTAAATCTAACTAGTATCTCTATTTTGGGTTTGCCATGAAAATAAAAAGAGATGTTCAAGATACTGGGGAGGCGGGGGCACTTCCTTTTAGTCGATTACACCCAGACAAAAAGTAATGGAACTGAAAGAAGGGCTTTTTTTACTCTCTCTTTTTAATTTTGCTGAGTGACAGAAGATTTAAATGCAAAGTGGATCTAATGCACACCCTGAAGTCAGCTGGCAGTATGCAAATGACCTGTCAGATTAAAATCTGAATGAAAGAGATAACAAGCTTATCTTCATAACAAAAGAGTCTTACGGGCAAACTATTTGACGCACTGTTGATGTTTGTTTTAACCCGTAGGCTTTGGACAGGGCAATATATATTGCAAAGGGGCTCCTGCGCCTTCTCCTTCGCCACCCCTCCCGGTTTGCGGAGCGGGCGTGTTTGTGTTTGCACTTTGCAACAAAAGGCAAGTACTACAGCACAATACATGAAAAAGCCAGCAAGCGAGGGTTTACAACCCTTGCTTTCAAAGGGGCTGCGGGATTGCACACCAGCAATATAGCAAGCCAGCCAGCCCATAGGTCATCTCTCTCTCTCTCTAGCAACCCCACAGCTGCAGTGAGAATGAGCAAACACAGCAGCAGGGGGAAGATTTAAACCCGGGAGGGGGCCAGGCGTGCGATTTATTCATCTGGCACGTGCGGAGGGGCCGGGTCTGGATCAGCTGTATTTAGTTAGTGAAAGGGCCAAAGAAAAGGAAGCAAGCGAAGTTCGCCAGAGAGAGGGAGGGGAGGGGGTAAAAAAAAGGAAAGACTTTGAATACCCCTACGCTTTAGAAGAAAGAAAGAAAGGGAAAGCTGCAGGTGTTTGCAAGGCGGCGGCTGCCGTCGTGGAGCCACAAGGCCAGGAATTAGCAAGGGAGAGGCAAGTTGCAAAGCGGCTAATGGTGTTCGGGACAGGGCTTTGCATTTTTCTTGCCCTTCTTCAATGCCTGGATGATCCGCGGCCCGCAGGCCGAGGCGGCCGGGCGCTGCCAACGCACGTGGCTTACTTCAAAGGGGAAGGAGGTCTGGGGCAGGAGACGGGCCCAGCTCGGCGCGTCACGGCGGGAGGCGCGCGTGGGCTCCAGAGCCTCTTCCTCGCCTAGGGAGGCTGGGCGGCCCTTCTGGCCTTGCATGCTGCAGCCCTCGCCGCCCCCCTCCCGCTCTGCACAATGAAGCGTGTGGGAGCATTCAGCCCAAATTCCTCGCCCGGCTGGTTTTTTACTCCCATTCAAGCCCTTCAAAACCCCTTAAGCTTCGTTAGCCAGCTAGTGCCAGAGGCAGGCCGCGCGCCCGTTTCCCTAAACAAAAACAAAATAGCAAAGTGAAAGCTCCTTCAGTTCGCCCTTTCCCAGGCGACCTTTATACTGATTAATGTTTTCACAAAGTTTGCGCGAAGGTTAAGGGTATCTGCTGCTCAGGGCGCGTTCCTTCCGATTTGTTTCTGTGGGGTTTATGGGCCCCTCCAGACTTGCGCATTTCATGATGGCTGTTTTCCTCAATACATACGTCATGCAGTTAAAGTTAGTAGTGGATTTATAGTGGATCCGCCACACATCCTCCTGCTTTATTTATTGTTCTTCATCCTCTCCAGTGTTACCATGTGGTTACCCTCTGGAGGGGCACTCTTGCACTACAGTGCAACAAAAGTGGGTGGCACCCACACTTTGCACTCTTTTCTGGCCCCTGCTAAAAAAAACCCCTTTTAAGGCAAGCCTATCCAGATATGTAGACATGAGGGACAATGTTACTTGTAGGTCATGCATGGGTTACAAAGACTAAAACTTATTCAAATGAAAATTGCATATGACCAGAATAATTCCTAAGAAAGCAAAAACCAGGTCAAAGCAGTACAGTTAGCTTTTGATTCAATTTGATTTAATATTTTATTCCACTTTTTGAACAACAAATGTTGAGCTCAAAGCAGTTCACAATAATTGCAATAGCATTGTGGAGGGGCAAACCGTTATAAACACTATAATATCAAACATAGTAACATAAAGCAAACAACAAATTCATCAAAACAATACAATTCAGTAAAATAATAATAACTACAATTCTTCCATTCTTACCATTCCATCTAGTAAGAACTCGGAAACTGCAATAGTAAGAGATCTTTGGCCTCAGAGACCATGTCATATCAAAGTGGGGTTTCCAGCGCATTGCCACCCAAAATGTGTCCCAATGCATTGTAACTCTTGGAAAGAGAGACGTCCTAAAAGGATGTCTATGCAGTGCTTGTACATGTTTAAGGATTGCTGTCACAGGGAGCTGCTTCATTTTGGAGACCCAGATGTTTTCTAGGGTAGTTCTCCTTATGCTCCAGGGATGATTAGTCAATCAGATAGGATCCCAGAACTGAAACTCCAGTGTGGGGGAATTAAGAAGAACCTAGGAACAACTGGAATATACCCAAGGAAAAACAACAGGCTTTACACAGTATCTGAATAAGGGGCTTTGGCAGGAGCTCAGAGGAGCAGTTTAGAAGCATTGGCAAGTTGTACTGCAGTAGGCATGGAGTATCCGTGCTTCCTTATTTACTGCTTGACTGGAACAAGAAAGAATTGAAATAAAGATACAAGGACTGAAGGCTTATTTAGATTTCAGCTTCTTTTTTGGTGGGGTGGGGAGAGGCAAGAGCAGCATAACAGAATCTTACTTCAGTTCAGGAGGATTCACTCAGAACAGTTCTTGCAGGATTGACAATGCAACTCATTATGCTTTGAGCACTTTTCCCAGAGATTTTATGATGTTCTGTTTGGAGGCAAGGGTCCACACTGCAGAGCCCAGCAATTGCCTGTCTGTGAAGGCAGCACAATCCGGATAATACAAGGGGTTACTCAGAAGTGGTCTTTCTTTGGCGATCACTCTTACCTGAGTAAGATTGTTTTCCATGAAAACGGTCTTAACAGTGAGTCCATAGGTGACTGGAGGCCAATTCTGGATCCACATGTCCTTCCACAGTGGGAATACAGGTTTCCGGGCGGGAGTTGATCACGGTGAGGGTCTGCCAAACGTGCCTTCCTCTTAGCTCTTTTTTCCTTTTCACCCTGAGTTCGGGCTTCTTCAAAGTCCATGACACCTTTGGTAAAGGCTTTTCTCCAGTTGGAGTGTTCGCAGGCCAGTGTTTTCCAGTTATCAGTGCTTATACAGTCATACCTTGGGTCTCAAATGCCTTGTGACTTGAACGTTTTGGCTCCCGAATGCTGCAAACCCGGAAGTGAGTATTCTGGTTTGCGAATGTTTTTTGGAAACCAAACAACTGACGCAGCTTCTGATTGAGTGCAGGATGCTCCTGCAGCCAATCGGAAGCCGTGCCTTGGTTTTCAAATGTTTTCGGAAGTCGAATGGACTTCCGGAACAGATTTCGTTCGAGAACTGAGGTACAACTGTACTACATTTTTTATGTTTGTCTTGAGAGAATCTTTAAACCTCTTTTGTTGTCCACCAGTATTTTGCTTTCCATTCATAAGTTAGGAATAGAGTAGTTGCTTTGGAAGACAGTAAATAGGCATCTGAACAACATGACCCGTCCTACAAAGTTGATGTTGAAGAATTATTGCTTTGACACTGGTGATCTTTTCTTCTTCTAGTACACTGATATTAGTTTGCCTGTCTTCCCAAGTGATGTGTAAATTTTTTTCAGAGAAACCGTTGATGGAATCATTTGAGGAGTTGGAGATGGTGTTTATAAGTGGTCCATGTTTCATAAGCACACAGTAAAGTTGGTAGTTCAATAGCTTTGTAAACAAGCATTTTGGTTTCCCTGTGAATGTCCTGGTCCTCAAACACTCTTCACTTCCCCACCTTCCACAGTCCAAAAGCTGCTCAGGCTTCCTAATGGCTGCCATTTACAAGCCCCAAACATGTATCCTATACTAATGTGTATGAGCAAGTGGAATTACACGTTGTACACAGGTCATTGAGGTTGGAGATGGGTTTGCACCAGGGATGCGGAATCTGTGATCCTCTGGTTGGACTCCCAAGTCCCATCAGTCCCTGTCGCTGTGGCCAGTGGTCAGGGATGATGAGAACTGCAGTCCAATATCATCTGGAGTACTACAGGTTTCCCATTCTCAATTTTATGCAGAGGTTACTATAGGGAACCCAAAATACTTTTCCAGATGGCTATCACTAAAGTGAACATTGTGGGGAAATCACATTTTCTTAGCACTCAAATGTAATCCCTTGTTGGTGAGTTTGATGCCATTTCCCCCCAGCTAATGCTGCTGTTGCAATCCTAGGTGTTACGTGGCTGCAGTTGCTGGAGTTACATGGCATCCCTGGCCCTGAGCAGAGCTTGTTCCATTGTCTTGTGACACCACAGCTCCTTAAAAAGCTAAACTGGGCCCCCACTCTGTACTTTAAATCTGTTTACAAAGACCTTTAAAATTCAGTTTTGTTGCTATATTTATTTTATTTTAGTTTGTTTGTTTTTAATATACAGTGGTACCTCAGTTTAGTCTGACCAAACTGCAGGAGGCAGTGGAAGACAGGAGTTCCTGGCGTGCTCTGGTCCATGGGGTCACGAAGAGTCGGACACGACTAAATGACTAAACAACAACACCTCAGTTTAAGAACAGTTCGGTTTAAGAACGATGTGGTTTACAAACTCGGCAAAACTGGAAATAGTGCCTTGGTTTGAGAACTTTACCTCAGTCTACGAACGGAATCCGAACGGTGGAAGGGCACTGGCGGTGGGAGGCCTCATTAGGGAAGGCGCGCCTCGGTTTAAGAATGGTTTCGGTTTAAGAACGGACTTCCGGAACAGATTAAGTTCGTAAACTGAGGTACCACTGTATTGTGGTGTTGAATAGTTGAGCTTCTATTGAACCCTGCCCTGGGCA
Source organism: Podarcis tiliguerta (assembly GCF_965153285.1). Taxonomy (NCBI): domain Eukaryota; kingdom Metazoa; phylum Chordata; class Lepidosauria; order Squamata; family Lacertidae; genus Podarcis; species Podarcis tiliguerta. Next base: position 40,443,583 of record NC_139535.1, on the reverse strand, counting down.
CAAGAAGCAGAAAAGCAGTTAATAGACGTAATTTTGTGACATGAAATGCCCTCTTCCTCCACAGCCGTGCACCTGCCATTCCATGGAATTTTAACTTTTTTTCTTTATTATTAATTTTTATAAGGATGGTGACTCTCTCCCCTGTTTTGTAGTGGCCATTTCAACTTTCCAAAGAATCCGTTCTTACCTCCCTTACCTTATGTGAAACTGACAAAGATGAAACATTCTTCATACTCCATGCTCCATCCAGAAGGACAGGATAATTAGATGTGACAGCTCACTGGAGGTGTGATAATGGCTAAAATGTGCTTTTTAAGGGTGGAGGGAGGATATACTTTGCAGGATCAAATTGATAACCCCAGAGTAGTAATCACCCTTTTAATGCATGCAGGCGAACTTTCTGAAGATGAAGTTGGGAGTGTTGAACCAGGACTGGGGAGATCCGGGGTTCAAATCCCCTGTCAACATACACCTCTTTGGGTGACCTTGAGTCAGTTGCTATCTCTCAGCCAGTCCTACCTCTCAGGGTTGTTGTGAATATGAAGTGGGGATGGGGAGAGCCACGTATGCTGCCCTTGTGCTCACTGGAGCAGAAGCAGGACATAAATGAAAATTCTAAAATGCTCTAACCACTGATGGTGTTTCCTGCTTGGCAGGGGGTTGGACTCGATGGCCCTTGTGGTCTCTTCCAACTCTATGATTCTATTCTATGATTCTATGATTCTAACCCTTCTCTCCCAAGACACTTCCAGGCCACAGCAGTGCTTTTACAGGAAGATTCCCTGTAAAATCGAGAGGCTTGGAAAAAAACGGTAGTTATTTGCTCATATGCATACAATCCATCTTTTCTAACAAACAGAATGAGGTCATGCAAGGACATCTGGTCTTAGGGTGATGCACCATATTGGATTGCATTCCACTCCACCAAGCCACTTTGGAATAAAGCTGCACTTACTTTACATGTAACTTTAGGGATGACATAGAATCCCCCTCCTTGTGCTGGGGGACTGGGCAGAAAAGAGTTAGTGGGATTTTAGGGATTTTGCTGATGTATTTTGGAAGAGGGGGAGTGGGAGTGGAGAAGATCCCTTGGCATTCCCAAACAGCTGGGAATCGACTGGCTTATACTTCCGGGGGCCATTTAAATATGGAATAAATAAGGAAGATGTTGTTCATTTTGTGTGAGTGCCTAATCCCACATTCTGAATACAAATGGATTTAACCTTGTCCCTTCAAAAGAGCTGGGGACAATCAGAATCATCTTTACAGAAGACTGCGCCTGCTTTTAAATTAGCTTTTTAAAAAGTAGCAGCCATTCTCTCCTTTCCATTTTCCAATTCCCATTCACTGTCAGCACAGATAAATACAGGCAGGCCAGGGCTAAAAGCTGGCCTAAAGTTCAAATAAAAGTACGGGGGGGGGGAGGGTTTCCTGGGCCTCCAAAAATGCCTGCTGCCAAATGTTGCTGGTCTGAAACCATGCAAGTACTGCATTCGGACCCACGGCTGTAAATAGCCAATAAGGTGTTGTTGGTTTTATTGCATTGATTGCATCAATTATTAGAAACTGCCATGAAAGAAGTGTTGTTTAAAATAAACACATTCTTAACTTTTCTTTAAAAAAAGGGGGGGCTACAGCATTTGAACCTATTTAGGTTACTAGATTGCCAGTTACTATAAGTGATGGATCCCCCTCCCCCCCAATCTATTTGCTTTCTTAAGGAATTTTCTTCCAGGATAAAACAATGTTCCTGCTCACTATCATGTGAATCTCTCCCTAACCCAGTTGATCCCACTTCCTAAAATTATTCTGAAAATAATAAAACAAAATGTTAATAAGCTAACGGTGCTTCCACACACAGGGGCGTTGTTCATATTATGTGCAATGACCTCAAAATGTTGCTCCATATTATTTTCCCATTTAATCAGGACTGCAGAAAATCTGATAGTAATTTTGGATTAAATGGGGGGAGGGGGGTATAGATGTTTTGGTGAGGAAGATGCCATTTGGAAACTCTGAAAAAAATTCATGAGCAGCACCAAATCCACAACAAACCAGTGTGGAAGCACCCTACATAAAATTTTACTGGACTTGCAGGTGCTATTTTTAAGTGTTTTATCATAATTTGCTAAGGGGATATATATGTCCTGGCAGACAGATTTGCTTCCCCTCCCCCAGCAGCACCCTGTGTATCTTGCTTATTTTCACTGTGTCTCTGTCTAGAAATTTGGCTGTGGAAATTGTTTGCCTTGTTTGCTTTGATTGCCATCATTATATGTTCAAACCGGCAACAAAATTCTTATACAGTGGTACCTTGCAAGACGAATGCCTCGGAAGACGAAAAACTCGCAAGACGAAAGAGTTTTTCGTTTTCTGAGCTGCTTCGCAAGACGGATTTCCCTATGGGCTTGCTTCGCAAGACGAAACGTCTTGCGCCTTTTTTTTAAAACCGCCAATGCATTCCTACGGGAAACTGTCAATACACATTGGTGCTTCGCAAGACGAAAAAACTCGTAGAACGAAAAAACTCACAGAACGAATTAATTTCGTCTTGCGAGGCACCACTGTACATAGGGAAAAATTCAAGAGAAGGATGTGGAAACATGGAGCATCTCTTCAGAACTTAAGAAAGTTTCGGCATTATAGCAGAAGAATATAGCCTTTACAGATACATTTTTTGCCCTGTCTAAAACCTTTGGTCTGAGGAAGGCAAGGGCTTTACACAGCTTAGGAGTATTAGGCTAGGTAGATGAAAGTGCACTACTGTTTCTGCTTGACATCATAGTACAATGACATCAAAGTACAAAACTGGTTAAAATACTTCTTCAAAATGAAATGCAGTCTTCAAGCCCATTCTACCCTTTGGTGCCATGTTTGAAGTATTCATGAGTTTCTCTTTCTCTTTCTTATTTATTTTCACTATCCGGATGTCATTCAAGGTGGATAATCGTATTATTTTCATCATCACTAACACATACTTTATATTTATACAGTGCTCCTTGCAACCTCCCTGTTGTTGTTGTTGTTGTTGTTGTTGTTAAGAAGCCAAGTTAGCCAGTATTAAAGGTAAAGGTACCCCTGCCCGTACGGGCAAGTCTTGACAGACTCTAGGGTTGTGCGCCCATCTCACTCAAGAGGCAAGGGGCCAGCGCTGTCCAAAGACACTTCCGGGTCACGTGGCCAGCATGACATCGCTGCTCTGGCGAGCCAGAGCCGCACATAGAAACGCCGTTTACCTTCCCGCTAGTAAGCGGTCCCTATTTATCTACTTGCACCCAGGGGTGCTTTCGAACTGCTAGGTTGGCAGGCGCTGGGACCGAACAATGGGAGCGCACCCCGCCGCGGGGATTCGAACCGCCAACCTCTTGATCGGCAAGCCCTAGGCGCTGAGGCTTTAACCCACAGCGCCACCCGCGTCCCTAGCCAGTATTATCCCCCCCCCCAATTTTGCAAGTGGGGGGGCTGAGGCTAAGAGAGCCGGGGTCACCTAAAGCTCTTCCAGACAACTTTTTTATGGAGCATTCATCCCGATTTGTTTTTACAAAGTTTGTCTGAAGTTTATACGTTTATCCATTCATTCTGCACTTTTGTTTTGCAGCGATTGTATGACATCATGTCAGGTGATTGTTATCCCACACTTTGCAGCACATTTGCTTACTGCAAAAAGGCCAGTTGGGAGGGGGGGGGCTCCATTAACAGATAAAGCACAATAAAGTGTCAACAGCATACAGAGAATGGCTGTAGTTCAGTGAAAGAGCATCTTGCATTGCCTGGAGAAGTTCCCAGGTTCAGTCCCTGCCATCTCCAGTTATAGACGGGAATTTCTCCTACCTGAAATCCTAGAGAGTTTGCTGCTACTCAGTGTAGACAATGTTGAGCTTAGATGGATGAATGGTCTGAGTCCAAGGCAATTTCCTATGTTCCTATGAGGGGAGCATAAAAATAAGTAGGAAAACAACCAATTCTATATCCAATGGGCCAACTAAGCTGCAGAAAAAGCAGGCCACTACAAACTGAAACAACTCCAGCAGCCCATCTACCAAATCAAACTGGCTCCAGTTAAAAAAAATGGAACAAACTGAGCTTGAACAAAACTCCATATAGCCAAGACAAATGGGACTCTCTGACACTAAAACAAAATTGGGAAGGTACCAGCTGAACCTCTTTGCATGAAGAGTTCATCAGGCCGTAGAAAGTATAATCCCACCTGAAGGAGGGACACCAGGGATGCTAGTAAAAGAGCAGGCAATTCTGTTTCCCTGATGCTTCTAAAGTCAAAAAGAGCACTTTGATTTGTGCCCATTGTACACCTGTAAACTGCTTGCTGCAAGTGAGTCTTATTCTTTTTGTCATCCGGGTCTCTAATGACAGAGATATGTGCAAGCGGTAGGGCCAATAACATTCTTTTCTGGACAAGTGTGACTTCTCTGGACTTGTTTTCCAGTCTGAACTAAACCATACTCGGGCAACGGTACCAGGCCCCTTCTGCTTCCAGTCAACCGAGCCCTGTGGCAGAGACTTTCATCAGCTGTTGTGGCTGTAGATGATGGATCTTTAGTGTGCTTTTGTGTGGTAGGAGACCATTGCTGCCTCTGGTATATAACGGTATTTAGATGCCTGTTAGGGACGCGGGTGACGCTGTGGGTTAAACCACAGAGCCTAGGACTTGTCGATCAGAAGGTCGGTGGTTCAAATCCCCGCGACGGGGTGAGCTCCCGTTGATCTGTCCCTGCTCCTGCCAACCTAGCAGTTTGAAAGCACATCAAAGTGCAAGTAGATAAATAGGTACCGCTCCGGCGGGAAGGTAAACGGCATTTCTGTGTGCTGCTCTGGTTCGCCAGAAGCGGGTTAGTCATGCTGGCCACATGACCCAGAAGCTGTCTGCGGACAAACGCCGGCTCCCTCGGCCAATAAAGTGAGATGAGCGCCGCAACCCCAGAGTCGGTCACGACTGGACCTAATGGTCAGGGGTCCCTTTACCTTTACCTTTCAATGCCTGTTGCATAGTTTCATTCTGATGTCTAGAAAACAGACCATCCAGATCAGGCAGGAGTAGTGTGGAAATCACTAAAATGCTGGGAAAGCCTATATTTCATAGCCTGCAAACAAACAAGGCCATTTTGGGGGGAGTTGCATGTTTTTGGTATCCAAACAACAATCCCTCTGTGTGCCATGCCTCCCCACCCCCCATTTCCCTTAAGTTTTTTCCTAGAGCATGCTGTTAGTATGCTTCATTTCAAACTACCCTTTGCTGGAATACATTCACTGTTCCAGAAAGTACAGCTGACTTCACTTTGCCTGCCTAGGTTTACAACCCAAAATGGAAGCGGCTCCCATGGTCTGCAGATACAGGCTGCTCCTAGCGCCTGTAGGCCGGGCGAAAGAAAAGAGCAGCCCTACCATGGCTGAGGCGTCATGACGTGAGAGACCAGCTTTCTCCCTCATGAAGGAACGTCGAAGTCTATTAGGGGAGAATGGTTTTAATTACTGACATCATTTCTAAGCAATCTTGCTGAAAAGTGACCATTTGTGGTCAGGGAGGGCATGTGCTGGAATGGGGGGGGGGGGAGCATGTGTTTTGAGGCTGCAGAGGGGAAAGTTTCCATCCCACAGCAAAACTGGCTTAATAACCATTGCAAACCCAGCTCTATTGTTTGAAACTGAAATGCTCCACTCAGTTGCTAGACAATAAACCTGTTGCTCCGAAAAGAAAGCAGTTGTTCAAAAGAGATGTTGAGGCTTTGGCTCTGTCCTTCTTTGGTGCCCTGCAGATTGTTCACACACTCCGATTTTCAGGAAAATACACTGTCATTTTCATAGCGTACAATACAGGCCATTCTCCCAGGCCTAGGGTTGTAACCAGTGTCTTTTTGCATAGTGTTCCGCTGGTGCACTGGGGCTTCTTCGGTTGCATGAACCCAAAATCTGCTCCAAACCACTTAGTGCTGATTTTAAGTCTGCACAGGGGACAGGAAAGGAAGAGGGAGCTCTGTTGGGTGCACAGCAGTCTGTTGTGCCAGCCGAACTGCAACATTGGATGCAGCCTCTCATTTCTGGTAATTTTTCACTGCATAACACTTGCATCCAAAATTGATCCTGGTGACATGGCAGCGATTGTGTCAAGAAAAGCATTGCACATCACACACTTCCTTGAAACAAGCTGCTGTTGCTGCAGTTTTTGGTTTCGTGTTGGGAATCTCAACTTCCTTTCTTCATTAATTGCAACTTTATTTTATAAGCTTGCTTTGTTTATGAATGAATGACATTTCCAACCCACTCTTCATTGCCAGTGCAGTTCTAGAGTCGCTTGCAATTAAAACAGATCAGCATAATAATAATAATAATCACCGGAGTGGGGGCAGATAAATTCCAACCAGCCAACATTAAAATAGACATAAGTTCTGGCACCCAGCAAAAGGCTGGCGTCAACAGCTTTAAAGAGTAAGTACCAGCCATTGCGTATCTCAGAGAAGACAAAATTCCAGAGCTGGAGGACCATCAACATGAGAGAAGGCATTCAGGGATCCGGGCCCAAAGCTGTATACAGCTTTGTAAGTCAGCACAAGTACCTCAAAACCATGAATGTCATTTGCTTTAGAAGCTTAGTGGCTGGATGGCAGATAACTAGAGTCTTATATTTGTGGCTGGCTTGCAGGATCTGTAAATTCATCTCTGTGATGAAAGGAGCTGAATCACCATGCACAGATAGCAAGCTTGGGCCCTTCTTCATTGCAACATCTTCTGCTTACTATATTCATCCAAGTTATGCTAATTCCTTGCAGAGATAATGCAAACGAGTCTCTGAAGTACATTTATACTGTGCTACCTAACTTTTGCCCATCTGACATTCTGGATTTTGGACCACACACCCTCAGATGCTGACACACATTCCTCGTTTTGGAACTTCGCTTAGTACCCGGGACAAAAGTTTGTACACGAAGCAAGTTTTGAGAGAGGGAGCAAGGCTTGCCACTTCAGGTTTCTAATGCACTGTAATTTTGTAATGCCGAACCTGTGTTATCCCTGGTTATCTGAGACCCTACTTATCTGAAAGGACTAATGCATGCTGGTAACTTGTAAGGCTTACAGGGTCTCCGGCAGCTGCCTCTTATTGTGCAGGCAGGTAACTGCAAATTAGACTTAATCATCTGGTTCACCTCAGCGCTGCAATACGAACCATGTTTAAATGTTACCTCACAAATGAGAAATAAAGCGGTTCAAGTACGCCAAGCCTTCATCAGATTAAATCAGAAACAAAGGTTTTATGTACAGATGAACCAAAGTGGTTGATTTCTAGCATGGGAATGGAGTCAAGCTGTATCATAACTGCTTATGAAGGTGCCTTGTGAAGATTTCTGTTTACAACTCTACTGTGCTGCATTAGCGTTGGCCAACAGAGAGATCATTTTGGCTGAATGAATTGACTGAAGCGATTTAGTCCTGATTCAGCGGAGTGATCAGGGAGGCAGTGGTGCTCACCTGCCTGACAGGCAGAATCTGGGTACCACTTTGTACTCTCAGCATACCCAAAGGAGGAGGAGGTACGTGTAAGTTTGATCCCCACAAATGACTTGTGCTGTAACAGATCTGCATGTGTAACCCGCACGTGTCACGTGGATTGCTGTCACTGGGATGGGGGCCACTGCCTCTCTTTGGTCTGACCTTGATCGCTGCTTCCTATCCCAGAAGGATTTTATATTTAATTTTCCTTTTTTTAAAAAGGAAATGAAAATTTAGGAGGTACAAATCATGAACATTTTCCTGCTCTGTCGAAATGGGTTCTGATTTTTTCTTCCCCCCCCCTCCCATATAATTGGAGCACTGGTCAGTTTCATAAGTACTGTATATCTCCCGACTCTGTGCGCTAGAATCAGAGCCATGCAGATAAGGCTGTCATCAGAGATAACAGCAGTCAACAACCCACAGTGTCATTATCTCAGCAAAGGGAAAAAAGCAGGCAGCTCCCCTCAATATACAAACTGCAGCAGTTATATATGTCTCCTTTACAATGATAGATGGGATGGGATAAAGGGGGAATCTAACAGAAAACCTTCAAAGCCTGTCTGATTACATCCTCTCTGTTCCAAATGGTGAATATTCTTTCCCCCCACCCGCCCCCACCCGCCGCCTTATGCAGAGCAAACAATGTGCTTCCCTGTGTGTGAGAGAGACGTGAGAGAGACCAAAGTGGCTGCAATAGAAAACTCTCACTCCCATGAACCTTTATTCAAATGGAATTTCTTAAGATGAAATAATGAAGCACTGATTGTCAAATATGCCCAAGTGGAAGGCAAACAAATCTGCCAGATCAGGGCTTTTTAATTTGAAAAAATAAATAGAATAAACGCGAATTTATTTGCAACCGCTTGATTCCTCTCAGGAAACATTAAGCCCTCCCTTTTACTTTGCATTCCAACTTCAACAGCATAATAATCTTCAGAGTATGCCTATGTTGTGCGAACTGCTGAGACTGAACAGTCTGCAGTTGTGTGTGTGTGTGTGTGTGTGCACCCGCGCACCAGAACCAACTTCACCGCCACAGACTGCTGCTCCCAAACACTGACTTTTGTCTCAGCACCAATATACCGAAACATCTTCACAAAGGTAACAACATGTTGTAATTGCCCTTTGAGTGTGCAGGCAAATTGCAAAGCACCAATCCAGTTGATTCCAATTAAACATCCTCATCAAAGAACACTGAATTCCAGAAGCAAAATGTATCATCATCATCACCATCATTATTATTATTAGCAACAACAACAACAACCATAATGAGACGTGTGCAAAAAGCAAAAAAAGCATTTAAAAATGGTTTCTGGCCCTGTTTTCTTCATGCTCATTTCTGAAGTGACAAGAAAGACACAAAGGGGCATTTAATTAAATCAAAGGGTAAGGGAGAGAGAAATGGCCATGGTGCCTGCTATTATGTTACAGTTCACTAAAATGAAAACTTATTTTTAAACCTCTGGTATTAATTTGAGATTATTCAGATACTTAATTAAAAGTGCAGCATGTGTTAAATATTATTTCAACAAAGATTATCATCAAAACCCTATGTAATAAGATCCTCCAGTGCTTAGAGCAATATTTTATGCAAATTTTCTGTGCCGCCAAATGAAGGTCCCTTCCTCCCCCCCCCTTTTTTTTTTTTTGGCTCTGCAATTTGCTGCAGCAAAATGCTCCAGCCAGGAGGAAAAGTTTCTATAATAGCAAAAATACTTATAGATAACGTAATGCAGGATATATCATCTTGGCGGTAAACATGCCTTCAAGATCAGCTCCTTTTGCTGATAACGCCTTCATCTAAATAAATAGAGAACAAATCCTGCAGACCCGGAGTCTACGATTCTGGCTGCAATTAATTGGGGTAACTTTGCACTCCACAAAGGCTGCAAAAATTTGGTTTTATGGGAATCCTGCTACAGACTGCAGGCTTCGGCCTCACCACTACCTGTTAGGAATTGGCCAAATAGTCATATCAGAGAGAAATGAGATTGTAAACTCTGTAGGATGAATCTTTCCTCTCGGAGCCTGCTCCTTTACTCATGTGAGCAATCCCAAGTCTGATAGGCCTTATCATATGCATAATGTGCCAGCATCTGGTGTTTGCCCCAAACTTTAAGATACCTGTTTTTAAATTTCAAAAATTAATGCATTCTGAACAATTCATTCTGATTTAATGTAAACCACAGTGAAGTAAAAATGAGGACTGTTGAGACTCGTCATACCTGTATCTGCTGAAAGTTGGCCACGTAAGTCAAAGCTAACAAACTTCACAAAGCAAAGACTTGTGAAGAGCGATGCACAGGTAGTGAATTACAATTTTAGGTGCCTTAGGTAGGAAGATATTTAAGACTTTTAAAAAAGGATGGTCTGCAATCGCTGCATATTGAATTAGCACAAGTCATGTTTACTATTCAGTAAATAGTTGTTCTCCTGGATATGCATATTAAAAGATGTGAAGCCAGCTCAAGTGTAGGCAAAACAATTATCACCAGTTTGTTGATTGCTTCAGCTATGACCTGTGAGAAGATTAAAAACCTGCAAGACCTTTGAAGATCTGAAATTGTTGTTTCTGTTGCATGATAATAGTATGAACATGACGGCACTCAAACAAATAGTATAATTCCACTGCTTCAGTTTCTCTTTAGGATGCTGGTCTAACAAAACAGCCTAGGACATAAAACATTTTTCTTGAATCGCAAACCATGAAAATGCTATATAGCTCCTAGAATCTCAAGACTTTAAATGGTGACACGGTCTGAAAAAGTGGTAGCTGGTAAATTGCCCTGGCTATGGAAGGAATGGTTTAAAAGCATGAATAGTAACAATAATCAAACAATCCAAAGGAGTAAGATGCCAACCTTTCCTTCGGATTGTGACTCAAGAACAGGAAGAGGAAGGCTCCTGTGTATTTATACACTGAGCATTAAAAGTAATTCATTCTGACCACCCTTGATGTTTACTTTAAAAAAATAACAGGAAGTAAAATGGTGTGTGAGAGTGAATGAGTGAGAGGTGTGTGTGTGTGCGCGCAAAATGATGGAATTGGCCAAATAAATGCTCATTGGTATTGACAGTTTTTGACTCTTCTCATATCTGTTTATGGATTTAAAAAACAAACAAAAAAAACCTTAGGAACAAGAACTCATCTACTAACTTGTTTGCTAAGTGTATCAACATTTCAATAATAATTATACAAGGGCTTTTATTTTTAAACGTGTTCATTTATATGAAATGAATCAGAACATCTTCAACAGATGGTATATCTTACCTTAACAATGGGGAACACCATCAATTACACCCACACACACCCATACAGCCATTTCTATGACTTAAGTGAACACATCTATGTTTATGTGTTCTATTCATTAATCAAACCCTTTCTGGAAGAATCATTCTGTTACAACATCATACCCATTTGCTCTGTGATTTGGGTAGAAGTTGAGTAGCATGGTCCATGGGGGGGGGGGGGAGGGATACGTTGCCTTCATTTTTCTCTGTGACAAAACAAATTGAAATTGTGGGAATTTCATCCTGAAAATTGGGTATGAATTGTAACTATAAATACATTGTAAATGCAAAGATATTACTTCTGTGCAAACATATATTATTATTCCCTCATATGTCCAGCTTATAGGCCAGTGTAGCAAAAGTGGAGTTTTGGATTATTTCTTTCTCTCTCTCTCTCTCTCTCTCTCTCTCTCTCTCTCTCTCTCTCTCTCTCTCACACACACACACACACACACACACACACACTATCTAGCATCAAAAGAAACAGGATAGCACTGCCCTCTATTGGCCTGTGGGGAGAAAATCAGACTCCTGGAGAGAAGTTTACGGAGAATGAGGGGGTCTGACATCCTTAATCTCTACTGCCTGCTAATTAAAGACTTCTTGGACCTATCAGTTGTCATGAAGGAATCAGTGATTCTTTTTATTGTGTCATTTTCATCCCCATGACAACTGAGTCCAAAGGACAATGAAAATATACAGCCTGATGAAGCTGTTAAACAAGTATGAAAATGCCTGTGTTTTTTGCTCAGCAGTCTAAACAATGTGATAATGGCAATAATAGCTCTATTCACAACACAGATCTCTCCCAGAACAACTCTTGTAAACTTTCACTATCTTAACTGTTAAACAAAACTTGGACTTTATCAAGAACCCTTTGTGCTTTATCTCACCACTTTATTTATGTGCTATGAAATGATCCAGATAAGTGATAGAGCCTATCCAGGAAACTGAGAAGCGGGGAAGGAAATTCATGCAAAAGAAGCTCAAAAGCCAGGCGAAAGATACAGGGCTCAATGAAACCGAAGAAGAGCAGCAGGGAGGAAAAGGAGAGATGGGAAGAGTTACAGCTCTGGAATACCAGTGCAGAATTGCTGCAGGCAGCTTGCTGGAATGGCCTTGTTGCAAATAAAAAATAAAAAAGTTTTAAAAACCTGAATGCAGCATGGGTTTGCTGTGTTTCTTGTGCAAGGTACATGCCCCCGTTTGTCTTCAGAGTCCATCCACATGACTGCAGAGAGTGTGGCTGGTAGCTTGTTTGAGCCGGATTTGCAATTTATTTATGGGGAGTAAGTTGCATGGTCCCCATCACCCTAGTTTGAGGCACCATCACTCAATCCCTTCCTGGAAGGTTTGCAATATTACTCTGACTGTGACTGAGGCAGGTTGATGGTAGAAGCCCTTAATCCAGTGCTATTTTTCTAGAAAAAGAGGTGCCAGAACTCACTATCAATGCCTCCCTTTTATAATGGCAACGGTGCCCACCTGAGAGGTGTCGGAACTGAGTTCCGGCTGGGGGAAAAAGCCCGGCCTAAAACTGCTGTTTGGGCTGAGGGGAAACGCTAACAGAATTCAAAACATTTCCTGCTTCTGATGGATCCAGCATTTCTCTGCAGAACCAGAGGTGTGGCCAAACATGGAGGGAGGGGACTAGCAAAGTAGTCATAAGGGGACATCTTGCAGCCAAGCTCCATGCATACTTTGTGGTATAGACAAGTCTGCTAGCAGGAAGAAGTTTATATATGGGCTCCAAAGGGCAGTGGGCAATTACTACATAGCGGGGGAGGTGGAGCAAGGCAAAAAGTTGGCGGAGCCCAAGAGTTTTGTGATTTTTCAAGAGGAAGATGGTGGCTCAGGGAATATGGCTCCATCTTCCAGAGCATCTTTCCTGTTCACAATTCCTTTTAGCTATTGTTCCTATGAGTTGGAAGAACATTGAGGGGTGCTTGTTGATGTTGTTTTTGTCCCACAAAAACAAAAGTTTGCCACATTGGTGATGTAAAGAAAGTTCATGTAGGGAAAGGGGGGGGACACCCTGAATTAAAAACAAACCCCTTAACTGCATTTTAATCTCTCTGATCCTCATTACTTTCGGAAAGTAGATAAAGTTAAGGAGACACAGTTCTCAACTCTTTTGCCTTTATGACCCTGTTATAAACCTTGATGGCGTGTCACAAGCACACGCCAGAATCACAGCCGTGGACATCTGCATCTCTTTCACACATTCTAGCAGTTCTGCTCGGGGTTGTAATGTGCTGGCCGCGAGAGCCTGAGACATGGATGGGGACCCCGAGTGGCAACGTGAAATGTGTTTTCAGTTTGGTCATGCTATTTGAGATAGCTGCTTGAATTCACGACAAATAAATAGAAAAAAGGTAGAATGTAATGGATCTGGCTTAATGAGATTTATCCCTGTAAATTAAAACTGTTTTGGCCAGCCGCGAAGATCTTATGTTTGTTTGCTTGTATGGTTCAGGGCATGGTGCTCATTAACACCTAGAGACACTCAGATCACATGTTAAAGCCAAAAATCCTTCACACCCTATAAAGGAAAAGTCAGCTGTCTGTGACCAATGGCCTCCTAGTCACAGGCTGCTCAGCTACTCGGCCCACAACAATAAGGCATCGTTTGAAATCCCTAATGTCCTTTAATATTATTTTTTTAAGGTTATTTATTCTCTCCCCTCCACTCTCGTACCTTCCCTTTCCTTGTTGGTTTTTCTTTTTAAAAATTTGTAGTACATTGCTTTCAGCTGTGGCACAATCCTGCCAATCCCTATTAGTCTCAGCTGTTTCTGCAAGAGAATCAATTGTGTGACTCATCCTTTTCCTCTGGAATCAATGGGACTTTAGCATGGTTAGCTTTGGTTGGACTTATGATGAGAAAATGCAAATTAAGTTACAGATTGGCTTTAGGAATGGCCTCCTAAGTCCCCCTTAAACCTCAGTTGCCTACGGCAAGGCTGCCATGCCTCTCTGTGACATCACTGCAGCTAAGCCAATGATAGGCAGCAGTCCTGATACTTCTGCCCACATAGACCCATTTAGAAGACAGTTGCTCAGCCACTCATTGGCAGATGATACAGCAAGTTAGAACCTGACAGGCTAGTCAGGTTGCATGTGTCAAGGAAGTTGCATGTGTCAAGCAAGAACTAGCAATTCAAACATTCCTGCTTTGACCTTTATTTCCCAAGAAGTTGGTGAAAAGCCATTCAGGACCACCACGAACACACAATTCTGCAATGTGAATGGAAAGGTCAGTTTGTTAGTCAGGGCTTTTATTCAGCCAGAACTCACCAGAACTCAGTTCCAGCACTTCTCACGTGAGAACGAGGCAGGTGTTCATGGTGGGTTCTGACACCTCTTTTTCTAGAAAAATAGAAAAAGGGAAGCAGAAATAAAGTTTCTGATATCAGTGTTGTCTAGCTTTGAATGAATGTTTGTTGATTTATTCTCGTTAAAAGCTAAATGGCTGAGGGCAGGAGAAAAAAGCAGATTGGACACATTCATGGAGGAAATGGCTATTGGCAGCGTCTTGTCATGATCAGAGTTAGCGGAAACTCTCTGCCTTTCAAAAACTGGGCCACCTCCTGCAATGCCTCGTAATTGCTTTGAAAACTCCCCTCCGTTTTCGGAGAGGTTGATTACCTAAAATTCTCCAGTGCTGCCCTCTCTCCCTATTATGGATAGATAATTGAAGCTGTACAGTACACACAGACAGACAGAACAGCAACAATTATCTTTCCACTGATATGATATAACCATCAATAATGTGTGCACAGCATACCCTACAAAGGCTCTTTTGTGTATATGGAGGGAGATACATAGATACAGTCGCAGCAGCCCCTGTATCTAGTTAAGAGTTGAGCGTCGGGAGACCAAAAATCTACTTGTCACCCTTATTACTACTGCCTTTGTGCATGACCTTGGGCCAGGTATTTACATTTTATACATATCTCTCTTCGTCGGTAAGCCCACTGGGCACTAACTCTGTTGTATTCGCGTTCTGCAGCACTCCTAGTTCACATTCAGTTGTTAAACACCTTTTAAATAAAACAGTGATTGATTGTACCCGATAGAAGCACTGCATAATTACTCCCCCCACATAAAAAATAAAACCCTTAAGGTATTTCAGGGATGGATTGAGCCTCCAGTCTCTTAACCCAGGAACGAGCCTCCCTGAATACAGTGGGAGTGACTTACAAAATAAACAGGATTGTTCTGTGTATATGAGTTCTGAAGTAGTAACACTAGTCGTGGTAGCAATGTTTAACATTTACAGTGCTGAGCTGAGCTCACTCTGGACACCCCCCTTAATATTTGAGGGGGCCAGACCCCCCCCCCAAAGTTGATGGGTATTGGCATTCAAATCATGGGCATTTGAAATGGTGCAGTTGATAGGGCGGGGCTTACCTGGCCTTCCCAATATTTTATTCAAGTTGGCACCTGATATTCATGTGTTAATTCAGCTCACTTCTAGGTAAGTAGCTATAGTATTGCAGCCTTGCAGTACCATCTCAGCCACACCTTCTCAAAATTAAGTCACAGTAAGTACTCTTCAAGTACATAGTAATTTTAGAGTGTTCAAAGCACCTGACATACAATATCTAAGGAATATTAATAAAAAATATTATTTAAAAAAAAATACAATATATAAGGAATTGGACTCGATGGCCCTTGTGGTCTCTTCCAACTCTATGATTCTATGATTCTTACAACACTCCTGCAAGGAAGTCAGCATTGTGGCCATACTGCAGAGAGGAACTGAGGCCAAGGCTGCCGACTGAGTTAATGGTAAAAACAAATGCAAATGCCGCTTCTTGGTTCACAGATTTCCTGATTCCTGTTTTTCTGGAAAAAATGATGCTCACCATGAACACCTTCCTCGTTCTCTTATAACGGCAATGGCGCTCACCTGAGAGGTGCCGGAACCAAGTTATGGCAGAGAAAACTAAAACCCTGACTGCAACAGTGGTGCCTCCCCTCTCTGAGAACCAGCAGCTTGAAAGCCCTGGGATGCAAGAGTCTCCTTGCAACCCTAGCCAAGTGAGTCCTGTTGCATTCAGATAAATGCGGTAGGAGCTGCAACCTCGGTTCTCATGCCTTTGTCCCAATCTTCTGACAGTATAACTGCAACATAACTTTTGCAATGACAACAACATACGCAGTCAAGCAACTTCAAGGTGAAAATGGACAGCCGCTCTTGCCACTCACAACTTTAGAGAAAAATCCAAGATTCCTACGCATAATCGCATCCAGATTGCCTTTGCAGTTGTTTATTGTTTATTCAAACCCGCTTCTTTATTTGCCCAGCTATTTTTGCTGCGTTTTATCAATGCACATGTGTTGCAATGGCAATGTAGTGAAGCATGTGGCTGTGTGCCAGTGAACTGATGGGCTTGAACATAGTGTCAAATGGCGCATGTTGCCGCTCTAGAATTAATGTGAGAAATTCTCCGCATCAAACCAAGATTCAGAAGGAAGAAGAGTGCAGGGCAAAGAGAAATGAGAAAGGGAAGGGAACGGGGAAAGCCTTCTCACCCCCCTTTATGTGGGGCACAGACCCAAGACATAGGCTCAAGAGCAGCGACCTACCACCACTCGAAAGGGGTGTGGGGATCGTATGATGGGGGCCTATGCCTATCCCTGCATCACACATTATTCTTCATTAATGGTGGGTGGCAGGCAGGAGCCAATCACTCCTGCACCTTGCCCCACACCCAGGCTGTGAGCAGGGGTCGTGGCCTAGTGGTAGTGGATCTGCTTCTCATTTATGAGACCACAAGGTCAATGCTGGGTCCTGTCTGGAACCCTGGAGAGCAGCTGCCACTCACTGCTTAGGAGGCTGCCCTGATCTAGATGGGCCAATGGTCTGACAATGGCAGCGTTCTCCAAAGCAAGCCCCTGCGGCTGCCTCCCCCACCTTTTGTCTCGCAAGCGCCTGAAATTCTGTTTTTAAAGCATTGCCATGTGGCCATTTCTTTCTAAAACCCACCCTCTCTGCTGGAGTGCCAAGGTGAGGGAGGGAGGGAGATCATGTGCTCACTTAAAACCTTTTATTTCTCTTGTAACACGGACATCTTGGAGAGGAGATTAACCAAAAGAGAGCAAGTGAGAGAGAGAAGCAAATGGTATTACTGATGACCTAATCCTCTGTCTCGCAGAGAGAGAGAGAGGGAAGAAAGCCTCTTGCGATCGCGGAGGAGAAACTTGCCTTGTAAACTTGTCTCTGGTTTGAAACAGAAACAAGAATGTGTGCGGCTGATACAGAGACACCACTGGAAGCGGGGAAGAGCTTAGCAAACCTGAGATTTTCCTTTTTTAGAGCAGCAGAGGGTATTACAGCTGTGTCCTGTCTGCAAAAAAATAAATAAATAACCCTGTTGAGGAAAGCAATGAGCTGAGAGAACTTCCCTTTAGCCATACTGTAACTGCTTATTGGTATGTCTCCCTCTCTCTCCCCCCCGGCAAGCCAATCCCTAGCATCGTGTATATACAGTATACACCTTTAGATCTTGCTTACTTGCTATGGACTGAAAACTTGAAGGTGCTATGAAAGAGGCATTGTTGCCAATAGCATGTACAATCAGCCCACATTTGGTAAGCCAGCTTTGTACTTTTGTGTCGCACACTAAAAGCCTGTAAAAGCTGCTTGACCAAATGTGGCAGCGGGATAAAAGAAAGGTGTCTATGCGTCCTCACTGCTGTTCATGGTAGCTGTTTCGTATCACTTTCAGCCCTCTTCCCCCAACCCTTTCTGCGCCAGGTTGTAGGACAGTTAAACTATGGTTGAACTCGTACAAGATGTAGCGATGGGTGCTGATTCGGATGGCATTAAAATATTAGACAAATTCATAGAGGGTATATAAAGCCATCAGTGCCACTGTCGAAAGCAGTATGCGGCTGGGTACCAGTTGCTGGGTAGGAATCATAGGCATCTGGTCTAGCTGGGAGAACAAGATGTTGGACTCATCGGTCCTTTCGACTGATCGGACACACTTCTTACGCCCTCTTAACTACAAGGGTGCAATTGCTCCCCAATTCTGAAAAACAGAATTGCCCAAGCCCAAATTTGGGAGTTGCTATATGAAATATTACTTAAATCATGTAGCAAGCTGTTATTCTTAAGTCATTTGCCATGCACCTGTAGCAGTTTTCTCCATGCCAGGAATAAATGAAGGGGATTGTGTTGGTGTAGGCAAGGACAGCCTAACTGCATGGTGGACAGTGTATATCACATGAGATAATGGCCATCATAGCAGAATAACTTCATTTGGCTTCCACCTGGATGCTGTAGCAAATAGGCTGAGTATCTTTGAGATAGGTTTTCATGCCCTGCCGGATCTATAAGCCTAGGTGTGGAATGGACCAAAATGCAATGGTTAAAAGCAATTACTGCAGAAGCCCCGGAACTGTCTCCTGAAGAGGTGATATGTTTGCTCCATGAAACATGTGATTTTCGCTATTCTGAC
Source organism: Podarcis tiliguerta (assembly GCF_965153285.1). Classification (NCBI taxonomy): domain Eukaryota; kingdom Metazoa; phylum Chordata; class Lepidosauria; order Squamata; family Lacertidae; genus Podarcis; species Podarcis tiliguerta. The sequence continues at coordinate 40,425,317 of NC_139535.1, read as the reverse complement.
TCCTTCTATAGCCAAGAACTAGGTATACTAGGCCTGGAGAGCTCTAATTGTCCTTCAGAACCTCTCTAAATCAATAAAGAATCTTATTTCAGTCTCCCCAAAGACAAAAGGGAAGGTCTTGGTGACTCCCCTGGCAATGCAGATTCTCATGCCCAGGCCTATGGAAGCAAAGTTTTATGTTTTATGTAGTTTTTATGTAGTTTTATGTAGTTTTTCAATTTCATTGTTCTGCATGGGACAATGACAATAAAGATATCGTATTTCGTATATTGTAAAGGGAGCAAGGAGTGTGCTTGCACTACCTCAGAGGAGGTTCACGGGGGAGTGACACAGAAATAAAGAAAAACTGTACTGTGGAAATTATTGGGTTGCTGTGGCATCATTGATGTAGGCAATAAAAATGGAAATATTAAAAAAGGAACCACCTGAAATTGGCAGGGGAAGAGAAAACGTGTGCTTTCTCTGTCAGCCTGGCAGAGTTTCCCATTTACTCTGCATCCAGTGCCCTCCCACCACTAGTTTCAGAAGCAGTGCACACGTAACATGAACCACAATTCACATCTCTCTGGTAGTTTCTTGAGAAATATGTTTGGATGTGTATCCCCCTAAACCAGCTTCAATCCAATTTGGAAATGTAAGCCCATGGATACTTTATTGCCCCTTTTCTACTCAATGATGTGGGCAAACAGTGGAGGATTGGGATGTGCAAATGCAATTTGACATGGCGTGTTCGAGGAGGGGCATGGAACAACCTTGCTGTGTTTTAAGGGGGTAATGTGTAAACGGCCTAAGAATCACATTATGGGGCCACAAGCAGATGCATGAATAGATTCATATGGAGGTGGGTTTTTCCCCCCTGTGAGCCAGCATTCCTAGATGAGACACAACCAACCCAAGATGACACATGACCAGCTCAAGCCACCACCACTGCAGAAAAGATGGTGGGATACATAGACACCATCCAAATAGAGTAGTAAAGGTAAAGGGACCCCTGACCATTAGGTCCAGTCGTGGCCGACTCTGGGGTTGCGGCGCTCATCTCGCTTTATTGGCCGAGGGAGCCAACATACAGGTCATGTGGCCAGCATGACTAAGCCGCTTCTGGTGAACCAGAGCAGCACATGGAAACGCCGTTTACCTTCCCGCCGGAGCGGTACCTATTTATCTACTTGCACTTTGACGTCCTTTCAAACTGCTAGGTTGGCAGGAGCAGGGACCGAGCAACGGGAGCTCACCCCGTTGCGGGGATTTGAACTGCCGAACTTCTGATTGGCAAGTCCTAGGCTCTGTGGTTTAACCCACAGCACTACACGTGTCCCTCCAAATAGATTACTGATTCACAAAAACAAGGGCACAAGCTTGGTGGTAAAACCAGGCCCTCCCGTGGTGCTCATGGCAGGAGCACCCCATGCGTGAAGTGGCTCATAACAGTCGCAGGAAACGAAGACACACAAGCGAGATGGGTGGGTGCCGCTGTCCCTTCTGCCTTCTGACTTCAAAGGGGGTGGGCGATTAAATCGGGGCATCTCTGTAGAATGGGAATGGCCCGGTTTCAAGGGACACCGTCTTTTTACATACTGACCTAGCTGGAGAGAAAATGTATACATCTAAGTCTGAAACCTGAAGTGTTCTGCGAGGGAAAACGAATATGTTTTAGCCTTAAAGGGATCACAGACTGCAATTATATAATTCTTGTCAACTGATGTTAAAGATAGGCTGGAAAGAATGTATGCTGAGGCCCCGTAATAAAATGAGCTCCTTTACTCCTTTCAAATGTTTGTAAGCCTTGGAGGTTATCCAAAGGTCAAATACAGGAAAAGTCTTGGTGAACAGAAAACATAATCAAGAGCTTGCTTTTTTCTTTCTTTCTTTTTTTTAAAATACTGGCCCTTTCTGTAATAAAATAAAATCATTTGTTAAAAAAAGAGGGGGTTGGACTGGCTGTGTCTGCTTAGATCTAAGGCCAGAGGGGCTGAGTTTTAATCAAATGCTGCTGTTCTGCCTTCCTCCCTTGCCCCCCAACCGTGCCTGCCAGTTAACATAGACAGAGCCCACTCTGGCCACATCAGGGGGTGGTATATCAGGGGAAGAATGACTTCAGTCGCAGCTGGGCAAATGGTTCTATAAAGATGAGTGCAAGGCTCTCCCTCACCTGGGCTTCACTGAAAGAACAGAGCCAGGGGCTCCATAAGTATGCAAAGAACCAGATTCTCCTAAGTCAGTAATAGAGCTAGTAAGAATGCTTTGGGGTCTGCCCCACCAACCTGCCTGCCCTCAGCCAGCCCTGACCTACAACTAATCTGGTGGGTAGCACTGCCTGCCAGTTCTCTCTTTCTTAAATCTCAGTGTTGCCCTTGTAGAACTCAGCAGGAAGGATTGGGATAAAACCAGAATTGGTTGGCTCTGCCTGTCATGGGCTCTAGCGCCACCTAATGTTGGGCTCCCTGACTTTCGCCCTACCAGGCTCAATGGGCGTCAGCCACCCCTGGGTCTGTAGGCTTGTTTATAGGTAGGAGAGGCTTTAGTTTGTTGGAGGTGGATTCAATCTGTGAAGACTGTCGATATGGATAGCAGAGAATGCCCAGGCATCAGCTATCCTTTTTTTGGCTCATTTCCTCATAGCTTCCATTACTGAACCCTATGTTCCTCTGCACCCGCTACAAATGATGAACTGGCTGCCATATGCACTGGTCTCATTTACCCCCAAAAGAAGCAGAAAAGTCAAAGAGCCCTCTAATTATCCAGCGGCTCTTACACAAAATTTACTCATGGCAAGTCTTTGACTAACGTCTTAATCCTGTAAACCAACCTTTGGCAACCTGGTACCCTCAAGATATTTTGGACTACAACTCACAGCAGCCTAGCTAGGGAACTATATTCCAAAGCATCAAGAGGGTGTCAAGTTGAAGAAGGCTGCTGTAAAGTAGCCAACAAATGAAGTCAATTATGAAATTATCCTGTTTAGGAAAGCTCATCTTATAAGCAAGCCCTGTACTCCTTTTCTATTCAAAATAAGAAGTCCCGAATTGCTTTACCAAGTACATTGTTAGAATTGATCTCAGCAATGAAATATAGAGGCATGCCTTGGGTAGAACAGGGCAGCTGTTTCATATCTGCCCCAAACAGAAATCTTGGGACAGTCCTACCTTTGCCATTTGCATAACACATTCTCAGTGTTCACACATTAAGGGAAACCCACTGGGTATTTGTACAACACACCATAACATATTAATAATCTCTCAGAGTCATTAAGGCACCAGGCATTACCTCTCACTAGGCAAGGGTGTTAATCCAGCACCGAATGAAAGGGAAGTGCAGTACATTATCACTTTACTAAAAAATGAGATTTTCCGTTGATGTTTCCCATCTGGCTTTCTTTAAAAGGGGAAGCCTGGCCTGAAGGGCTAAATTTGGTGGGAATCCATGAAAGAGACCTCTACTGGAGATGCTAGTGAGGTTGGAACTTTATTCCATTATCTGAAGCTCAAGGGAAGAGGAGGGAGAGTGAGGAATGCTCCAAGCCCACCATCTCTAAAAAGGCAACTTGCCTTAGGTCCTTGCTAAGGAAATCTGTAATTAATGTTCTTTGAGGCCATTTCTATGCAGCTGTGAACTGAAATAACAACAAAAAATGTATATGGTCATTCTCTGGCTTGCACTTCCTTAGCCAAGAAGTTACGCTTCTGATCAATGCTGTTTCACACCACCCCAATCTCATATTCCAGGGGGTTCCAGGCACTCAACCAGGGTTTGGCTTCCATGCAATGAGGGACAGCAGAAACGGTGCTGTCTTTATGATATATGGTTTATTTACACATATACACAACCTGAGCTTATGATGGAGGCACTTACAGCCTTAACACCTCACAAAGGTCTTGGTTCTCCCAGAGCCACAGCCTTGTTTCTTGCTTCTACCTCTCACACCAACTCTGCCTTTGTCTTTCTAACTATCAGCGAGTTGAAGGAGGGAGGCCCACCCATTTTCCATCGGGCACACAATCTCTTCCTTTGTTACCATAATGGCCCATACTTAGAGGGCCATTACCTCAACAGGAAGATAGCCTGGCTGTTCCAGGAACTGAATTCATGGTGGACCCAGGAATTAGAAGGGGCCCAGGCATACAGCCTATCACTACCGCAAACTCGTATCAATATATTAGATCAGTGCATGAGGTTAACTTTCTTGGGGCCAAGGGCAGCACTGGCCCATAATCAACACCCTGAGGCATACTTGCAAAAGAAGGTGAGAACTACAGTTCTTGAGGCTGCCTTGGAAAAGCCTTATTCTTCACTATTTTAACTTTTTTTGATTTTTAAAAAAATCATCCAACATTCATTGTTAAATTCAGTAAATTCAGGTCCTCTCTTTCTCTCTGTCTCTTAGGACAGACTTTGAGAAGGTGTCAATTTGCAAAAACCTTTCGGACTCACAGCAATGGACCTGCAAGAGTAGTCAATAAAATGTATTTGTTAAATTTAAAAAATGGACTAATGGTGGTAAGGTCTTCCAGGGCCAACTAAATCACCTCTTAACATCACAGAGGGGAACTAGCTTTTCTTTTAATTTAAAAAAATGTTTGATTTAATTAAAATATATTTTACCATAATGGCATCACAGCAGGTGACCCAAGTCTTTTTTTAAAAAAAAAACCAACACACTATTTTTTTAATAAGTTAAAAAATGACAAATTGGGGTGGGGGTGCCCAAGGGGGGGGGGGGGCGGGAATGTGGGCGATGGCTTAGCCACCACTGAATTAGATCAATAGGTTGGATGGTGGCTACAGCACAAGTGCTACAAGTCTCATACCGAAGCTGATCAAACACAGGTTGGAGTGCACAGCCGTGCCTACAGTGTAGCAGTGACAGCAGTGAAGAAAGTTTACTTCTCTGGCATCATTGTATCCTCAGGCAGCTGCCCAGCAGGGCTACTCGGAGTGCTTACAGGACCAGTGCAGGTCAGGATTATCAGAACACAGAGACAGGTTTGCAAGGCACACATCGTACACCCCCACAACTCATGTTATCCTCATAACAACCTTCAGATGGGCTCTGAACCTGGGTCTCCTTACTCCTACTCCAACAATAACCACTAACCTTATTTTTATTATTGTAAGTTGTTTTAAACTGTTTTTATTGTTGTGTTTTATTGTTGCAACATGCCCTGGGACCTGGTTATACACTCATGGACTCCATTCACAAGACCCTTTCAGCATGTCAAGATGTAAGATGAATCCATCCAGTTTCAGGTTTTAATGCAGGTAAAACACTCCTTCAAAAGTGTCCCTATGAGCTCAGTTTGTGTGTGACTATGTACACAGTACTGGCTGGGGATTTCAGGCAAGACCCTGATGTCTCTGCCCACTGAGTGTCATTTGATATCCTCATCACAGTTTTCCTACAAGAGGACGAACTTTGTAAAGGAAAATGTGTGCTGCAGACTTGATAACAAATCACAACAGCTTTTTTCAGACCGCCACACCTACAGGTACGTCACTTGATTTCTCTACAAAATTATTGTACCCTTGATGACTGGCAGCTGAATGTGTGGACAGGCTACACTGAAAGGAATCATGTGATCCAAACAATTTATCTGCAGAACTGAATCTCTGGTGGTCCTTTTGCACATTGAAGTCATCGCTGTTTATAGACTCCCTCCAAATGTAGGGAAGGAAATGGGGCTATGCCCCCAAGACTGCTGTGCCCCACTGGCCTTGCACCCTAGAGTTGGAGGTCTGAAAAGATGCACCTGGGGACATAAAAGATGGGTGTCCATGGATGTGCCAAACAATTGCAAATCCTGATGACACAGGGTTTCCTGTGGACACCTATGCCCACACAACTGTATGCACCCAGGTGGCCCTTTCCAGGCCTTCAGCTCTACATGCAAAGTTCAGAAGCTGGGTCAGCTGCTAACATGGTGGGGGGTAAGGAGTGGGTATGGTCTCATTTCCCTCTCTATGCATTTCCTCTGTATGTGGAGGGAAGTTGCGAAAAGGGTTTTGACATTGCAGTAAACACATGAACACAGAAGTCCAAAGTTGTGGTGCACCAGCTGAATCCAGGAACATGCTGCCATCACAAAAGCTTGTTTCATCTGCCCCATTATCCTTCTGATGGTCTCCCTGCATTGAAAAAGGTACTATGGCACCAGCCTTCCAAACGCTTAGACAATAAAATTCAGAATTCTGTGCGTCTTTATTGATCAATGTTTATTGATGTTTCCCAAGGAAGACACACCATTAATGGGTGTGATTTGCTATTACTCAAAGAAGGTCCACTTGTTCCCACTACATACCATGGATCTACTGATCACATTCTGCCTTCATTGCATTTCAGTCTCATTTATTCCATTTTCCTCCAAGTTGTTCAGAAGAGTATCCTTTTGTCTCAAGCTTGGATTTCTTCTTCTGTGCCTCAGCTAAAAAGTCAGCAACAGATTTATCAGAATTGTCAATGCAAATATCAGAACTTTGCTCTGGGGGATCTAAGGGATTCTCCGGTCTACTCTTGTTAGGCAAAGCAGTGATGTTGGAGAATGAGTTTGGCTTTGATGTACATGCTCATATTGCACTGACATCATGGTCCAAGCCAAGATAGGGTTAGGGTAAGGAGCTACCTGACTAATACCACCCAGCTCAGCAATGCCTATGTCATGCTGGCCACATGACCCGGAAAGCTGTCTGTGGACAAATGCCAGCTCCCTCGGCCGAAAGTGAGATGAGCGCTGCACCCCACGGTTGCCTTTGACTGGACTTAACGGTCCAGGGGTCCTTTACCTTTACCTTACTCTGAGTGGCAGCTGTTCTCCAGGGTTTCAAACAGGGACATTCCCTGCCCTACCTGAATATGCTGGGGCTTGAACCTGGGACCTTCTGCATATAGACTGAGCTATAGTCCTTCCCCAGCCATTCAAGAGTCCTTTGGTTTCTCTTTCTTTCTGTCCTCTCGCCATAATTAATCCAACCCCCCACCGAGAATGCCTCCTCAAAATCCACCTTTTCCTTTGAGCCTTTTGCTCACTCCTCAACCAAAACAGCCTCAGTACATGTAACTGCTTTGTGACTCCCACTGCTGAAATTAAGATTATAAGCTTCTCAAGGGCAGAACCTGCTTGCTGTTAATCTGAAAAGCACTTTGTACATTGACGGCATAATAATCACAACGGTTACAACAGCAATAATATATAAAGGTCTAAGTTCTACCTCTGCTTTTGCCGATTGCAAAACCAATGCAATTTGCGATCGTGCCACCTTCTCTGCGGCTCTGGCTATTGCATCAGACCTTGCCTCTTTTGCTGTTTCCGTCTTTGGCCCTGTACTGGCTTCTGATGCCTTCAGCTTGACTGCTGGTAATTTGGCCTTGGCTTCGGCTGCTTCTTCTGCTTCTCTTTGGGGTACATTTGCTCTTTCTTTCCCACGTGACATTTCTCAGCCTTTCCCCTTTGTTGCTGCTCTTCCTGCTTCCGTGTCTGCTCTTGATTGCTTTGTTGTGTAGCTATAAACACACACACACAAACACACTGCTTATCAGAATCTGAGAGTCTCGGACTGGCATTTGTCACTCTGAACCTCTAGCAAAATATGTCACCACCCCTAATTGTAAAGATTGCCAGGTAGAGGCATCCAAGAAGGCTTCCTAAAGTCCTTTGCCTGGGGGCTAGAAAAATCAACATTCCCTGATGGCATGTGGGACAGCTAAATCCCTTCCCTCTCATCACATCTGAGAAAACAACTCAGGTTCCTACGCCCCTGCCATGGAACAATGTATTCAGGATGCTGTGGGTTCATCAGCAATGGAATAGATATGCATTGCAGGTAATGCTTTAATATCATTGGTGCTGTGAAAACAGGATGCTGGACTGGATGGGCCTTTGGCCTGATCCAGCAGGCTCATCTTACATTCTTACGGCAAATAAGATGTTTCTGGACTCCCAACTCCCACCAGCCCAATCAGCATGGCCAGTGGTGAGGGATGATGGGAGTTTCAGCCTAAAGATCTGGACACCAGGATAGGGAGGGCAGGACAAGTCAATCTTCAAGTGACCATGGGTTATATCCAATGTTAGCCCCACTTTGAATAGATCCATGAAAGGTCACACACACAACTAACTTAGGTTCATTCATTATAGTGGGTCTTCTTTGAGGAGACCTTAGTTGGATACAAACCCAAGTGCTGTTTTCCCCCAAGCCCCCAGGCTGGCTTCCATCACACCTCAAATCAATATCAAGTTTGCAATACTTTGTTTTTTCACCTCTGATCCCCTTGTATCTCCTTCCTCCACCTATTCTCACACCTTTGATTCTACTTGGACATCTTTTGCTACCTTTGGCTGTCTTTCCATACAGTTCTCTTGTACAATGTTGCCAGCTGCCACTGCCAGTTGTTGTTTTTTAGGTTCATGCTTTTGGATTGCTAATATACAGGCTACCCTCACTGCATCTATCAAGTAATGGTCTGAGGACACCACCGCCCTGGCTACATTTGAACACATTTCTTATGGACATCAGTTTTGTGGGGATAACTATTTGGACATTTGGAGGGCTTCCATTCATTAGCTTATATGTTTAACAGAAGAAGGATGCACTGATGGTTGTTGTATCATTAATGTGAACTGCTGTCACTGGTATTATTATTATTATTATTATTATTATTATTATTATTATTATTATTATTTTCTATCATTTCTTATTTCTTATTTATAATTCTTTTATTTTTCCTTCCGCTCTTTCTTAAATTTGCAAATAAAGATTTAAGTTAAAATGTTCTTAAATAAAAACCGACCGCAGTCCTGTCAAACTTCCAATGTGCATGCACTCTGAAAGCCTGCGTGATGAACAGGGCTGGATACCCATGGCTCAGATGCACTCCAAAAGCAACACGGAGATTCTTGTTCTTTCTACATTATGAAACGGTGATGACATAAACAGTCAGCAAGGAGAACTACAGAAGAGAACTATGTCAATGCAAAGGGAGCCATGCTGGAAGGAGGAAGAGATAGTGCTGGGTGCTTGTCATATAAAAGTGAGGAGCAGAGCCACTGGGCAGGGAGAGAGAACAGCAGGAGAGAGAGGGGCAAAGTGGCTGGAGTATTTATATTCTGCAATTCCATGTGTGCAGAATTTTGCAGGGGGGTTACTGTCTGGTATAAGAACTGGGTATCTGGGAAGGGTAGGCCTCATTGTTTAACAGCAAGATGTGACAAGCAGCCTTGTAGCCCCATCCTGGCAGATGAAAGCCACCGCTTTGCTGAAGCTAACTAGGTCCAGCTCAGGTCAGTGCCTGGATGAGTGACCACATAGGAACCACTTTGATGCAAATGGTTGCATGGCAGAGGAAAGGTAGGACATAAATGCCATGAAATAAATAAATGATGTGTTTAAATGTAAGTAAATTGTAAGTAAATCCCACTGGTTGGTATTAAATTATGTTTTATTCAGAGCAGACCACTGTAATTAATGGGCCCAACTTAGTCCAAGTAAAATCTAGCTGAATGCCACTCACTGAGTTCAGTGAAACATGCACCTCACGAGGAACACACAGGATTTCAGCTTTTGGCCCCAGTCTAGCAAAAGATATCTGTGACACAAGGCCCTTTCCTGGGCACCTACAGGTGAGGAAGGGAATCCCATCATGGATCTCGACCTTATATCTCACTTTTTCTTGTATGGTACAGTTCAAGGAAGCTAACAAACAAGCCATAAGTGATAAGAAAATTATAGATTTCAAGCAAGCAGTACATCAATTAAAAACACCAGCGTAAAAACTCCAGAAAAGCAGAAGGATTGCGTATCAGTTATGGCAAAGGTAAGGAAACACCCCAATGTAAGGGGGAAATGTTAAGTTCTTAATACTGCAAGGCCAACACAGAGGGCAAATATTTCAAGTGTTTCACACACTTAAAAAAATTAAGTAACAGCCTTGTAGGTGCATTAAAAATACATCACTGCAATATAAAGCTTTAGAATGGAGGGGGGGGGCATTAAAATACAACTCAACAAGCCTAAAAAAACATTTCCAGAATTTCAGCATATGGCTATTTGCTGTGGAAGAATCCTAACAACTGTGGTAGCCTTGACAGTGAAATCTAAGCATATCTATCTATCTATCTATCTATCTATCTACCTACCTACCTACCTGATTCAAAGCCCCTGCAATGTAAATAATTACACACACACACACACACACACACACACACACACCGTCCTGCAGAAAACAAAGGACAAGTTGCTCACTTTTGATGTGTAACTGCTGTTTAACGTTCCACCTGCCTATCTGGTTCATTAAATAGTAACCCTGTAGTTCTGCTGACAAGAACGTATTCTCTACCTCCGCTCCTCCACCCCCAGTGAGTTACCCTGAAGACTGGTCATGCTCAGTGACCAAGGAACAACGAGCTGCCTTTTCAGGCTGCAAAACTGCTGTCCTTTGGTAACACATGTACATTGGCAAGTCACTCATGCCTGCCTGAAGGCAGCCCTCGCAGCCCAGCCACAGCCAGGCTTCCCTGCCTCTCCTGCCCCCACTTCAAGCACAATGTCTCTCAACAGGGACAATATGAGTCCATTACAAGTCTGCTGTGTTGCTGCAACAAGCCCCGGAAAATATCTATTTCTCTCTCTCTCACCTAGGCATGTGAACAAGGTTCCCGTGTTTTGAAATCGCTTATGAAATATCACATTAATTTGGCATTTGGTGCACTCACCAAAGCAAGCATACATTGACTGAGACTCTGCAACCATGGGATTGCAATGTCCTGGGCAGTATTATTTTCAAAATATATATTTTTGTAAAACTTTTTCTTTTCATAATAATAAATCCTGCTGCAGTAGTTTCACTTTCCATCCCCTTTTCAGATACATATATATCGTATGTTTGTAGTAAAATTTTATAAACCAAAATGTGTTATGGGCTACATGGTTGGAATTTGTGCTGCAAAACACACATCAAAGTTCTTGAAAATAGTTGCAAAAGCTTCTGAAAGAGCATTAAAATTATGAAAGGGAAGCAACGTGCAAAGCAGGATGGGCTTAACACACACACACACACATTAAAATAGAGCAAAATAACCTCACAAATTACATCACTACACTCACTTGCACTCATGGTGACCCAGGTGTGGACATACAGGAAAAAAAGAGTGCTATATAAACAGACATCACACCATGAGGAAGGAAAGTGTCTATTAGTAGTAACTTCATTGGTCTGGAAATCCTCAAAAGTGGTTCCTGTGCTTGGAATATAGACCTGTTCTGGATAGGGTTGCATTCCCTCTAAAGGAGCATGTATGTAGTTTAGAGCTACCTGGACACATCTTTGTTGTTAGAGGTCCAAGAGACTTCTGTGGCTTGGAGTGCCTTTTACCAGCTTCATCTGGTATGCCAGCCACAACTGTATCTAGAAAACCCGCCCACTATAGTCCATTCATTGGTAATGGGTTACTGCGATGTGCTCTATCTATGTAAGGCTGCAGATGGGGCAGATGGCTGACAGCACCTAACACCTCTGCTAAAACATATGCACTGGCTACTCATATGAACAGGTTCAAGGTTCTTGTGCTAATATATAAAGCCCTGAGCAAGTTTGGTCTAGGATACCTTGATGACCACCTGAGCCCTTATATCACTGCTCAGGCACCAAGATCATACGGAGGACCACTGTTAGTTGTCCCTTGAATTTCAGAGGCCCAGCTCTTCAACTAGAAGCTGGGTATGTAGTGTGCTTGTCTCATGCAGTGGGACATTCTTCCAGCAGAGATTTGGCCTTTGACTTCCAGGTACTTCTTGAAGGCCTTTTTGTGCCAAAATGTTTTAAATGTTCTCGAGTTGCCAGTGGTTTGCACGATTATTTTGTAATGTTTTTGTGGTGTTTTACATTTCATAGTACTTGATGTTTTCTATGAGTTGGCAGTGTATAAATATATGCATAAATAAAATTTCCTGTGCAACCTTCATGCTCCTTCATGTTGCTTCAGGTTTCAGTGGAATGATTGTCCAAAAAATGGGTGTGCAGAATAGCTCTCAGATCCTGGATGCTGGATATAGGGGAATCCATGTTACCCATGGATCTCTGTTGTAGCGCATTCTATGCTCTCTGAGGCTTTAAAATGTTTCTCTGAAAAATCGTGTATGTTGCTGCATCAAACATTTGTGAGCATTGGTCTTTGCTCATGCAAACCGTAGGCTTGCTGAAATCAATGGGACCTAAAACTGCTTATTGTTGAATCATACCCATAGTCATTAAGCTCGGGTCATTAAGCAGCACCTCTGGGTATTCTCTAGAGAGAGAAAAAGTCTGGCCACTTACTGGAATATCACTCCATTGCTTCTCTGGACCTCTGCCTGATTATTATCACTTCAGAATAGCCTTAAGAAGTTCTCATACTTTTCAGAACCCTTGAAAAGCCAAGGTAATAATTGACAGCAAGGAGGGCAAACGTTCAATTCATGAGAAGCCCATAATAATAAGTGACCTTCTTTACGTAAAACCTTTTATTTATCTCCCAAGGACAACCATGAATTTTGCATGATTCTGTGCTTAGTGCCAAACATGGGCAAACGTGGGAAATCCAGTCTGGGATAAATGGAGAAAGAACTGGACACAGGTAAGGGAGGTGAAGGTTCAAATCCCCAAGGGTGACCTTGGGTGGGTCTAAGTAATGGCAGAGTGCTTCAGACCTAGGGGCCAGATGCAATTCTCCAGACATCTCTATCTGGCCTTTGAGACTACCCTCCAGGCCAAGCCCCCCTCTCCAGTCCACACCCCTCATTGGCATTGCTTCACACCCTCCTTGAGGGTTTTTGCCTGATATAGGTCTCCTTGAAATCTGATAACGAGTCTTGCTTGCTTAGATGGCAGATAGGGAAAAAGGAATGAGTGTATGTAGAAACCAGCCTGCTGTAAAAAAGGTAACATTTATATTACTTGCTCTATAATTTTGCCACTTACGGAAAAGTGGGATTAAAGTTTGTGGAAGGAAGGAAGCGTAAGAATATCTATTACTCCATTGGATTTCCTTCTCCAGGGTAAAATCATCATCAACATCTACTGCTCTTGACCAGGATTAAAATAATGTGACGTTTCCTTCTTGCATTCCCTGCACTGCTCATGGTTCTGGTGCCAAATTCAGCCAACAGGAAAGATTTAATCCATGAAAATTCATTAGACACAGTGCAGGCAAATGATCAGAGAGCAACAAATGAAACACACAACCAAGTCCAGCAAACAAAAACATGGGAGAAATCTCTGAAAGAACTGTCTGCTCAATGCTCTTCTCCCTTCTTTTAACTAAAATATATTAGGTCACCCATTGCTTTCTTCTTAAAAAATCCCCCAACCCAGTCATACTGAGGAGGAGACACCACAGATAATCTACGTCAGCAGTACATAATACCCATATCCCATCTCCATCTATCTGCTAAATGCTATTACTGTATCTGATGCTATATTCTTTCAGTCTTTCTTCATTCACACTGCAAGCTGTCCCACTCATCTTGGTGGGTGGTGTTACATAACAATTTTGCTTCCTCAACTTCCAAAAATGAAGTTCCAAAATGAAAATTATTTTTTAAATAAAACTAGAGCTACAAGAAATTAATGTAAACATATCTGCTTCAGTTCTACCCCCCCCCCCAATGGATAGAGTGTTGGGGTTTGGATTTTGGAGACCTGAGTTCAAATCCTATCACTGCCATAGGCTTGGGAACAATAGCGATCTACCTCACAGGATTGTTTTGAATGAGGAATAATAAATAAAAAAGGTTTGTAAAGCACTGTCATGCTGTAAGTGGAAAAGAAGTGATAATATTAATAAAGCCAGTGGTTTATAATGTCCCAGTGTCAAGCTTAAATCCCACCTTCTTCCCACCCCGCCACCCCTCTCGAAACAGTGAAGAGGAGCACAAAGAATCAAATTGTAGATTATCTTCAGGTTATTACTGGGCTGTGAGCTTTCTTGTCAGACTACCAGCAGAGGCAAAAGCTTTCTGAATCAGGCCCTTATCATTTAAACCATATTACAATTCAACATGAAAAATGACTCGCTCCAGATTGCATAGAATAAAGCATCTTGAGATGCAATAGAAGCACCCAATTTTCAATAAAGATATTAAACCTAAGCCTCAGAAAAAAGGAGGGGGGAATAATTACATCATTTTTTGCTTTGAGTTTTAATGTTAAATGTGTCAATTTATAAAGCTAGGTGAACATCCACAATTCATAAGCAGACTGCAGCTAATTAGATCCCCTTTGATCCTTTATTTTTGCCCGGGAGCTTATTTAACAACTTTTCACAAAACCCAAGGTTTTGATGCACCCACAAATGGACTGGTAGAGAGCTCAGCAGGGAGTGATTCCCGCCCCCCCCCCCACACACACTCCTGCAGCTCCCCTGAAGCAGGTGCCCATCTTTTCTGAAAGCATGTGGTACTATTACTGATGAGGATGCTTCCTAGATGTGAAACATTCCTATTTAAGATATTTGGATGGAAGGCTGTATAGAATGGCAAAGCATTCTAATTATTTGTGATAGGAATGATATTTGTCTCCTCCCTATGAATGAAACCCCGTCAGAAAGAGAACCTCTTCTTTTTTAAAAAAAGAAGTGGGGGTAGCAAAAGAAGTGATAACTGATTCTGTGCCAGTTCACACAACCTATATTTAAGGTTTCAGACATGGGCTGCACAGGCCAAGTAAGACTATTTAGTGATCCAGGCCAGTATGGTCTACTCTACTCTGACTGGCAGCAACTCCCACGCAGAGGATATCTTTCCCTTCACCTGCTACCTTTACACTTTTTAGCTAAAGAAGCCAGGGTTCGAAACTGAGACCTGTAAGCAACAGACTTCAGTCTTTTTCAGACCTGAGACCCACCATACAACACACACCCATTTCATTTCTTCATTTTTAATTGGTTGCATCTACCCAGGGATAGGGAACCTATATCAGCCTGAGGCTTAGAACTTGCCCAGCCTTCCAGGGGCCTCGTTCTAATGCTGGGTGAGGCAATGTGGGCAGACAAAAATACCCCCCTTTCCCCTCCAAAAATGAAAGTGTGTGTGTGTGTGTGTGTGTGTGCCCACTGCCACAAACACAAGTTAAGTTATTATTTGTGCAAGTTATGAGGTTCAGCTTCCATGCCTGGAGCATACACAAATCTTCACGATGTTCTGATGAAGGTGAAAACTAGTAAAAATCACCTGACCAAAATGTTGGGCAGTAAATTGGGAGAAAGCCCACCAATGGGGAGAGAGCCTGGAGCAGCACAAGGCAGGTCACCAAAATAGGAAAACTTCAGAGATGGGCACTTAGCCCAGAGAGGAGAAGACATGTAAACTGTATTTACTCTTGGGTACCTTATCAGACAGATTTTATTAAAAGCCAGGGAGTGGGCGGGGGGAACGGGACTTGTGGGTGGTTAGGCAGGGGTCTCTGCAGGTTGCCCTGATTTCCTTATTGAACTTGACGGGCCTTACTTCTATTCTGAGCGGACGTGTGATGGGTTTGTGTTGCCAAGGGGGTTTGATCTATCCATGGAGAAACGCTACCCTTGAGCAAAGGCCTTTAGCAGCCTGTTTAGGCACAGGTCAAAGACACACATGCTGAGGCTACTGACGTTTGCTAGATGCTAAGCGCTCCCTGCTGCTCTGATTGTACTTCTGGTACTTATGTAGCCTCCCACGTCCGCCACTGTTGTTTTTTCAACGATGGTAGGAGGAAACCTTGGCAAACAACAGCAAGGTTAAAGCTTAGCTCGACAGCAGTGTCCCATCATCTTGTGCAATTCTTCCTTTCTTTCTTTTTTGGTCTCCTTTGATGTTTTCAATTAAGTTATTGGTTGCGGGCAGCCCCTTTTAGCTCTGGAGGCTGCAGAGCATGTGTCCTCATAGCAAAGAATGTAGGCAGAGGAAAGTGAGCTGGAGCTGCCGGTAGCAATGCCACTTTGAAAGACTCAGGGGCCCGGTCAGAAGTGGAGCCGATGCTGAGGAACCTGGGATGTGGGATGACAGCTCCCCTCAGCACCTCATTACTCACAGCCTGCTGAGAGTCACTCCTCACTGGTGTGTCCAGCTGCAACGTCATAGGAGGGAATGTGGATGGGAGGAAACTGAAGAAGCGAGGGAGACAGCGAATGCATTGCGCCCCAGAAGTAAATCCCACTGAATTCAATCAGACCTACTTCCTAGTAAGCATGCACAGGATTGCAGCAGTGGTAAACGGGGCAATGGCAGGTGGGCCCTTAATGAAATTGCTAAGCCTCACACTATGAATCTCCCCCTCTATTTAAGCTAACAGAATGGAGAAAGTGGATAGGGAGAAGGCGGCTTTCTCTGTCTCACATAATACTAGAACTTGGGGACATCCAGTGGAGCTCAAGCTTGGAAGATCCAGAAAGCACTTGTTCACCCAACACATAGTTAAACTATAGGATTCAAGATGGAGTGATGGCCACCAACTTAGATGGGTTTAAATGAAGAGGATTAGACAAATTCAGAGGATGGAGCTACCAAGGGTTACTAGCTATAATGGCCAGAGGCATAACTTGGCTCTCTTGCACTCTTGGCAAGGAGATGTTGGCCACCCAGAGCAGCAGAGGAGCAGCCCGGGGAGTGTGCGGATGAGTGGGTGGGTGGGTGGGCTCCTAGTCACTCTGAGCCAGAGTGGAGATATGCCATTTTGTGCCCTCCTGGGCTTGTGCCCTTGGCAGGAGCCAGCCTGGCCAACCCCCAGGTACGCCCTTCATAACAGCTATGAGCATTTGTAAAGTGGGGAGAGTGTTGTTCAGGTTCTGCTTGGGCATCTAGTTGGTCATGGTGAGAACAGGATCCAGCATGACTCTGCTTATATTCTTATGGGTGGCAAAAAAAGGTAATGGTGGTGGGTACTCTTTGCCTGTAATTCAAGCAGCCAAAGGCAGGGGTCCTAGGTGTACTATATACATGACCTTGTCGTACAACAACCCTGTAAGGTAAGCCAATATCAATACTGCAAATGAGGATGAGATGCTAAGGCCACCTAGTGAGAGCAGAGCAGAGGCACAATTCAAACCAGGTGGCTTCTTACTTAATACATTGTTAAGAGGTCCCTTAGCCATTACTCTACACCCATTTGCTAAGATAATGACTATGTTTCTGAGACATAATAAAATAATTATTCTTAATATACACAACTCTTAGAAGATATCTGAAGGCAGCCCTGTTTTTAATGTTTGATGTTTTACTAAGTTTTTATATGTGTTGTAAGCTGGCCAGAGTGGCTGGGGAAACTCACAGAGTCATAGAGTTGGAAGAGACCACAAGGGCCATCGAGTCCAACCCCCTGCCAAGCAGGAAACACCATCAGAGCACTCCTGACATATGGTTGTCAAGCCTCTGCTTAAAGACCTCCAAAGAAGGAGACTCCACCACACTCCTTGGCAGCAAATTCCACTGTCGAACAGCTCTTCCTGTCAGGAAGTTCTTCCTAATGTTTAGGTGGAATCTTCTTTCTTGTAGTTTGGATCCATTGCTCCGTGTCCGCTTCTCTGGAGCAGCAGAAAACTCTCCCTCCTCTATGTGACATCCTTTTATATATTTGAACATGGCTATCATATCACCTCTTAACCTCCTCTTCTCCAGGCTAAACATGCCCAGCTCCCTTAGCCGTTCCTCATAAGGCATCGTTTCCAGGCCTTTGACCATTTTGGTTGCCCTCCTCTGGACACGTTCCAGTTTGTCAGTGTCCTTCTTGAACTGTGGTGCCCAGAACTGGACACAGTACTCCAGGTGAGGTCTGACCAGAGCAGAATACAGTGGCACTATTACTTCCCTTGATCTAGATGCTATACTCCTATTGATGCAGCCCAGAATTGCATTGGCTTTTTTAGCTGCCGCGTCACACTGTTGGCTCATGTCAAGTTTGTGGTCAACCAAGACTCCTAGATCCTTTTCACATGTACTGCTCTCAAGCCAGGTGTCACCCATCTTGTATTTGTGCCTCTCATTTTTTTTGCCCAAGTGCAATACTTTACATTTCTCCCTGTTAAAATTCATCTTGTTTGTTTTTGCCCAGTTCTCTAATCTGTCAAGGTCGACCAGATGGGTGGGGTATTATTATCTCAACCAGATTATTATCTCAACCAGATGGGTGGGGTATTATTATTATTATTTATTATTATTACAACACAATTCTTAAATCATAAGTAGAGATCTAAGCCTTTCATTATCCTGTTCCTATAGATTTTTACACATCTCTTGTTCACAAACCGTGTCAGCCTTCTAGCATGAAGAACTCTGAAAACTGAACACCTTACACAGCAATTCTAATCCACAGCAATTCATTTCTTAAATTATGATTTGTCAGTCCCAGTTCCATCTTTAAATTGCACCAGCTTCTGTGAAACATTTGTCCCAATGGCCTTCCTTACCTTTGCTCAGATGGTCTCCTGGCCAGTTATATTTTCTAGTTTAATAATCTTCTTCCTTCTCTCCTCCTCCTCAACGTTAAACCATTCCTCACTGGAACTGAAGGGGGGAGAAATGAGTAAGCAAAAAAAAAAAAGAAGAAGGAAAGGAAAGGCATTAGGAGGAGGTTCTAAGAGATTTTTTGCCTCTTTTATCCAGTGCTTTAGATCACAATATTAATTATTTAGAAGAAACCACTTGTCCTTTGCCTGATAACAAATGTAATGTATTAACAAAATCAATACTGTGTATCAGTGGCGTACTGCTTTGTATTTTACAGTATCACTCTGCTACCCTTGGGGCAGCAGGATACAAGTGATATTAACCTTGCATCCTTGTGATTATATGGATTCTCCTTCCAGACACTGCTGAAAAAAATCACAAAGCAATTTGTGACAGAAGTAAAAGGCTTAGTAACATTCCCAACATTTTCCTCCATAGTGAAGTATCCATGAGGAACACAGAGGATTTAAAACAACTATGAAGATTTTGCATTGCAACACAGCCAAATGTCCCAGCCACAAAATCTTGCTTTTATCACAGCACTTGGAAGAAACTTAAGTCACTTTTGCCTGGTATAGAGTAACTTTATTATTATTTTATTTAAAAGCCTTGTGACAAACAGTTCTCTAAAGTACCAATTTTTACATATAACAAAACCAAAACTAGGCTTGTAAAAACCATCGGCATATTACAGTGAGCAACAAGAGTTAGGCAGTGATGGTGGTACATTTCTCCAGTCATCCAAGTGGGTCTCTCCATAACCTGCTATGCTGTGGGAGATGCATCTATGCTCTCCTGATTGGGTGCATATTATAAAACTATGCCATGGACCACATTTGTCCTCTGGTCACTTTCAGCTGATAAGTCATTTTTTCAGCCAAAGCAAATGGTCAGACCTGTTCATACCAGGAACCTCACCGTTGCAAGTCTTGTAGTCAGCAGGAAAAGCACATCCTCATCTGGACTTTTAATAATACTGGAAAGGTAAAACTACAGCTGTCTGACTTGCTATATTTCCCACTCCAGATGTTTTGCACCATAAGACACGGCCACAACATTTGAAAGAGCATCCTCCCGCACTATACACTAAACTCCAACTCTGAGGTTTTGTGTTTTGTTTTTTTTCAATTGATCTTCCAGCATCTGTAACCCTGGCCAAATAAAGGCAACACTGCCTTGGAAATTGTGGGGAGGGAAGTATGGAAGAAAGGGGATATATAAATTTTATAAACAAAGCAACAGCATAATAGAAAGCACCTGCTGCATGTTCTACGTGACATCCTGTTTCCGGTTAAAATTTTATCTGTACCCATTTCTAATGTGAGGAAGTCAGTCCCTATTGAAACCGTTGCAGGGTTGATTAATTGTGGTTTCACATAGCACACCCAGCGAGTGGCCAGTGTTAAAGGCAGAGGAGCTTATAGGCCGACGCATATTTATATTTATTACATTGTGGGACCAGGCATGCTTCTACACAACAGACATAGCACTCGGCACTCTTTGTCCATTGCATCCCATCTTCAAATCTTGCACAGTGTCGGGAGCTTTACTCTTCATGCTGGCATAGCCTCCCATTGCATTCTAGCATTTCCTGTAGTTGGGAACATGGACTGTTGTTTCTTGTGACGAGGGAGCACCAAAGATGCAGGGAATTTGTTAAAAAATTGACACCCCACAAGAGAATGTCCTACCATCCCTCCAGAGCAGATCTGGAGGCAGGACATGTTTGGGGGAGAGGGGGCAGTTCTGCTGCGCTCACAGAAGTTGTTCTGTGAATGCAGTGATACAACCATTAGGTCAGACTGCCCTTCAAATCGAGGATGTCTTCGAACAGGGCACTGTTCTCTGTAAAGCAGGACACATGGCCACCTTATTTCTTGCCTCTGTCTTTGAGTTCAATCCACATTAGCTCCCTGCAGGAGAGGGTGCAACTTATGGACAGGCTTCACTCATTTCACTACTTGTTTGCTTAGAGAGGGTGAACAGGCAGGCAGCAACAGGAAAGAGCAAAGTGGAGGAGGAGGAGTAGAGGGAACCAGGGGCTCCAAATATTGGCAGTGGGTCCCCGACTGTGGCCTGGGACTCAAACAGCAGGTGCGCCACAATGCTGATGCCTGGTGCTGACTCTGGCAGTGAAGACAAATGCATGTTTCTAGAGAAATCTCGGTTAAGATCAACCTCCCCTTATGCTTTCTTCTTTCCCTTGGCCAGTCTTCCTTTCAGATACAGAGGCAGGGAAAAACATCAGTGACTCATAAACGTCCGTCAGAAAGATAATCCAATAAAGTAAATTGGACAACAATAATGGCAGCCACACAAGCACTTTGTCTCTGGCTCTTCAGTGTCTGTTGAGGAATGGGCTGGAGTGAGAAAGGGTGTCCGTCTGCTTCAGTTCAAAGAAGGCAGAGCACCTAACCTGAAGCTGAAATTTGCAGCCGCAGAGATGGGGACATCAAATGCTGAAGCAATCTGCATGTCCTAGGCAAATCTCCAAGTAAACACTGTGCCATTTAAAGCACTCACCAGGGACACACAGGCGCTCTGGCACACAGCCACTCAGCAAAATGAGGCGGAACAATTAACAGTGTGTGCTCCTGGTTGTACAGCTCTTGACACCCAAATACCTGGAAGCACTTAAGTGCGAAATCCACCTCATTGCCCCTCTTGGGGAAAGACAAGCTTCTTCTGCCAATTTTTCTGATTGGGAAGTAGAGTATCAGCCCTGCAACTGGGGCCGAAACACCAGATTTGGGTGGACTCGGGCCAGAGAGAAAAGAAAAATTCCCCTTGACAGTCTCAGTAAGTTAATTTTGTTATCATATTTGTGTTGCTGCCATATATGGGGTTGGGAAGAAATTGTCCCTAACTCAGAGTGTCATGTAAGTACAGTTTTTCTCCCTCCTCTGCACCATGAGTAGCTCTAGCCTGAGTCACTGAGATCTCAGTGGGCAGTCTTAAAAGGCCATCAGTCTTAGTATACAAGCATCTGTATACTGTTAGGGGAACTAGCCTTTCTTACTGTTCCCTTTGTTGTAAGGCTTACAGTAATATCAGAAGTTTGTAGGGAAAGATGTAAGACTATTTAAAGTGGTAGGTATCACTAACAACAGCAAGGGTTTTAAGCAATGAGGACTTTTCATCGCTGCTTCTGCTACTTATGGACTAACTCTGTTCTGTTGCAAGCAGCACCTGTAGCAGACACCTGTGTTGCAATTTATTGAATTTTGATTACTGTACCTCTGATTTTCATTTTGCTTTGACTATATTTGAACTGTATGCAGGCTGTTTTGTGGGCAGAGCCCAAATAGCTAAAACACAGCATACAAAAAAACTTTAACTAAGAGGGCTACAGGAATGGATCCTTAGCAAGAGACTTTTGGTGTGTGTTTTTTCCTAACTTACTAGATTTTCCAGGAAAAGGGTAAATGGTTGACATTTTGATGCCAACCATTTTGCATGGATACTGAGAGCCAGTGCTATGCAGTGGTCAGAGTGTTGGACTAGGACCAACCAAGGAGACCAGGGTTCAAATCCCCCCTCAGCCATGAAGCTCATCTGGTTGACCATGGGCCATTGGTCTGATCCAGCAGGCTCTTCTCATGGCCTTGGACCAGCCACTGTCTCTCGCCTAACCTACTTCATAGGGTTGCTGTGGGGTTTAAGTGAGGAGAGGGAGAAGCATATACAGCACCTTGAGCTCCTTGGAGAAAAGGTCAAATATAAATGCAATAAATAAATGGAAAGCTTGTGTGGATGAGCAGCACTGATCTCACAATATGCACCTGTCTGGAAGTACCCTGCCAAAGATATATAACATAAATCCACCAGAACTCGAGAACCTGCATTTACCCACTTTCCTTACGCACCAAGCCAAAGGAAAGGCAACACACCTGAAAAGAGCAATCACTGGTAATCTACCTGAAGGGTGTGCATTGTTTTTCAAGGGTGTCCATTGTCTTTGCAAGAGACTCTTCCTGACAGATACCTTTGTCAAGGGGAATCGAAGAGGGTGGGGTGGGGTGGGAAGAGGAACAACTAAGCGAAGGCACAGGCTTGGACTGCAGCCGCAGTATCCCTCTTGCTCAGCCAATGCAGCCAAAGTGGTTAGCTCTGGGATGGCTTGGGACTTCATGGCTGCCATAATAACCATGGGGCTGTCCCAACATGTCATCAGCTTGACAAATGCTATATAGCTGTGCAAAATGAGGTTTCTGTGCCTTCTACCAAAAGCAATGTTATCTTGCCTCTTCATCTCAGAAAGCAAGTAGCTTGCTTCCAGGGATCCTTCTAATTTATATCCTGAAAAGCAACACCAAACTGAACCAAATGAACTGCTCCAAGCAACCAATGACACATACACACATACACAGCCCACCCTCCCTGGTTATATTTTTGCACCTCTAGACGGAGAATAAAAAGGAGGAGGAAAGCAAACAAGTCATGGAGGGATTTTCTGTTTCTCTAGTCAAACACGGTAAGAGAGCGGTTCAAAAGAGGCTAATTAAATTCCAAAATCCCTGAGCAAATTCATTAATAATGATTTTGAAATAAGCAGTTAACCAAGGAAGCTTTCAAGGTGGGGAATGATTGATATGGGGGAAAAGAGAGGGTGGGTGGGAGAGAGAGAGAGAGAGAGAAGTGGGGAGTAAGGAGAGGAAATCTCCATAATATGTGGGACAAAATACACAAGAGACTTTCCCTGGATCTGCCTGTGAGCTGTGCATATGCAAGAGCCTGTAAAGATGGGGAACACACACAAAATGCCAGAATCAACACAGCCTAGAAGAGACAACATCAACCACTATCATAAAAAGCAAAAACTGAATCCAAGATTTGACACCAATCTAAATGGCCATGCTAAGGTCTTACGCAGCTATAATGTTTTCATTAACCATGGTTAATCTAGCTATTGAAACCATGGTTAAGTATTTGTTACAAGTATGAAACTATAGTTTAAAGTGGATGGGGAAATGATGGTTTGTTTGCACTGAGGTTAGGTCACTTATCTGCTGGAAAGCTGCTGAAGAAGGACTTGTTGATGTCTCCCAATATCCACTCTCTGAGAGCAGAGTTCAGAACATCACACTAAATTGTGCTTTAGTAGTACCTATATATGTTATATCTGCATGCAACACTGAATAAACTGTGAGCAACTTGTGACCTGTAGCTCTCAGACTAATTTCCTGGGGGTGGGGTGGGGGACAAGGAGGGAAAGAGGATTAAAAAAAAAAGTTACTTTTGAAGCCAGGTGTCCTGGTTTCTTAGGTTTTTGTATTTCTCTCTCTCCATCACTACATGAATTTTTTTAGGACAGAGGAGTGAAATCTAGAAAGAGAAGGCAGGCAGGGGTGGGGGTTGCCAGTTTGATTGGCCGTGACTAGCTGCAATTAAAACTATAATTTATTGTCCTGGACTATGAGTATAATTTCAATGCAGAGAATTAAGGTTTTTCTGCTGAGATGGAAATAAAGATTAATTTTTAATTTCCTTTCTCATTGCACATTTAAGAGCAATAGACTCCACAGAAAACTACAGGTCAAAATAGTTTTATGGGAGGGATGACAGTGTTCTGTTGGCGAATAATTTAATGCTCCTGCTGCCTTTTTAATATTTGACTGCAGCTCCCTCATGTGAGACGGAGGCAGTGGATGCTCTGTGCGAGAGTGGGTGCAATGCAGCAGCTAGGTCAACCTGACTTTGACGAGAGAGAGAGAGAGAGAGAGAGAGAGAGAGAGAGAGAGAGAGAGAGATTCGTTCTTCAGCACCTAGGCAAGTGCTAACGCTCCCTGTCATGGTGGAACTTAGTGGAGGCCCATTGGGGTCTCAGCCTGCCCACATCAGCCACCTGCCCCACCTGCCTGCCCTCTATCTTACAACCAGTCCAGAGGGTGGCTCTGCCTGTCAGCTTCCTCCTCCTTAAGTCTTAGGGTGCCCTCAGACAGTCGCCATTTTCCAGGAAGGATTCAAGCACATACCAGAACCTTAGGCTTAGGCAATTAAAGTGGATTTTCCGGCTGGATGGAAAGCTCTCTGCCTTAGATGCTTAATTTGCACTGTTCTTTAAACTATTTTTAGATGTTTTTTATGGTATCTGTATCAGCAATGTCACAAACTCATGTTCTTAGGTTCTGCACTGATCTGGATAAAACAGAATAAGAGGAAGATTCCTGCATGACGCACAGTGTTTTGCTAGACCCCTCACTGCCCCGAAGAAAGTCTGTGTAAGTGTTTGAGGCAGGGAACCAGTAATGCAAGGCACATTAAAGCAGGCACTAATTGTTTCTGCTCCTCTGAACCGGAGGTGGTGGGATTCTCTGGAAGGGAGGATTTTTATATAGATTCAGAAAGGGTTACAGCAGAGCCTTTAAAAGACTGTTTTCGAGATCACTGGCTTCAGTCTCTGGTAACCAACCACAAGGTTTAAGCATTGCCGGAGTGCAAAGCATGGCGTGGATCTCCGGAAATGGCGCTTAGATGTTTGTCTTATCTAAACGAGCTCAGGGCTGAGTAAACTGCTCAGAAGAGAGTGAGTAACCCTGACAAAGCAACCACCTTCTTATCACAGCCTCGAAGAGAACTGAACAGAATCAGGCATCAGAGACTTATCTTCCATATGATGTTAAAAAAAACAGCCCAGGCCTGTCATACTGATTAGCGCCAACTAATTATTTCTGAGGCCCCCCTCTGCATCATTTTTTCGTGTACGCAGCTCAAACCGGCCACATCCTGAGCTATCTGGTCACAGTGTCATTTGCCCAGTGGTATTGTTTTGTACGTCTGGGAAAGCACACAACCAATCTTGGAAAAATTACTTTGCAACAACTGGAACAAGTAACAGGTTCTGGAACATTTGCTGAATTTCTGGATCACTCTGACTTCTGGTTTCAATGCAATGAACAAATCAGCTAGTGCTCTCTGGGCCAATCCCCATTCTATATGACTCCATCTATATATTATAATCATCAACTTTTCAATTTAATTTAATTTTTACTATTCATTTCATTTCTATACTGCTTTATATTTTTAAGAAAAAAATTTCAAAGTGTTTAGCAACACATTAAAATACCAAATAAAACAATCCAGAATGAAACATAATTGTCTATCCTGAATTGTGTGCACTTCAAGCCTTTCACACATTAGGCTTAAACTGATTTTGTGCCCAACTCCTCCTATTTATGCCAATGCCACCTAACTGTGCATAAGGGGGGGGGGCAGGCATTTGTGATGCAAATGAGCATTCTGACCCGTGAAAGGTTTCTATTTTCCTTGCAAAGCCAGCTGTAGCAAGATCCCTCATGAAGGCTCATGTGCGAAACTGGCCCTTTGGTGTGCTGAGATGCTCCAGATCGTAGGTGCACAGCCAGTCCTACAAAGCAAGGATACAACACTCCTTCAAGCAAACACTGGATATCATCCATTGCAGGTCAATGCCTAATGAAAGTCCCACCTCCTAAATCATGGGTGGCTAACCTGTTAGGCTCCAGCTCCTATCATCTCCAGCCAATGTGGTCTATGGCCTGATATGATGGGACTTGGAACTCAACAACAGGTTGGCTGCCTCTGTCCTAATGCTTCTGTTGCACTAAATGGATAAGAAACTAGGGACAACTTTGCCAGTTCAGATTTCCATCAAGCCCAGCATCCCACTTCCCATAGTAGGGATACTATCAGGAAGTCTTTGAGCAGAGCATGAAGGTAATAAATAGCTGTCCTTCACTGTTGTTCCCCACCTTCCCACCTGCAATGGGAATTCAGTATCATGCTGCCTCTGTTCATGGAGATTCCATATAGCCATCATGGTCATCGCCAGACCTATCTTCTGCAAATTTCCCTAACCATCTAGTCATTTAACTGGTGACCATCATCACACCTTGTGGTCGTGAACTCCACTCATTAGTATTGGGTTGTGTGAAGAGCTACACTCTTCAGACCGCCCTGAATGTTCTGCCACTTAAGTTTCTTGGGGAGCAGTTTGTCACTGAAAAGCTATAGCCTGTTCTGTACCTTGAAGCCTGCTCCAGGAGACCTCCAGTGCAAAAACAAGCAGAAACCCTCGCATCGCAACAGGTCACTCTGGCCTGATTCACACACATAACGGAATGCAGCACAATGGTATAACCCCAATAGAGCTGGTGCTTGCTGTATTTCATTTGGCTTAAGGAGATAAGTGCTTTACTAATTAGAGGGTACCATAGTTATGCGCTGTGCACTGATTAGAAATAAGTTCTATCCTACCCTGGAGAACCTGCAGTCCAAATTCTGACATATCTTGATAAGGGATGTTAAAGCCCTTCTAGAAGAGAAGATGGACACGGCAATGTGATCTCACGGTCATTCTGCTTGTTATTTCCTAAATCTTGCAAGTTTTATTTTTTTATTTTTTTCTTATTAAGAGTCCTGTTCCTCAGGACCTTCTCTAAGAGCTAAGAAACATGATCCACAGAATCACATGGTGCAACTCTTGCTATGGTGTGCTAGTTCAGGCTATACTGGTGTATGATTAGGTTTGACTGCTCCCCACCCCCACACATATACATTTTCTGGCTTTAGAAACCAAGCACATCAAGGAAAGAGAAAGGTTATGGCTTAGCTCAGGCACTATACAACCTGTGATCCATCAGTTCTTCCTGAGAGTCCTCCAGTTTGGCCTTGACAACCCACCACCACCTGGTTTGCATGCAGCAGAACCAGGGGGTTTGATGAGCCCACTGGTAGGCTTTTGATTTAGATACCCATTATGTTCAGCTTGGTTCAACATCTCCAAATTATGACCCAAACGTCTTTGCATCACATTCAGGCAGTTTTACTAGGAAGTGCTAACTCTTTTTTAAAATCTATCTTGTTAAACCAACAATCCAATCCAACCAATACAATCCAACCAGCTAAACAAAATAGTACATTAGCTTTGGAAGCTGATTTTTCCAGCAACCACACCTTCATTTGGAATCTTTCATGCCATCTTTGGAACCCAAACACCCACCCTATCCTTTGGATATCAAATTATAAACAATTATTTTGAGGTCCAAATAGTCCTTGCTGTGCTTCAAGCCACAATTCACAATACACAGGTTTGGATCCTTACATTCACATATGAAATAACATGGGAAAGGGTGGGCAATGTTAAATCCAAATCAGCTCAGTGTTACTTCCTGGCTGTCCACCCCTCTCTCTCATCTTCCACTTTGCTTCTTTTCTGAAGTACCTATTGGACTGGTCAGCATCTCTTATGTCCACATCCAGCATTGTGGAGCTCCTCCAATATATGCTGCCAGGATATAATATTATACCATAAAGGGAATCTTTGCACCTTGTTCAAATAGCTCTTGTCATTTGCATATGAAAATCTTCCCTTCTAAGAATGTAAATAATAATTGAGAGAGAAGACGAAAAAGAAAAAGATAGGTTTGTGGATGGAGGGGAGGTTGTGTTGAGAGGGAAAGAGAAATGAAAATTTTGTTTGCAAAAATTCTGGACTGAATTAACAACAGATGATGTTTACACAGAAGCTTAGCCAAAGGAGCTGTGCACAGCTCAGCACCTTCAGCACACAAACTTCCCAATGATCAAGCAGCTCCTCTGCATTGTTAAAAGTGCCTGTAGGACAAGAATCAGAGAGAGGGGCCCACAGCCAGCAAATAAATTCTTAATACTGGAGCCCATTTTCCACTTGGAATGCTTGGCAGTCAACAGAGGCTGCTATGAGTCACAAAACTCCGACCAACTCACGTCCATACGAGTTTTATTCTGATCAGATGAGACTGCAGGAGCATAAAGGGCAAGCGTCTGGCCTTTGTGAGTTGGTCAGATATTTGCATCCTGAGGAGAATTCAAACAAAACTTGCCCAAGTGCTCATTTCAAGGCCACATAACTTTATGTGGCAAGCCGCCAGTTCAGACCCTCCAAGTGTCCCTATATTGCAAGGACAGACCCAAATTTACAGAAGCCGTCTCGGTTTCAGATTTGATACTGGAATGCCCTGCTTTTCCTTACGATGTCCCTATTTTCATCGGGAGAAATGTTGGAGGCTATGCCAGCTAAGAACCAGAAAAGAGCCATCAAGTAGTGAACTCTATGGTTGGCCTGCTGAAGGAAGTTATCCTCACGATGCACGTTATTTTCAACCATGAATGTTGTTGGCCCTGAGTAACACCACCAGAGCTGTGTGGCACGAGAAGGAATCAAGGGGGCGGGCACAGAATGCAAAATGTTAATGTGGGAACAAGGCTCTATGTGGAACTTTAATTTGGGGTTGGGACAGAGAATTTTGCACAGATTGACACTTATTACCGAAAAGAGAGCAAAGACAGGTTTCATAGGAGAGTACTTTGCTTTTAAATATGTATTTTCCCCCTTCTAATACAGCAGAGCAACAAGGTGGGGAAACCCAGCTCAGACATGAAAGATAAAGTCTTTAAAAAACAGCAACAGACACCCACAAAAGATACGGGTGGGGAAAGAAAACAGAGATCTGATTAAAGCTCATGAATCAGCACGGCACCAGAAGACACTATCTCTAAACCGGAGGCCCTTTCCTTTCCCCTGCATCGTTTTCTCCCCGTTTCTACAGCAACAACACCCACTTTCCCCTCCAACTCTACCCACCCTCATGCCCATGTCCAGATTGAGGTTGATAATGGGGAGCACTCACACTTGGGGTTTGCAGGATGAAGGCCTCAGTTCGTTCGATTAGAAAAACTGTTGCTTCATCACTTTTGGGCTCACAGCTCTTCCCCGTTTCTTTGTCAGTTTTCTTCACCTGCCTATTTCTGGTTTGGTGGGGTGGAGGGCTCCCTTGGTTCTTGCCGTTTGTGGAAGCAGGTAAATGGGAACTGAAAGGGTTCCTTGAGATAAGAGGGCAGAGAGCTTAACGAGATCTGATGTTTGGCCTGCCAAGCACACTTCTAGAACATTCTTGCCACTGGCTTTATGACATCAGTGGCTGGCTCCACCCAACTGAATTTGTAGCTTGCCCTTAAAAAAAACTTCTTATAATTAACCCCCTTCTCCTTAAGCAAAGCTTTTCTCAGAACACACTTGCTGAAATTAATGAAGCTTAAGTTAGATACATCTGTTAACTTCATTGGGCCTACTTTGTATAGGACTAGTATTGGATACAACCTGTTGATCTTTCTTTTGGGTCTGGGTTGTACTTGTGAAGAAGTGAGCAGGCGAATCTGGGAGCTTTTGAAAGCAACGGAAAACAAGCTGTGAAGTAAAAGGCTGTATTCTGTATCTCCTCCCCTGCAATCATATTTCAAGATAATATCTTTTTCAACATTACTTAAAATACAGCAGTTAGATATGTTCAACCAATCAACATAAAAAGCTCAAAAAGCCTCTTCTTATGTAAGCATGGCTGTGGGTCTCCTCAAACCCATCCATTTTGAGAGAATGCAGAAATCCATCTACTTTATTTTATTTGTAACAATCCCTTTATAAACTCAATAGTTTTTCGAGACAGATGAATGCCAATAAGTGAACTGTTTTTTGGTGTAAGTTTTTCTCTCTGTGTGTTCTTACCACCTTTTTGACCTCTCATACTACTTCACAACACTCCAGAACTGTGTATTTTACAATAGCTTCACTTTCACCGCCCTCTGATTTATGTTTACCGTATGCTGTCATAGTACTGCAGCTCTTAATCTAGAGCAGGGATGGGGAATGTGGCCCTCTAGGCTTCTCTCTCTGGCCCTCAAGGCTCTCCTCACTGGCCCCACTTGGATTGCGTTTCCCTGGTTTGAATGTGCCCTTGAGCTCCGTCAATGCTTCTTCCTTGCTTGGATGCAGGACAGAGACCAGTGTGCAGAAATAAATCTGCTGTCCAAAAATTGAACATTTGTTGCTCCCCTCACTTGCTTATTGCCTAGCCCACCATAGACATGTTGCCTAGAAGGGAAGGTGGTGCTCAGTCTGGGAAAGGTCCTACCCCCACCGATCAAGAACCCATTGTTCCCCCTCCATGTCTATGAATGCGGCTTTTGTTGTCTTCCAATTTTATTCTTACGGGGTTTTCACCATTCTTGGATTGCCCAATCCTGGATCAACTCATTGTTTGTTTGTTTTTTAAATCCCTTCAGTCTTGTCAAGAAGTACAGACTTGCTGCTTCCTCCTCCTCACGCATCATCAATACTTTACTCAGTGAAATTTCACATTTCATTTCCTGTGTTCTCTCCCATTGATGGCTGCTTTTGCCTCTACTTTTCATCATAGGCTGGTGCTTATCGATAAAGCCCTGTTACACGGGGAATAATACTATTTCCCCATCTGATCCTAAATTAATGTAAGAAATAGCCTTTCTCAGGTTTCATCATCATTATTTTTCTTCCTAAATATGGCTCTCTTCATTTTCACACACACTTGTACCTCTCCTCAAGCTCAGAACAGTAACAAATGAGTAAGGTATTTCCTCGCCTAATATATATTGGAGACTTCTCAGGGCAGTGAGAAAATCTGGACAAGTGTTTATACAACAGTAGAAATATTAGCAAATATTGCAATGGGTCTGGCCGTGCAGAAGGCCTTGTTACTGCTTATACTCCACAGAATTAAAAGGGCACTTTCCAGGCTTCATTTTTCTTGGCATTAATGTGAAAATACTCTGTGTATATGCTTGGGTCGGGCGCTCAACAAATAAGCTGTTCAAAAGGGGACATATACAAACCTTATGAAAATAACTTGGAGGATCTCGGGTATTCCTGCCAAGCCCAACTTCAGCCTCATGTCTGATAGCTTAAGGCCTTCTTTCCATTGGCTTAGGGCCACCACAGAGTAACTTTATAATCTGCATGTTATCTAGCCCAGCTGTTGGTGTTTGCCTACACATGGGCAGGCCTTATTTGTGAGCCAGGACTGCGGCGATCCCAGGGCTGCAACAGGATGGACGCCTCACGTTACAGTTCAGGTACTTTGACAGAATTCCAGGGCTTGAGGGGGCCTCAGTTCCTGCAGATTGGATTCGCAGTGCATGGGGAAAGGTGAAGGTGGAAGGTAAAAGAGGCACCATAGCCCTGGCTTACATATACACCAATGTGAGATGCAAAGAAGGACTGGAAACATGAAGCGGAACATTTCCTGAGGTGTTGCCATCTTTGCATTTGTGGGTGAAACGATGAGGCTGAAACTATGGAAGCTACTAAAGCAAAACCATATTCTGCCTTGCCCACACCTAGGGGGTCTAAAATAGGGGTGGGAGGCCCAGGGGTCAAATGTGGTTCTCCAAGCTTCTCTGTTTGACCCTTGGGACTCTTCCTGGCCCACATTCCTCACTTCCCTTGCTTTGCACCTTCCTTTTTGCCTGGCTAGAATGTGTCCCTGAACTCTGATAATGCCCCCTGCTTCTCTGGATGAAAGATAGGGGGCGTGTAAGTGCACAGAAGCAACTCTAATGTACAAAGAGAAAAATTACATTTGCTGCTCCACCTGCTATAGCCTCTGGCCCCGCCCACCACTGACATGTGGCTCCTGGAAAGTTGCCCTGAATAGCACCACCAGTTTTCAATGCACCGAAGAATGCTGCTCAATTTTTAAATAACCCCATATCTTGCAATATCTTCTGAAATATATTGGGGCTCGAGTTACACCCCTCTCTCTGGATGGATAGATAGATAGATAGATAGGCCACGGTCTGCCTCGGGAAACAATGGAGGAGTGTGCCTTTGGGGGTGAGGTCAAGCTTTTGGAAGGTTGCAGCACCTGCTGTGGCTGATATGGGAGAGACATGTTTTGTTGCAGCTGGGGCAGATGAAGGTATCCAGTTCTGTCGCTGCAGATGCACCATGGCGTTTCTTCTCTCTGTGCTCCTCCCAGCGGACATTCCTGCTCTGGTCACTGCTATGGATACATGACTTGACTGCCTGTCTCCAGGCGATGTGGTCTGCGAGGGATACACACACACACACACACACACACACAGAATGTATGTATGTATGTATGTATGTATGCGTATATAGTATGTATACTATCCATCTATATAGTATGTATGTATACACACACACACACACACACACACACACACACCTTTAACCAGCAAACAAAAGGAGAGACTTTGTATTAGGAGTGCCTCCAGCAAGCCTAATGTGCAAGTCTTCATTCATTCCTTCATTCATTCATTTAACTTTGTATACTACCCTTCATCCAAGATCTTAGTTGTAAGGACTTCAGTACTCCTCAGGTGGGGAGGAGCTTTGCGGCAAGGAGTTTTAGTGTGCAAGCACACACACACACACACACAGAGAGAGAGAGAGAGAGAGAGAGAGAGAGAGAGAGTGTCAGATTTGTGCACCTGCTTAGGAGTGGATACTTTGCTCCACATTTTCTGTAGTGGGAAAAGAAACCTGAGGGTTTTGGGTTCTTTTACCTGACAGCTTCGTACAATCCAGCCAGTGTAAGGTATAATGGAGCCTTCCCCCCTCGCCACCCCTTGCTTCTCAGATCTCAGGAATATGTGCCAGAAGCCTGTCAACTTGTTAAAAGTACATTAATGCAAATACCAGAGCTTTCAGTTATGTTTATGCTAATAGAAAGCCTCCTGCTCTGTGACAGGCCCGAGTGAAGACTCAGGAACAGGAAAATTAATTCCAGCTGTTGAAATTGATTTTTATTTTTATATAAAAAAAACCCACTAGCTTAATAATAAATAAAAACACCAACACACACACAATTCCAAAATTCAGAACAAAACAAAACTGGAAGTAAGTGTGTGGGGTATGCACTAAATCATGTTTACAGAAATAAAAGCCGAACAGGTTCTCCTCTTGGGAAGAAACCTTCCAAATTCAATCAAGGGTGGTTAGAAGAAAGCTCCGGCCTGTTATCAGGTTGTAAAAGTGTAGATTAACCTGAAAAAAAGAATTTGCTGGGTTGCTCAGCCTGCATTTGGGAAAGAAAAGGCTAGCTTTTCATTTTTCTTTGTAGGAGCATTTTGTTTTAGATCCCTTGCATCTAATCCATTGACAGGGAGACCAAATCCTAGCTGCTGTGGAACAGACCAATATTTTAGAGACAGATAATGTTTGCATATCACAAGTTTCTCAACAATTCCTCTGCCCACCCTTTTCTCTCTCTTAATATATTGGCCTCTGTGGGGTGAGACAGGAGTTAAGTGGCCAGGTCCCTTATTTCAGCTACAGCCTCTGATCAGTGTCTGGGTGAAATGAAATCTTCCGAGCTTGATATGGTTTATCTAGGCTAGCCTGTGTTCACATTCAGGCATCTATCACTCTCAATAACTTCTGCAATAACACTGAGGAAAATTCACTGGGATTTAGTTTTTAGGCGAGTGCTGCACAATAAACTAAATCAAGTGCCAAGCGGTGGGGAATGAGTGGATAACTGCTATGCGAATTCTCACTGTGCATGTTGTGTTGTGACTCTTTGGAGGACCAGAGGGTCCCAAGGTCCCTTGCATAAGGCAATGTTCAAATCCTAAATATTCTGTTCAATTAACAACAACAACAACAATTTTATTATTTATACCCCACCCATCTGGCTGGGTTTCCCCAACCACTCTGGGTGGCTCCCAACAGAGGACTGAAAACAGAATAAAACTTCAAACATTAAAAACTTCCCTAAACAGGGCTGCCTTGTTTTAGGGTTAGGGTAGGGATAGCCAATATGGTGCCCAACTGTCAGAAGCTGGAGTGAGGCAAAGGTCGTCAATAAAAAGCATGGTGTCAGTGAAGTTAACTCTTAAAGAAACCAAAACAGTGCAGTCCTAGTGATTCCAGCAACTCTTTCCAGTAGGTCTTGCCCCAATGAGGCAGTTGAGAGGACTGAAGGCCCCCATCTTCCCACTGCTCTCTAAGGCTCCTCCTCTCCAGGGTCTTTCCCAAGCAGCCACAAACAGGAGGGGAAGACTCCCTGGATTCTTCAGCAGCCTGTCTCAACTCTGCCTCTTGGTCGGCCTCCGCTTCAGCCTCTGCTTCAGCCTTGGAGTCTGCACTGCTCTCTGACACAGTCTCTTCCTGCTCACTAAACCCTGCTACCTCTTCTGCTTCTGACACCTCCTCCTCCCAGTCTGCTCGCTCTGACCACACATCATCGTCCTACCACCACTCCCCTGGCTCTGAGTCTTCTTCCCCCGCTGGTGCCTCCCTCCACTCCCTTGTATCCACTCATGACACCACCACATGTACTCCAACTTCCGCCATATACAGCCAGAATGGCCAATGGTAGTCCAACAGTATCTGGAGGGCACCATGTTACCTAGCTCAGGTTAGGGGAAAACAAATCTGACAGGTGAGTTATTTAATCATCTGATTTTCACAGGTTTTCAAATACTACCCTAGGCCTGCTTCACCTTTGATTGCACTGCACTTGATTGCTGCTTACTTGCTAGCCGTCCACATGTGTATAGTATTATTAGTTATAGTAATAAGAATTAAACTTAGAGCCTATCCTTCCAAAGGAGCCCAAGAAGGGGAAAGTAAGAACATACCCACCAGCCCCATCCCAGCACCCTTTCATCCACCTCCACCCCATGCAAATCACAAGAAAGGTCATAGCTCAGTGGTTACGCATCCGCTTTGCATGCAGAAAGTTCCAAGCTCAATTCCCAGTATTCCCACATCAGCTGGGGGACACCATCCTCTGCACCGTCTCACAATGTCTATCTCTCATTTTATGTCCTTACGAAGGGGCAGGGCAAGCCCTGTGCATTCCTCATGCCCCTTTGCTCACTTGGTTCTACCTGAATTGGTCTTCTGTCATCATGCCATCACCCATTCTCATGTCCTTACATGTTCCAGAGCCACAGGCACAGGTCCAATTCCCCAATAATCTCAATATGATAACCTATTTCTATAAAGTCAGGATATTAATCAAAGTAATATCTTTTAGGTTACACAGTGGAGAGGCACTAACTTCCTAGAGTACAGTTGCTTGGAGTACTAAGAAGGAGGCATTCTGTAACAATCCCAGTTAGCATTTGGGGCTGATCCATACCAGCTTTTGTACTGGACAGCTGTTAATTTGTATATATTCACGCTCTCCCCTGATCCTCTAAAACCAAGCATATAAAAACAATTCTAAAAATAAGATTTTTAAAGCACCATGATAAAATTCCCACCTAATCCTAACAGCCGATGCAGATCAAAAAATGGCAGCAGACCAGAGCAGGCTCGTAATGTGGGAGGGGATAAAAAGGCACCAGCAGCAGACTTACCGAAGGAAGATAGCGAGAGAGACAGGTATATAGTTTTGTCCAGTGGAAAATGGGACCCCGGGAGGAGCGGCCAGTGTGGTGGGGCACAGCTGTCGTCTCAACACCTGTTGTCACTGCCCTTTACCTGGATGGGGCTAGAATGCAGCAAGGTCAGGGTTTGGCAGGTGCATTGCTGCAGCAAATCTGTACCCCTGCCAGTGCATCCTCCCAGCCCCAACCTTACCCCATCCTGCCCCACTGCAGTCCCATACAGGTAAGCTGCAGCAATGCCAGGGTGGTGAGGGCTGCACCATGCCAGCTGCTCTTGGCGCCAGGATGCAGGTTACACAGCCTAGTAGAAAGTGAGTGGGGAAATGGGGAGCTCACTCAGGAAGGGGGATCCACAGAGGGCACCATGCCCATGGGCCCCCAATAACTCAAGGCCAACACTGTGCAACTGTATGGAAATATGGAGGACGTGACATCTGCTTGCCTCGTTATGGAGCAGGATGCAGCAGCAGCAGCACATAACTGTCCATGCCACCCTGTGATGAATTTATAAGCAGCCACTGTATCACACATGGCCATCTGGATCCAGGCAAAGCGAGGAAATGCCACGTCACTAATAATTTGCATGCCCAGGAAAAAGCTTCCTGCTGTACATCCCACTGCCCTGAACCTGGAACTTCGCAACTTTGAAAAAAAATCATCTGGGAGATTATATGTAATAGATAAGAGGTTACAAGTATAAAACAGGAGTTACCCCTGGAATGACCTCTGTGGTGGAGCATGATTGGTAAACTCTGGAGTGAATTAAGAGTAGCTATGGGTAGTTTTTAAAGGGTATTCAACTTTTCATTGCTCACGTATGCCCTTTTTACACAATGAATGCAGGGAGAAGTACTGCATGGCTGCCCTGCACCCTGACCTCCACCACAGTCACTTGGAGGTCAGAACAGAGCTTATGCACCCCAATGTGTAGACACATGGGCTCTCTATGCCTCTTTAGGGACTTTGCATCATGCAACATACTGCGTTGACATGCATATGCGTTGTAGACATTTGGGTTCTTTTTTGACTTTTGGTTGGGTGTGTGGAAGTCAGAGGCAAGACCAACAGACATTAACCCCTTCTCCTTTCGTCACATGTTAACGCTATGCACCGTTGTTATTAGACTGGCTCCTGCTACTATTGTGCAAAACAAAAAAGTCTAGAGTCAAATGTCTCCAATTTTCTCCTCTTTCGCCAGCAATATTCAGGAACCGAATGTGTTTGACTGTGCTAGGCTGCATTCACAGAGTCAATGACAAGCGACAAGTTGCAGGCTGAGATGAGGCCTTGCATCAAGTGCCCCGAAGACAGATCTGCTGTCAAGGAACTGCGGGACTTTAGGGACTAGCGATTTTGCAGCTAGGTAAAACAGCCTTCACCAACAAAGCCCATACCTGCTTGGGACATAGATAGTGGCAAAATGCCTGCTTCCATATAATTCTGCCCATGTTTTGAGATGTGGTGGGGATGGTTTCTTGGTTTGCATTGCATCACCCTGAAATTGGGTATGCAGAGACTACCCAGGGTTCTCTGTCCAAGCAGCCCCATTATGGAATTCCTTACTTTGTAAAAGAAGGTCTGACCCTGACCATTAAGTGTTCTCAAAGCTCACCTATTCACCCAGGCCTTGGGATGAGTCATTGCCGGTAATTTGCTGTAATGAAATTTTGCTGGTTTTTATTGCTGTTTATTCCTTGGTTGCTTTAAGGGTTTAATGTTGTAAGTTGCTCTGGGCTGCCTTTTCAGAAACGGGCTATAAATAAATAAATAAACTCCCATAACCCCTGACTACCAGCCGTACTAGATTGGGGGGGGGGGTCAAGGGGAGTTCAGTCCAATAAGAGCTGGAGGGCCACAGCTTCCCTCCTCCTCTACCGTTTGGAGACAAGAATATCCAGCACCCAATCAGATATGATCTCTAAATGCAGTTCCAAAAATCTCAACATTCGTGGATTTGCTCAAGCTGGTGTCACAAAAGGATCTGCACATCACCAGCAGCATCAACTAATCTGAGAGGCAAGTCAGAGTGAAGTAAGCCTGGAACAGAAGTGTTCTAGACCTTAAGGATTCACGGGCCATTTTACTGTGCTCAAAACCAGTCCCCCTGGAATCCCCTCCACAATTGTCCTCCCCTCGGAAACTCTATGCAACCGCCTGATGAAACCCCCAGAAAGAAAGCAGGCCAGTCACACTGATGGGAAGACGAAACTGGCTCCTCCTCTCAGGAGACAGTTGTGCTATGCTCCGAGAGTGCATCCTGAGAGGAAGTCGAGGAAAACCCTGTCTTCCCAAGGGCTTTGATCTTAAAATGATGTTCGCTGGGTCGGAGAAATATTAGGTGAAGCTAATATTCCATTGCAGACCTTGATGAGTTGCAGCACACACTTCTGCACAGATGTGCCAAACTCGTATAAGCCTTAGTAAAAGTCGCTGCCCAGCTTTTCCAGCAGCGGCAAGAGAAGGCACACACTGCGTCGAAGCTGGCGGGGGTGGCTTCCAATGCGATACCGTTTTAAAACATGAAACTGCTAGGGTGACATTGGAGTGGTAAGGATGCAGGAAGCATCAAAGTGTGTTTGTGTGTTTTACCACTCCTTCCTAAAATGATTTGTTGTAAGAAAAAAAGGGGGGTGTTAAAAAAAAAAAGCTAAAAACCTCCAAACTTTGGGTATCTAAACATCAGGACAACTCTATAGGCAACTGGTAACCTTTCCAAAATGGCAAAATGCCATTGCTTGAGCTTTCTGGTGTGCTGAACAGCATTTGCTCATTGCATGCGAAACGTGCAACTTTGATACTGTTGTCTTTGGCAGAGGGAAGCATCCCCCTTCACTGAGTGTCTCTACCACCTTCTACCTTGCACCTCTCCTCCTCGGACCTCAGCGCTAAAAACAGCAGATTGAAATACAATCTCACAAAGAGGTAGGAATGGACTTCTAAGAATCGTATAGTGTACATTGTAGGGTAAGAATCAGAGTGAGAAAGAGATTGTGCTATAGCAGCATGTGTCATAAAAGCACCTTTTCCAGAAAGCAGGCTAGCAAAGCAATAGTATCTATCCCTGCCTCTGTTCATTTCACTGGCTATGGAACAAGGCTCTGGCTATTAGGAAGAGCTAACAATATTCTCAGAAACTGCCCAACACTTCTTCAAATACAGGGGGGGTTGGGGGCTGCATATTAATTCAAATTAATTTGGAAGATTATGTTCTGGTATTTTTTTTCTGCAGCAAGGTGCTAATTACTAAGATTTCTATAAAGGGACTCGGATCCTTTGAACTTTGCAATCACGTTTCTCTTCAACAGTTGGGAGACATGCCATAGCCAAGACATTGAAGGATAAGCCCCAAAGAAAATGGGAATGCTGCCTGTCCTCTAAGGCTTGCCATGCAGCAGAATGAAGCAACCTTTATGGTAAAGACAGGCATTCCCAAGCATGCTGAATCTCTTGATGGGCTGCCTGCCATATTGCGAGTACAGTGGTACGTCGGATTAAGTACTTAATTCGTTCCGGAGGTCTGTTCTTAACCTGAAACTGTTCTTAACCTGAGGTACCACTTTAGCTAATGGGGCCTCTTGCTGCCGCCGCACGATTTCTGTTCTCATCCTGAGGTAAAGTTCTTAACCCAAGGTACTATTTCTGGGTTAGCGGAGTCTGTAACCAGAAGCGTATGTAACCCGAGGTACCACTGTAGATGGAATGGGGGAAACATAGAATTGTTGTGTTGGAAGGAACCACAAGGACCATCTAGTCCAACCCCCTGCAATGCAGGGTTCTTTTGCCCAACGTGGGGCTTGAACCTGAGATTAAGAGTCTCATGTTCTGAGCTATTCAGGGTCCCTTTGGAAGACGGCTTGAACTAGCTAAGAAGTGTCAGTATATGGAAACATCACAGCTGCAAACAGCCTGATTGTTGACATCACATGATGCGCCTATCTGTGGGAAAGAAGAATTTCCCCGGACGTTCACAGGCTGGATAAGTCTTTGTGAAGAGTGTAATTTGAAACCTTCTGACTGCGCATGCTCAGGAAGTTTGTCAGACTTGCTGGAAGAGCTGAACTGAAAGGACGTGTTTTTCTCTAGTGCTGTAATGTCAGAAATAAACATCATGTAAATAGATTTCTGACTTATTTTCTTTCCCCTGCGGAAGCAGGAGAGAGGGGTTGTGCATTTTACCCACGCTTGGGAAAATGTCGCCTATCAAAATCTCCCTGGTCTGTCCGAGATATCAGCCAGAGGGGGTTACCGGTAAGCAAGCTCCAAGGACAGTGAGAGGGGCCAGCCTCTATGGAGGGGGCTTGCAAAACAACAAGAAGGAACATGGTTTTCAAGGAGACCGCAGCACCAGGGCAATGCGCTTTTCCACTGGCAGGGAACCTGTGGATCTCCTAATGTTGTTGGACTACAACTCCCATCATCCTTAACCATTGGCCATGCCGGACGCTGTGGCGTTCGTACGGAGACCCCGGTCATCTCACAGACTATTGACCCGTACAACACTAATCCACTGCCACCAACCAGGTCCTCCCTGGTAAAATCACCTCAGTCTCCGTCAGCTTCTCAATTAATAAAGAAGAGTACATTTTATTTCAGACACAAACAAAACTTTTACAACATTCCAAACGTTGTTGCTCTTTACTTTCTTAGTCTTATTTTCCTCTCTCTATCTCTTCTACCTCCCCACACTCAAGAACCCACTGCCCTAACTGTCTCTCTATTACCAACTGCCTTTCCCAACCAGCCAACCCACTAAATCCAACCAACAACTCCCAACGAACTCCTCCCAGAACTGGTTTTATAGTCCCACTGACTCCACCCCCGAGGTCCTGACTGGGCAACCTGTTTAACTATTTACCTCCAGCACTCTCTCTTATGTTACCGTCACAGATGTGGCTGAAGGGAGTTGTTGTCCAACAAAGTCTGGAAGGCCACAGGTTAGCCTCCCCTGAGGTACAGCCTGGACACTTTGCCTCCTTCATGGGGTGGGTTTATGCTCTCAAGGTAGGCAGTGAAACAAACAGCCTCACAATTGATTCTTCCTCCCCGCTGTCACCTTCCTATCTTGCTTAAGTATTTATAGGATGAGAGCTGTTTTTCATTTTAGGGCAAATGTGTTATGAAGACCCACACTCATGAAGATACATGAAAAGATAATGTGAAAATTAACAGATGCATGTATCTGGGTATATATTACACAGAAACGATCTGTGTACAAGGAAGGCTCTGGAATCAGTTCCTGAAGCTGCAGTACTTCTCTCAGAAGGAAGCCGAAACTCCTGGGTTACTCTCCTGCATGCCTTCCAATGTAGGTTTGCACAGGGATGGCTCTGCTATGAAACTAATGAAGCTTAAGCTTCAGGGCCCCTAATTCCAGAGGGGCCACAGAAGTGACTGAAGTCCACATTGCTTTTTTTAAAAATGGGTCTAGTAGACCCAATTTGAATAGCACAACAAGATGTTGGACATAACATCATGATGGCTGACTAGGAACAGTTATGGACCACAGGTATGAAGTTTACGGCATGTAATGCCTTAAGAGAGAATATTATGAAAATGATATACAGGTGGTACATGACACCAGTCAAGCTTGCAAAAATCTATCATTTGCCCGATAATAAATGTTGGAAATGTAAAGAAACTGAAGGTACATTCTTTCACCTTTGGTGGACGTGCCCAAGGATTAAGGCTTTTTGGGAGATGATATATAATGAAATGAAAAAGGTATTTAAATATACCTTCCAGAAGAAACCAGAGGCCTTTCTCCTGGGCATGGTTGGCCAATTGGTGTTAAAGAATAACAATAATGTTAGCAATAATGTTATGAAAGAATATGCAAAAATGGAATGTTAACAGGTGGAAAGTTAAAGCTATAATATATGAAGATCAAGATTAAGATAAAGGTAAAGAGGGAAAGAATTTGCTGAATAAATAAATTGAATTGGAATACAAAGAGGGGAGATGTGGGGAGGTCTGAGAAACAAGCAAATGCAAGATATGTCATGAAAGACTGAATTGTCTTCAATTGCTTTTTACTTTTGTATTTTTCTTTTTGTGAAAAATTTTAATAAAATATTATTATAAAAAAAAACACAATTTGAATAGCACAACTCAAATTGATCATTTTGTTGTTGTGTATATTTCAATAATCCCAAAGTTTGAGAAGAAGAAGAAGAGTTGGATTTGATATCCCGCTTTATCACTACCCGAAGGAGTCTCAAAGCAGCTAACATTCTCCTTTCCCTTCCTCCCCCACAACAAACACTCTGTGAGGTGAGTGGGGCTAAGAGACTTCAGAGAAGTGTGACTAGCCCAAGGTCACCCAGCAGCTGCATGTGGAGGAGCGGGGACGCGAACCCGGTTCCCCAGATTACAAATCTACCGCTCTTAACCACTACACCACACTGGCCCCCAGTGAGAGTCAGCAGCACAGATGTTGTAAAAGTGTGATGATCAGTCATGGAGCAACCCTACTGAAGAAGAGAACCGCGGTTACCCAGACCCCATTGCTGGCTGCAAAGGAGCCCACATGACTGTTCAAGATTCAGGGCACCCAAAAATGTAGATCCACCGCTGGGTGTGCATCTTAATTATGCCCTCTGGTCACAGCAAAATAAAGTAACTCCCTTTCCTTGGTCCTTTGCTGCGAAGACTGTACTGCAAAGTTGTAAGGCTTCCCTTTCCAGACAAGGCTTAACCCAGCAGGGAATAGTGTGTGTGTGTGTGTGTGTGTGTGTGTGTTGGGGAGCGCGCACACACACACACAGAGAGAGAGAGAGAGAGAGAGAGAGAGAGAGAGAGGTCCAAAATACTGAAAAACAG
Organism: Podarcis tiliguerta; assembly: GCF_965153285.1. Taxonomy (NCBI): domain Eukaryota; kingdom Metazoa; phylum Chordata; class Lepidosauria; order Squamata; family Lacertidae; genus Podarcis; species Podarcis tiliguerta. Next base: position 40,382,864 of record NC_139535.1, on the reverse strand, counting down.
GCCTGACTACTTAAAATTAGTAAGTAAGCAAGAGAAGTGGCTGAGAAAACCCAGATGGATGTTGCTGCAGCAATACCCACAACATGCTGAAAATCAGAAAAGGGTTTGGAGCAGGGAGAGCATCTCCATATGTCACCGATTTCCAAATCCGAACCTTTTAGATGCATTCTGCAACACTCACAGCATATCTCCTAAATCCTAAACAAATGCATTAATTGCTTTCAATTTATCAGTCTCAAATCACTCCGTCTAATTACCATTCATCTAGGGTTTGTGTTTTTAATGGTTTATGGGTATTGTTGGTAATCTTTTAATTTCTCATTAAAAACAATATCTTGTACGCACTATGTGTGAAAAGCCCTAATCCGATAAATCAAGCAAGAGTAACACAGTTAAAAGGAAATCAGCGAAACAATATTTGGGGTTTATATATTTCTGCCAGTCAATTTGTAATTAAAAAGTTGCTACTTTAAAAAAAAAAAAAAGCACAACAAAAACCCCAACAACAACACAGTTGTTGCTGTGAAAGCCATTATCAGCCGACATTTTCATATGAATACTGCTTTAATTAATTAGCAAAAAGTAAATACATTATATATCAAAAACGCTTTCCCACTGAACCCATGCGTTCCAGAACAAAAGGCTTAATAAATGACACAAAAGAGGGACAAATTAGCTGATCCCACCTTCCTAGCGTTAGAGTCTTTTAAAGTTCTCCAACGTTTTCCCCCTCATTCTTGTTTCTTCTTCCTCCTGTGTGTGTATTTTTTTTAATGCATTGTTTGGTTCTCTTTGGATAAGGCTGGAGAGATGCTAAACAAACAAAGTGCTCTCTCTCTCTCTCTCTCTCTCTCACACACACACACACACACACACACACCATTCAAATTAAATTGATTGTTTGAAATCAGTTTTTCTGGGTCTTAGAAAACAAGAGTGTTTATGATTATTATTTTTTAAATGAATGTAATTATGATCACATACAACATGGTCCCCCTGGAACAACTTATTTACTGAAGGGCTATGACTTGGTTCACACCAAAGAAGAAGAAATGCTTTTTGTCCTGTGGGCTTTCTGAGCAGTGGAGGAAAAGACCCTCCTCTTGTTACAATTGAGGAGGAGAGGAAAGCCAAGCCAACCACTCTCCCCAAAGGCCAACACTACTTGAAATGTATACACTGCCTCTTTCAAGCCACCTCTGTGGATTCTTGATCAGGCACTTTCTTCCCATTCATCACCCAAGAGTTAACTCCATGGCAGTTTGCCTTTCCTTGGAAGGAAGTGCCCATGGGATAGCTGCAATGAGACAGCTCTCGTGGAACAGCTGCAGCATGGTTTACTAAAGACACTTAAAGGGCTTGCATAAGGTTTGAAAGGGTCCTGGGCAAAATGCCCCCCCAAGTTATACCCTGATGTCCCTCTCAATGAGCTTAATGGTGGTGCAGAGTTGACAGCAGGGATGGATGGGGATGGGCAGTGGTGGGTGGTAACAGACTACCATAGGGATGGGTCAGCCAAGCACAGGGAAGAGACGCGTCAGGTGAGGCAGTTGTGGCATCCTCCAGCATTTTAATTTGCCCAGAATGCCCCTGTGTGTACATTGCAAGCAAGTCCAGTACTTCTCAGGACTCCCTGCCCCAATTTACACATTGCCCAAGTATTTTCTATGCTGACACTGAAGTAGAAACAACCATTATTGACACACTACTGGGTAGCATTAAGGTATCAGACTGATGAACAGGTTAACAATATAATCCTTCCTAAACATGTCCACTCAGAAGTTGTTGTTGTTCAGTCGTGTCCGACTCTTCGTGACCCCATGGACCAGAGCACGCCAGGCACTTCTGTCTTCCACTGCCGCCCGCAGTTTGGTCAAACTCATGCTGGTAGCTTCGAGAACACTGTCCAACCATCTCGTCCTCTGTCGTCCCCTTCTCCTTGTGCCCTCCATCTTTCCCAACATCAGGGTCTTCTCCAGGGAGTCTTCTCTTCTCATGAGGTGGCCAAAGTATTGGAGCCTCGGCTTCACGATCTGTCCTTCCAGTGAACATTCAGGGCTGATTTCCTTAAGAATGGAGAGGTTTGATCTTCTTGCAGTCCATGGGACTATCAAGAGTCTCCTCCAGCACCATAATTCAGAAGTTAGCCCTACGTAATTCAGCGGGGCTTGCTCCCCGGTAAGTGGGGTTAAGAATGCAGCCTAACTAAATTGTGCATACAAATGTGTCCCCCAAAACTCAAATGTCCTCCCCTTCTCTCTGCAAGAGAAAAGCTGATTTAGAGCAAAGGGACAGCAAAGGGATGGAGGTTCTTTACCCTTTGCCACTTCCTTACCTGCAACAATGCAATCCTGCACACACTTACATGGTTTTTCTTTGGAGTAGATAAAATTGCACTTCCCAAAGCAGCTTCTTTCCCTGCCCCCCAAGGTTGTTAGCAGGGTTTCATTATAGGCATTTGCATATGATGTGTAATTAGGCCCTGAGATAACTTAATTGAAACTATATATATATTTTCACAGTTTTGCCATGTTGGGTAGCTTTGGGAGAAACACCTATCCACTCCTCAGGGTCCTTCTGATTCCAACCAGGATTTATTTTAAAAATTAAGTTTCTGAGCTTGATGCAGCTTAAGGATGTGGGAAAACACATATGGAAACAAAAACAAAGGTCAGTGGAAATAAATGACTGTGTGCTCCTTCATTCATTAGATGTAGCTTTTAAACACTACCTAAGCATGAAACCCAACAACTGAACAACGCAGTTCACCAGCTGTGAGTGGTGGGTGACCCACTGGGACTTTCAGGGACCTCCTGGCTTTGCTGCCTGCACAGAGCTACAAAAAAAGAGAAGGCTGGGCTGGGCTTGGAGAAGCACCTGTCAGGTCCCAATGCAGATCTAGTGGGTTGCATTGAGCTTGGCAGATCACAGGCTGTTTAGGCCTCTGATGCAAAAACGTGGAAGGAGGAGAAAACCAGTCTGACACCTCCCCCCCCCCAAAAAAAGGACTCTTAGGAGTCTAAAAATCCCAACAAACCAAAAGCCCAACAAAACAATATAAAACTATAAAAATGGCAATAAACTACCCAGCATTAAAACAGCAGCGACAATAATAAAAGCCTTAAGAGACAAAAACCAGAGGTTTCTTTAACCCAGAAGGGCTGTAGCTGTGTTAGATCTTTCCCAAATTCAATCTCCAGGCAAGGCAGAGAAGAGGTCCCTGGCTTAAATCCTGGAAAGCTTCTGCCAATTAGTGCAGACAACACTGAGCTAGACAGAACAATGGTCTTACTCAGTATAAGGCAGCTTCTGATGATCCTCATGCCTGTTGAAAGGCTGACTTTTAATCTTGTCAGCAGAAAGCAATAAGGGGGAGGGGGCTTTCTGTGCTTCCTGTGGCAGGTGAGAGTCCAAATCCTGGAGCCACCACAGGGGAGACCCTGGGGCCTATATATAAAGCAGGGCTTCCTCCTGCTCATAGGAGAAAAGAAATCCTGATTCCAAACCATTCTGACATTTAAAGGTCAAACAGCAGCACTTCGAACTGAACCTGGAACAAAGTGGATGTCACCAAAAGTTGCACAATATTCCTGTGATAAGCTGAGAAACTCAGCAGGTGCATTTCCCTGCTACTTTCCAAACTGCAAAAATGCTGTGTCCGTGTGAAGTGGATTTGGTGCGCTAGGATGACAAAGCCCTTTAATTTACTTTAACTGCACAATCCTAATGTTCCAATGTGCTTGAATCCCTCCTGCAAAATATTGACAGTCTGGAGGCACCCATAATAAAATTATTATTATTATTGCTCTTTTGGGTACATAGGTGACCCTAAGCAGGGCAGCAGAAAATTTCTCTGAATTTCACCAGCCCATCAAAGATGGTGAGTTTCTTTGCCTCTCCCAATACCTCCTCTTGATGCCAAGGAAGCTCTACCCACAATGTCCAGCACAGCATTTGGAGAGAACTATGTACGAGAAAAAGGACAAGGCATTCAGTCCTCACTTAACAATTGGTGGCATTTTCTGCCAGAGCCGAGGTGCTGTCGTGTTACCATCCTAACAGTTAAGCGGTGACAGTGATATTCTAACAACCCAGTCCTTTTGCTCCTCACTTCCTGCTTCAAGAATTCCTAACTGCTGGTTGGCAGTCATTAAACACCTGCCATTTTATTCCCTCACCTTGTGGTGGTTGAGCCACAATCCCCCATAGGCAACACTGTGACAAAGCACAGGGACTACTCCATGGAAGGATACCAAGCTATTCATAACTACCCTAAGAGGAGCCGCAATGTGTGTGCCTGCTGCAGTCCTTCCATTGCAGACATGTTTTCCCTTTCGCATGAGTGCCTTGATTTTTATCACAGCTATATTTGATTCCGCCACCCATCTGGAATCATCTCGCCTCCCCTTGGCCCTCATAAATAACAGAGCCCGGCTCTAACCGAAAGCAGTTGATGGAATCAAGACCTGTTGGCCTTTGGCAGTCCTTCCAGGAATTTTTAGGGCTTTCACCAGTCAAGGAAAGGCTTTGAAGCTATGGACTTTGGATTTTTATGAAGACCATGCTGTAGGGTTCAGCCAACTCGCAAAGTGTCAAATATGGGGCATTCTTTCATCTCTCCTCTTGAGCGTGGAATCAAGGATGCTCCCACTTGCTGCAACTGAGGACTAGGGAGCTGGAAGCATCCTAGAAATGAAGGCTCATTTCATTTTCTGTGTGCCTTAGTATATTTACCAACTCCCACATTCCCCTCATACTAACTGCTGGAGTCCTGTCTGTCTGTTCTGGAGACTACATCAGATAAGAGGAGACTGGAAAACGGCATGCTTGCTCATTCTCTGGTTTTGAAGCTCTGTTGTTGGGGCCTCAAGGCATCCTGCTCCCGCTTCATGGACGCCTGCTACAGAGACGAGAAAATGTATTTTGCTCTTTCAGTTTCAAAGGGGCGCCCTTATGAAATCTGCCGCTTCGGAAGGCCTATCTATGAAGCACAAAGCCGGACTGGTCAGGGAAATCCTACATTCCACCATATGGTGTCACTACTCCTTCCAGGAGAGAGGAAAAGCCTGCTAATTGCTCGATATAGCAGAAAAACAAAATACTACTCAGTATACGTAGCACAAAACACCTATTAATGGTGTGTGATGCTTCAGCACCCTGCATCCTTTAAAACACTGAGCTTCACAACAGGTCTCTGACATAGAGAAATGTGCTTCTTCTCATTTAGTCGGGGTTCAGAGACAACTGACTCAACCGAGGACCAGATACTAGGTGTGACAGTGTCAGCCATGTTTATAGGTGATGCCATGCCTCCTTCCTTCACAGTAAACAATGGAGAAGCCGTGGGAGATGGAGAAGTAAGATCGGGGATGGTTCAGCTCCTCTCACCCTTGTGCCCCTTTGGATGTCAAAATCAGAACCTCTTGCCCCACTTTATACTTGAAAGGAAGAGACATGTAAATAAAAATTACTGGCACAATTCATGCTTGTTCCCCTGCCCTCTCTTTTCCAAGTTGACATGCCAACATCTGCATCAGCACAACCGGAAGCCTTCATCTGCCCCAGCTGCAACAAAACATGTCTCTCCCAAATTGGTCTCTACAGCCACAGCAGACGCTGTAACTCTCTAATGGTTTGACTTTGCCCACAAAGGCGCACTCCTCCATTGTCTCCTGAGACAGATGGATGCAAACAATTGCCAACATCTGTGCCAGCCTTTACGCAAGACCTTAGTTACATCACTGATTGGGGAGAATGGGAAGTTGGGATCAAAAGCACGCTAAGGGTGCATTGAACCCTGCACATCAGCCAGTTTTATACCAGTTTAACTTTCATGACTTCCCTTAAGGTATCTTAGTGCTGACGATATTGTGTTACAGAGCCTAAAACCTCTCATATGATATACCCACAATCCCTTGCAGAGCCATACTGGTAGTTTGCAGTTTCTTATGTAAGGGAGACATGCCAAAGACATGAGTCTTCAAATTAACCCACCAGTACTATAACCATTCAGCTGAATGGGCTTCAACAATGGGCTGCTTTGTGGATCAAAGCAGCTGTGCACTGCTGAGAATATTGATTTATCTGGCAACAATGCAACACACTTCCCCAATCAAAAAACTTTATTGCCATCAGAAGACTATCAATGACTGATTATTTACCCCTGAAATCCTGGCTTAACTACTAGATGAAAAAAGGAAATTAACTATGGTTGCTTAGAGGATGCCAGTTAAGAAAAGCACTATCTGTAGTGTGTGCAAGATGTTGACCACTGAAACGCATCTGTTTCCACTACTTCAGTTATTAGCTATGCAAAATGCAACTCGCTCCCATAATCCTCATGTAAAAAATCTGTTGAACCCAAGTAGGTGCAGTTTTATGTCTGCCCATACAATGCAGAACATGAAGTTGTTCATTTAGCTATTTTGTGCTCTTGGTTCACCCTAAACTCTATGGCTCAGGGAGGAAATATAAATAGCATGAAGAATAAATGATTTCTGCACTCACCCCCAAGCCACTAATCATTTGCACGAAGAAAAATATGCTCTCACACATGTTTAGATGATGCGATTGTATTTATGTTTCACACCCCAGCTATTAGGATGTGTTCTTGTTACTGTATTCCTGTTATATTTAGTTCTCACCTTGTTACTTTGGTTTATCTTCCACTGTAGCTCAACTCATGTTCCAGCAGGTGCCAACTTTCACCTCAGTCCTCTTCTGCATTTATTACAAGAGTGAGGAACCTGTGGCTCTCCAGATGTTGCTAGAACTACAACTCCCATCAGCCCTCACTATTGGCTATCCTGGCTGGGGCTTGATGAAAAATGTAGTCTAACAACATCTGGAGGGCCACAGGTTCTGCATTCCTGATTTACCACCAACTTCAAACTCTCAATAAACAGTTACCCACCAGCGTGCCATGGCACTCAGTTTTTTGTTACCATATGCTTGCATGTGTAGACAGTGTGTAAGAGACCAGTGATCACAGTTATTGACCAGCCACAACGGCCATGATCTCAGAGGCCGAGCAATGTGTCCCTAAGATTATGGATGTCATCTGTGCCCAGTATCTGTGCCCTCATCACAACTGACCTTTGACATTACCGCATGTATGCCTGGGGCCAGGATGCAGGTGGCACTGTGGTCTAAACCATTGAGCCTCTTGGGCTTGCTGATTGGAAGGTTGGCAGTTCAAATCCACATGATGGGGTGAGCTCCCTTTGCTCTGTCCCAGCTTCCGCCAACCTAGCAGTTTGAAAGCATGCCAATGCAAGTAGATAAATAGGTACCACTGCAGCGGGAAGGTAAATGGCTTTTCCATGCGCTCTGGCTTCCGTCACAGTGTCCCGTTGCATGAGAAGTGGTTTAGTCATGCTGTCCACATGACCCGGAAAGCTGTCGCGGACAAACGGCGGCTCCCTCAGCCTGAAACGAGATGAGCACCACACCCCATAGTCACCTTTGACTTGACCTAACCGTCCAGGGGTCATTTACCTTTTTTTTATCCATGTCTAGGGCCAGTCACAACAGACCTACACTTCTGGCACCTAAGTAAACACAATCTGCTAGCCCTTATTTTTGCTGTTGGTTGCCCTTGGTCATATACTGGCAGAAGCAGGAAAAAGACCTGTAAGAGAATCTTAAAACTTTTTACCTAGGAATAGTTTAAGGCAGCAGGACCATGTACTGATCCCACTTTTGTGGCAGTGTAAACGGCACTGAGTCAGCCCGTGTGTGTGCAGACAAGGTGCTTAATGAGTGCACCTCACAGTGCACATTATGTAGGTCAGTATCATGATGGTAATGATACCTAGGAAGCACAGGAAGCCAACTTATACCAAGTCAGAATATTGGTCTCTCTAGCTCAGTATAGTCTGCAATGACTGGCAGTTGCTCTCCAGGGTTTGAGGCAGGATAGAATCTGGGATGCAAAACAGATACACAACTAGTGAGACTTGACTCTTCCTATTTTCTTACTCTAAAGGGCATCCAAAGCAGATCACAAATCCGGGGGCGGACGGGCAGACGGACCATATAATAGAGCCATCACTATAATAAATAATTATATAACAACAGAGCAATAAACCCAAACATACAATCAGAGCTGAAGAGATTTCAAACCACGTGTTAAAACACCATCTAGAAATACAGAGCAAATTTTTGAAAGGTAAAATCATATAGAGCTTTAGAGTGTTCATATACATTATCTAAGCAATCCTAGCAGCAACCCTGTAAGGTAGGCAGGTCAGGTCAACAAATGCCAGACACACGCAACCTTTTTTTCTGCACAGAAAACAACACTTAGTACAAATGGATATTGATCTCAGATGGGGCTTCAAAACTCAGGCAAGCAACGAAGCATTGATTCTGAAGAAGCCGGCCAACAAGATGGCTTCATTGTTTCGTTGCAAGTTTTTATATTATTATTTGCCAGGAACAGGAGGAAGAGATTTTCTACCATTTAAAGAGCTTACATAAAAGACAGCTCGAGTCCTTATAGCTGTATATTCTCTTTAATTAGTTTGTGCAACAGTGTATTTGCATGGGAAGAAGCGGAGCGTGTGCATGGACTTAATTAGGAAAACAATACGTTCCCTCTTAAGATAATGAATTGGGGATTATGGAAATTATTATGCCAGATCCAGCCACGGGTTAGCTGAGGTTCAGTATCCGATAAACTTTTAAAATACATTAAGGTCAGCAGCTCCAAGGCTGTCAGCAAAGTCACTTGATACCACTCTCGCTTAAATGAGTAATTACAGGGAGAGCCTGCATCTGGCATCTAAGTTACACAACACACAGAGCACAACAGGCCACAGCAGCGTAGGCGTTGCGTTCAACTCTCCTGTCAAAGATGAACCTTTAATATCCGTATCTCATCTTCCTCTATCTATACATCAAAGAGCACAGTCACAGAGTAAGGCCTCTTGAGCTCAGTGGAGCGTACTTCCCGGCGAAGCGCTACAGGGTCACATCCTTAATTGCTCAAATTGCCAAATGCGACTTAAGCCTAGTTCTGTAAGCCTGTGGGAACACAGCAAGCTGCCTTATACCGAGTCAGAAAAATAGTCAAATCTAGCTTGGTATTATCTGCCCTGCCTAGCAGTGGCTCCCCAGGTTTTCCAGAAAGAAGTCTTTGCCATCCCTACCTAGAGATTAAGGAACCCTCATACCCTTCAGGTGTCCTGATTTTCCTGGGACGTTCCAAGAATTACAGAAACCACCCCAGATTCTGATGTGATCCCAGAGCGTCCCGTTCCCCCCACCCAAATGCTGCCACCACTGAGCTCGGGGAAGAGGATGAGCCGGTGCTTGCAGTGGAACCCTCTTGCGCAAGGGAGGCGGTTCCCCATCAGAGCAGAGGTGACGGACACACCAATGTTCATGCTTTAAAGCTCCATGTCCTTGAGCGCTAGGTCACTGAGTTTTAAAGCGCAGGCCTGTGTCTGGAAAGAGCTGGGCAAAAGGTAAGCATGGATGAGCCCTAAAAGCCACATGAGGGGAAAGGAAAAGGAGAAGAAACATCTCTCAATAGCTTCAAATGGATCCTGGTTAACAAACACAGTAATTACGCCCTGTTATTTGCCGTTGTTCACATGCCCTGGAATGATAAGCAAATTTTATGTTCAAACGTACCGAGCAAGAATTAAGCAGGGTGGTTCAGAAGCTATGACAACAAGGCTCAGAGAAACCATTACACATGATATTGCTATTAAAATAAAGTAAAAGAGTGGTTTTGGAAGGAGTCAGTTCAGCACATACCTTCCATTAAAAAAGCCTTTGGCTCAAGGCGGTCATTTGTTTAACATGCACAAAAAATCTGCATTTCACAAGCAAGAGGGGGAGAAACTTCAGGAGGGAGTTGAACTTCAAAGGAGCGCTTTGTGGTTTTAGGCATCTCAGGCTAGCAACTAGAAGCTGCAAAGCCCCCTCCTCTCTTCTCTAGACATGGAGAAGGAAACAACATCAGCACCAAAGGAACAAACTGGAAAGAAGGCATCTTTTACGTGACATAGATGGTTTCAGAGTTCAAGAGACAGTTTGCATGTGTGTCAGAGGACAGGGACACCTGGGTTTTTAAATGAGCTCTGGTGGGGCAGGATGCATTCATCTGAGATTCTTTATATTGAGTGAGACCACTGATCCATCTAAGCTGGTAACGTCTACTCTAGCGGTGGCTTTCCGAGGCCCCAGGCTTTCCCAGCCTTGCTAGCTAAGACCTTTTTAATTGGATAATTGAAGTTTCGAATCTTATTCAAAAAGGCATCTGGTCCCATTGATTCTTTCCCCAAACCACCCTGCTCCCCCCACATCTCATGATGACTATCTAAAAGGAACAAAGTGAATTTGGGCTAGCATTTCTATTGAAATCCACCAGTAGCAGAGTACATATCAAAATACATGGCTGCATCGAATCAGAATACCTGTAACGTTTAAGCATCCAGGGCGTGGTCAAGCATTTTCAGCCACACACAAACAAGCATGTTGTATTCTCAAAGTGTCTTTATGCTTACAGTATCCGGGCCCTTCCATGCTGAATCACTTGCAATATGTTTGCCCTTCTCCTCCAAACTCTCCTCTTCTACAGACTTGGGGGAGAAGAGTGATCACTTAACTCTTTCTTTAAAGGCTGCAAACCCTGCAATGCGGTGCATTTGGCAAGTAAAAATGCATGCACAGCAACATCTGGGGCTTAAATGTAAACAATTGGTAGAGAAAGAAGAGAACAATGGGAATGTGCAGCACAGAGTGAACTTCAAATCAGCCAGCGTTTTCGGGTTGTTGTTGGCGGTTTTTTCTTGCTTTCCCCCAATCTTTTGCCTTGGGCTGGGAAAAAATGAAATGGCAGCAGCAACAGGAAAACTTCTTTCAGTTTCTTGCATCCAGCCCCAGGGGATTCGGGAAGCCAACTAGATTCCGTAACCCTCCAAGGGCTGCACTACAATGGCTGCTCTGTCAACAGGCTGCTGAACTTTGCAGGAGCCTTTTGGCGCTGACCAGGGACACGTTTTTCCCTCGGGCGTCTCTTCCTTCCACTTTGACAGATCTCCCCGACTTACCACGGCGGCTGGAGTAAACTTTAGGTTTGCGGAATCAAAGCGGATGGAAGGACTAGCGCATCAGTTCTTCGGAGCAAAGTATTTGCAGGTGATGAGGCTTCAAGGAGCACTTGCTTTCCTACAGTAGCAGCAAGTGCTCTATAACTTTTAAGGCTAACTCTAATGGTTTTGGTTGTATTGAACTTTAAATAGTATTTGCCAAGGGCAAAATGGCAGCAGTGCAGGCAACCACTACACTCAAAATGCTGTCAGAAGGGGGGGGGAAACACTTCTGAACACTAGTTGCTGGAAACCCCAGGAAGGGAGAGTGCCTTTGTCCAGCTTGTGGTCCTCCTACAGGCATTTGGTTGGTCATGGTGAGAACAGGATGCTGGACGAGATGGAATATTGGCCTGAATCCAATGAGCTCTTCCAGTGTTCTCATGCTGCAGTTGCAAAGGAGTTACAGTATTCCAGAGTGTTAAATAATGCTGAATGGCTGACTGGGGGCTGATCTGCTGCCTTTCCCCATCTCCCACCTGAGTGTGGCACCTCCTCACTCCACTCAGTCTGGTTTATCCTCCAGAAGACACAGAAGCCAGCAGACAAACTGGCTGGTATTATGAAGACAATGAAGGCATTTTACTTCCACAGTTGTTGGGTTTTTTATGTTTTCCTACCCTTTTATGCTCTTCATTATGTTTCATGTTCTATTTTTGTACTTCACTTTTGATGCAGGTTTATTGTTCTCGCGCTGTAGTTTGCATTTTTATAGCTAGGTAGAGGTTTTTTTGTTGGAGACCGTAAGCTTTGTATGGACAAATTTCCCTAAAAGGCAGTTCATACCTCTTTAAATAAATAATGTATTTTTTTTTTAAAAAAATCAATTTTCTTTGCAGTTCTTTCCCCTGGAAGCAGTTAGGCTCTCTCAGGGGCAGGGATCACAATAATGTATTTACATGCAGGTTTTTAAAGCCCATCAGTCTATCAGCCTACCAACTTGGAGGGTTGGATCCATCTAGTCCCAATTGCAGGAATGACTTCCTTGGACAGCTTCCTCAAAGCAAGTCTGGGGAAGAGTAGGCACACAAAAGCACTGACTTAACAACCAAAGCCTTTGTGGAGAGCTCTTTGTGGCTAATTGTTCTATTCTGTATTGTCTTTATCCTGTTTGATTACTTAATGTACCCTTCATAGCATCATCTTGTGTTTGTTTGCTACTGAAACACCTTCTATTACTTTCTTAATTCAAATGATTTGCTTTCTGTAATTGCTTTTGCAAACGCATGTATGCTCCATTCTGTTTCATTGTGTATGTATAGAGAGAAAGTTATTCTTTATATGTGGCACAACTTATTATAGGATCATTTTTGCCTATTTGAATGGCATGTTGCCATGCATGTTACTCTTTCCTGTATTGAAAACTTCAGTAAAACTATGTTTGGGGGTGGGAGAAGCTTCTTAGTAGAAAAAAGAGGGGGAACCAGCTGAAGCCTCCCCCCACTCTGGCATTCATTCTAGGTAGACAGAATGCATCTAGACAGGAGGTAGAATTATGGTGTCAGGATCCACCGCTTAGCTACCAACATAAGACTACAACACTTGAACAGAACTCTTGGTTTCTGATCACATGTAGATGATTTATCGTTTATTACCCTCCATGCATCTAAGGGAGAGCAGGATGGCATGACCACTGCACACCCAAGATACAACAGCCGTCTTCAAATATCTTAAGGGTTGTCACATGGAAGATGAAGCAAGCTTGTTTTCTCTTGCTCTGGAGGGCAGGACTCGAACCAATGGCTTCGTGTTACAAAAAAGGAGATTCCGACTAAACACCAGGAAGAATTTTCTGACAGTAAGAGCTGTTTGACAGTGGAATGGTCTCCCTTGGGAGATTGTGGGTTCTCCTTCCTGGGAGGTTTTCAAGCAGAGGTTGGATGGCCATCTGTCTTGGATGCTTTAGTTGAGATTCCTGCATTGCAGGGGGTTGGACTAGATGACCCCCCAGAGCCTTTCAACTCTACAATTCTATGATTCTATGGCTCAGTGACCCAGCCCACTACATCATCCCATTCAGCTAAATGGGAACATAAGCTCAGGATTCCTAGCTGGATGGAAAACGTAGGTACGTACAGCTTTCCTTTCCTTACTGTTGCTGTGCTGATGTCCACACCTCAGGGTGGAGGCAACAGGCATGTAGTTGTCAGGGGCATGGGCACCAGGGGCAGAGCGGCAGGGGTGTGGGCTTTGAGAGCGAAGCCACACCAACAGCAGGGCTTGGTAGGCATCGTCTTACTCAGGCATCCCCAAACTCGGCCCTCCAGCTGTTTTGGGGCTACAGTTCCCATCATCCCTGACCACTGGTCCTGTTAGCTAGGGATGGTGGGAGTTGTAGTCCCAAAACAGCTGGAGGGCCGAGTTTGGGGATACCTAGCCTTATTCATCCCACCTCTCTGCAGATGTGAGCAGCCCTCATGTGTTCAACTATTGGCAACCGAGTTCCATTCAGACATCATCACAGGTGGCATTCCACTTTTAAGTGCTGGACTGTTTCACATAATGGAGTCCGGCTATTAAACAACAACAGCAACAAACCACTTCCCTCCCTGGTTGTGTGAAGCAGTGGAAACACAGGAGCGTTGGAAGTTGCCTTATAATGAGGCAGGCCATTGAGCTCAGTATTGTGTGCCCTGACTGCCAATGACTCTCCAGGGTTTCAGACAGGAGACATTCCCAGCCCTACTGGGAGATGCCAGGGAATAAACATGGGACTTTCTGCATGCAAGGCAGATGCCCTGCCACCGAACTACAGCCCTGAAGAAAAGGAAACTGTCGTGCCAGCAGCCCAACACGATAGGCGGTTACATGTATCCTTCCCCTGTTTTCTTTCTAAATCAGCAGCACGGGGTGATGAAAGGGTAAACTGAAACGTTGCCTCAAAAGCCTTGAGTAATCAAAATATTAATCCTTAGTAATGTTATGAAATCAGCTCTTTCAATCCAACGTTGCTTTTAATAAACCAAACCCAAAGTACTTCCAAACGCCCCTCGAGCCACAACCAGCTCAGCAAAGCTCTGTGGTGATTGTAACAAACATGTCAAGCTCCTACCCCGCAACTGATTCGCTTTCGGGGAATGCTAAGCTGAGCTTCAAAATCTATGCTTCGTATATAATCAAGCAGCCCAATCAACCTTTTGATATAGAACCCAAAACAGCTGCTGTGTCTTTATCGCAGAAACCAGCAGGCCCAACAAAGCTCCCGCTAGAGAAGTGACAGTTCTTCTTTATTATCCTTCCTGGTAGTTGCCCATCTCCTCATCTCTCCTATCAAATTTCTGGGCCTTTTTGATAAAAAAATAATTTGAGAGAAAGCTCGGCAGGAAGCAGACGAAGGTTACTGGCTGAGCAACTGCCCTGCGATCCCCTCTGGTAAGAAGCATCGTGCAGAGAGAGCCTGTAGGGTGGGAGACTGGCCAGCGGAAACGCAGCCTGTGTTTCAAGACTCACTTGTTCCACTCTCATCCTAACATGAAAAGGATCCTAATGGGGGGGGGGTTTAAAATAAATTCAGAAGTTCTCCCTCCTCTGCTACTAATGTTGTTCCAAGGCAGGATTTTATTTCCCCCTGTTTACTCTGAATCATTTTGTGTGGATTTGCATTTCAGGCTTTGTGAGTCAACATGCCATGCAGCTTCTAGCGAAATTCCCTGGGTTCCAGAGGTGCCACATTAAGAGGTTCTGTTGCATTGAACTACCTTAGGGCTGATTCACAAATGCATGTACCTGACTTGATGGCTCATCACTGGATGACTCATGGTGAATATGTGAACTGACGTCGTTGGCAAGGCTTGCATTTCAAGTGACTGGTGGCGATAGAAAAGGTCCGTTGGCGATGTTTGAACTGCCATGGCAATTTCACACCAGGAAGTCTACGCACATGATACTGCAGTAACACAAATAACGTGTGAAGGCATGCATGAAGCTACATATAATCAATCTAACAAAGCATTCAGACTTCACCAGCATTGACTAAGGACTCATCCAGGAGGTTTCATATCGAGAAATTCAGAACACTGAATCTGTATTTCTATTCACTGCAATCTAGACATTTTAGGTGCACCATCTTGTTGCAGCAGACTTCTGCCTAGGGTCACTTTGTCATCAGTAGCCTCTGGAGATGGTTGAAAGATGTGTGACAAAGCAATGGAAGGATGATGCTGTTTAATTGAAATGATCATGATTGACAGAAGGGCAAATGACCAATGTGGAGGGTCCCCTGTAAGCAGGGGATGTTGGAGGAACAGGCAATTAACACCACCAGTTCCTTCCATAAGGTGAGAAGTAGGAGAAAGCCTATTCCTACCTGACAGCAATGTGGAGACCAAGGGATGCTGGCTTGGCATGTGACTGGCAGGGCATCATGATATGGAATCTGCTATTCCAGCTAACTATACGGGAGATTTAAAATGTCAGGCTTCACAGTTCCAGGGATTCCTGACACCAGTCTTCACTAACAGCAGTAAGGAAAATTACCATCAGTCAACGACAGTTTCTTATTTGAAACTACAGGAGGAGACTTCAAAAGCTGCTCTCAGAATTAGAGCTGGTTCTGAAGAGATTTCTTCATGCACTCTGATTTGGATATCCAAACTACAAAATACACATATGCTTTGTGGTTGGTTTACACATGTGTGTTCATCAAGCGATAACCTGCATGTGTAAAAGAGTGATCATGGGTTAAACCACTATAGATCAAACATCACTTTCACATTGCTTCCGATCAGCTCAAATATTATGGTGTTCAATGGAGGCAGTTGACACATTGAGTTGCCATTGATCAAAGGTAAAAAAAAAAAATCCAATGTACTTGTATGCATGAACCAGCTCTATGAACAATGCACGAACATTTAGAGCTATTCCTCCTCAATGGGTACCTGACTCAGAGTTTCTAATTCCTACAACACTTTTTCTAGGCACAACTTCCATGGATCTCCTCTTACCTGTTTACATAGGAGATGTAAGGGATTCTGGACAGTGGGTTGGCCACACCAGAGAAAGACCAACGTGAGTTCACAGGAGGGTAACTTTCAAGAAAAGATTGTACTTAACTGGATGATGTCCCTCTTATAAATTGCACTCCTGAACAATGGTTTCCATTGACCCTTTAGAAGAAAACAGAAAGAGTGTCTTTGCAGCGACAGGAAACTACAGAACGGAAACAAAAGCCATAGGTGCTGCAAATTATCTATATAAGAACTGAGTGCACTACACCCTTTGAAAGGTCTATACTAGACAGGCAAGTTCTATACTAGCTGCCTGTTGAAGCCAAAATAGTGACTTCTAATGGACCTTTTAGGGGAGATGAATTCAAAGCAACTGCAGTTCTCTAACAATATATTTAAAGCACCTGAAACTTGTGGGTTCCCTCCCTTGCAAAGATTCTCCCCACACCATCCCATTCCAGCAAGGGAGATCTGTGTGCAGAAGTAGGCTTCACTTTGTGTACCTAATGAGGATGAAGCTCTGTGCTTTCACTGCACAGAGCTGTTGCGAGGATGAATTGAAGAGAAAAAAAAAGCATTTGAAAGCTCTATAAATGTTCTAAAATAACAATACTTCTGGCTTCAAAAATGAAATTAGCATGACATATTATAATGCCATTGCAGTGCCTTCATCTCTCCACAACAAAATTGTTCCGAGAAGACACGAAAATAGTTTGGGTTAAATTGAGCAGGAAGAACAGCCATTTTAAAAACGAGGCTTTAATTAGGAACCGTGACTGGACACTCTGTTGTTCATTTATGGAATTTGTCATCACAGGATGTGGCGATAGCCATGAGTCAGGTGGTGTTAAAAGACAATCTGACAAATTAGTGGGGGATAAGGCTATGAATAGCTATCAGCCATGATGGCTACATGAAACTGCTTGATTCAGAGGCAGTATGGCACTAAGTCTGGCTGGTGGGGAGAAACTTTGGGGGGAACCTGTTGTCTTCAAGTCATGCCTGTGGACTTACCAGATGTCATGGACTGGCTGGACACAGAGGAATGGTGGGAAGCACCAGCTAAGCAACCCTCAAGGGGTAGTCTGAGTAGTCAGAGGGAGAAGATTGGGAGAAGGAGGTGTCAGAAACTGAAGAGGCAACAGGGTTTAGTAAGGAGGGAGAGTCTGTGGCTTAAAGAAGTCCAGAAGCAGAAGCAGGAGGACAGAGGTGAGTTAGGCTAGTGAAGAGGCACAGGTGTCTCCCTCTCCTGCTGCAACATGCTCCCCTCCCTGCTTGTCTCTCAGGACCAGAAGAGGCATGAAGTGGGAGGAGCAAAGGCAAGTTTAGTCTCAGATTGCTTGGCAAAGACCCGGGAGAGGAGGAGGCTTAGGTAGCCGTGGGAAGGCAAAGCTCTTCAATCTCCACAACTGCCTCATAGGGGCAAGATCTATCAAAGAAGAGTTGCTGTGCTCATTAGGCATGGCACTCCTGAACGGATCCTGTTTCTTCTAAGTAAGAGTTAACTTCACTTACTCCATGTGATTTCTTGCTGGCTTCCCAGAGGCATTTGGGTGGCTGCTGCTGGAAGCAGAATGCAGGACTCAATGGACCTCTGGTCTGAGCTAGCAGGACTCTTCTTACAGTATATGCTTCTCATGTTCTTAGCATATAAAAAGCCCCTGAGAGCCCAGTCCTCATGCTTACTTGCTCAGATCTGCACATTAATAATTTGTTGCATCTTGCAGCTGTTTCTTAGGTCTGGCGCTGTAAAGAAAATGCAGGGCCACTTCACACATTACCAAGGTACACCTCCACCAACAAATGTATACTGTGAATGTGTCAAACATTTGAAAACACATGTGTCAGAGAGGCACACTCGCCATAGACTCATAATGGGCTGCAGTTGCTGTTGAGTTTACAGACAGTGGCAAAATGAGTGAAGCATATCTCCACCTAGTTACCAGGTGATCTATGGCAATATGGAATCCACTGCATTATGTTATAAAGAAAAACAGATAAAGCACTGGGAAACCGTATGTGTGTGTGTGTGTGTGTGTGCACACGCGCGCCCTGCCATTGTTGCATTCCAATTCCACATGCCCCAGCCAGTGTGGACAATGGTCAGGGATGATGGGAGCTGTAGTCCAACAACAGCTGAAAGGCCACAGACCCCCCCCATCCCTGCTCCATCCTACAGTATAGCTCTATTTCCAATCAATGATACTTCCAGGAATACACTCCCTATATATAACACTTCTGGTCCTAAACCCTGCTCAAAATGTATTCACTTTATGGTTCTAGATTGTGTTCCAGAAGAAGCCCAAGCTGGGCAAAAAATCCCTGCATGAACCTTGTAGTCCTTTCCAGCTCTACAATCCTATGATTCTAAGCTTGCCAAACTGTTGACTTTTCAAAACTGGCAGGGGGAAATGTGAAAAGGGCTGGCATCTGTGTGGATACAAGACAATTACATCCATTCTGACTGAGATTAAACAAAATAAAGACGTGACATAACTTACAGTGGAGTAAAAAAAACCGTCCACCCCAAAGATGGCAAGTTAGAAAATCTGATTACGTATGGGTTATACTCCAGTTACAGTTTTGCCCAGTTCTGGGAGATAGACTTTGAAGTATCATTTATATGCACCAGCCCACATAATTTTCTTCTGCTTGCTGCCAAACCACCCCCTTGCCACACTTTGTACATCTAGAAAGTGGGCATGCAAACCCCCTCCACCTTGATGCTGCCCCTACAACCCCCCTCTCCCATTATAGCAATTATAGTTGGTTGCCCCCGTATAATTCTGATCAGCAAAGTATTAAATACTTTTTTGCTGTGGGGTCTAATAGAATCCTGCTCTAATTTTGCCAGAGGCCTTTGTATCAAAGGCTCGAGCTGTGTGAAAGGTGATTTAGCAGAGATGGTGTCAGCGATTACGTTCAAAGGAACTGCTGCAGCCCCACCACGAGGGACACTGCAGCTCCAAGATAGGGGGCCCTTATCATATTTTCTATTTTCAGATAAGATTATGTTTCCTTTTTCACCCACCTTCCTGAATCTTCCTGATAACAATTGGGGTCCCAGTTTAATCCTGGAGGTTGAAATAACAAATAGGTCAAGGGGTGGCAGTTGGGGGTGAACGGTGTAGGAGGTTTTGAGAGAGAGAGAGAGAGAGAGAGAGAGAGAGAGAGAGAGAGAGGAGTTGGCAAGGAGAGCTGACTGGTACAAAACATTGGGCAAGAGCAAATCAAACGGAAACACAGACCGCCATAACAGGGTTATGTCAATGAGAACAGCTGCTGAACGAAACATCCAAACGAAAAGCACATGCAGTCAATGATCCTGTGGTCGATTGTCAAAAGCAACACAAATTGTTTGCACACCCAGCCTGTGATCTGACAAGGAAGACAAGGCAAACATGGAGTGATGCTCAGGCTCAAAACTCCAGCTTAGCTTTTTGCGAAATGCAAGTTTCTGGTCCCCACCCACATTCACACCCAATTGCTTTCCTTCTTTTCTTCCAAATTGCACTTAAATAAGAGAGGGATGCTGTGAAGCAAGTGGTTCCTGCCATTAACAGTTTTCATAAGGATTAGTAAATGTAAAAAAAAAAGGTTGCTGGCTGATTTGAGGCACAAAACCAAAGGTGAATCCTGCTGGATCAGATGAAAGGTCCTGCTTCTCACAGTGGCTGTCCAGCTGCCTCTGGTAAGCTCACTAGTAGGGGGGGCAATGAAGTTCAGAGGCCTCTCCTGCTCTTGCTTCCAGCAAGTGCCATATACTGCTTCTCGGAACATGGAGGCCGCATACAGCTATAATCATGGCTACTAGCCAGTGGTAACCCTATCCTCCATGAATTTGTCCATTTCATTTTTAAACGCCATTTACAGCATTCTTTTTCTTTAGCAAATTAAAATCTTTTTAATAGATGGACCCAACTGATTAATCGCCTATAAACACTGAAACCCTGGGTTCTTCAGATAAGACGAACGGCCAACCAGTTGGACATACATGGGAAGTCCATAAACAATGTATGATAGAGATAACTATCCCAATGTTGTTTGCTCTGTAGCGATTGCAAGTATATTGTTTCTGAGCAAGTTGCCTCAGTGCTTGGCTATCACAATGAATAGCCACTGATACAGCCATCTTTCAGGGTTCTGTCTTATCTGTTTTGGAGCTCCTTTCCAGCATTTGAACAAAGTACAGTGAGAGCATGTAGCAGAGCATGCTCTCTTTCCAACCCACCCCCACCCACCCCAGGCGTTTGTTAGAAAAAGTTTAGACGTGCCTTCCAGGCTTAGAAAATATCCCTGCATGTTCCAAGGAGCATGTGTAGGCTAGGGGGGAGAAATCTACTCTTGTGATGGTGTTACCCACCCATCAAAGCTCATTTTACTTGCCTAGAACACTTGGGGAAAGTTTACATTAGGAGCCCTCACCCCACAGAACTAAAAACAGGATTCAAATTAGCTCTAGTCCCTATTCTCCTTAAAGGAAGTAGTCTAGCTACACAGAGGCCAGTGGAAAAAAAATCTACATCCAGGGTAACCAATGTGATGCCTTCCAGATGCTGGAGTACAACTACCATCATCCTTGGTTGGCTGAGGCTGATGAGAGTTGGAGCCCAACAACATCTGGCTATCCCTGATGTGAACTACTAGAGACAATGGTCTAACACTTCTGAATCCTGCTTAACTGGTATTTGGGATTAGCTCAAGTTGTTGAAAAACTGAGTATTTTGTCTAGTCATTCATCTTGAATGTATGATATGCAGAAGTGAAGTAAGTTTCAACACAGGTGACCCTAAAACTGTCCCTGCCAGGAGGACCAGATGCAAAAGAGGACACAGCTTCAGTACCTTTTAATTGTTGCACAGAAGAAGCAGTTTTAGCAGATGTTGTTCAATCAATCAGTCAATCCGCCCCCCTTTTTAATCAGTCAAGCAAATTTTGTTTAGACTGGTGACTGGGAGTGGCCACCGGGACCATATAACACCAGTCCTAAAGGATCTACACTGGCTGTCAGTACATTTCCAAACACAATTCAAAGTGTTGGTGCTGACCTTTAAAGACCTAAACAGCCTTGGCCCTTTATACTAGAAGGAGCATCTCCACCCCCAATTGTTCAGTCCAGACACTGAGGGCCAGCACTGAGGGCCTTCTGGCAGTTACCTCACTGCAAGAAGTGAAGTTACAGGGAACCAGGCAGACGGCTTTCTCGGTAGTGGCACCTGCCCTGTGGAACGCCCTCCCATCAGATGTCAAGGAGATAATGTACTACACAACTTTTAGAAGACATCTGAAGGCAGCCCTGTATCGGGAAGTTTTTAAATGTTTGACATTTTATTATTCTTTTATATGTGCTGGGGCAACACAGCCAGATGGGTGGAGTATAAGTAAATTTATATTATTATTATTGTTATTATTATTATTATTATGCTGCTGAAATTCCCTCTTCCACACAACTGGGGTAGGGGTTGTTTCCCTGCCCTCTTTTGCATCTGCGCACCCTAGTTGCATCCCCTTAACCTCTACTAATAGAGAACCTCCCTTGGCCTTCATCTGGCTGGTGGAAGACCAGTCCAGTGATCTCAAGCACCTGTGACGGTTGGCCACTGGCTTGTGCACCAGCAGAGCAGTGTCCTCAGTCAGCCTGCACACCTTGACTGCACTGTCTGCCTGTCTGGGCCCCTGAAGCCCTGAGCTGCCTGATTACTTTCCGAAGTTGGCGTCTGGGATGTCCAGCAAATCCTCTCAACAGGCTTTAGGACACACGAAGTGGCTTCTTCAAATCTGGCAAAGGAAGCGGATGGCAGCTTAGCGCAGAGCTCTTGGTAATAAAGTCTATTTGAAGACTCTCAGTGAAAAGTGTGTTCCTAATAAAGGATAACATTTCATGGTCATTATGCGATACACTTAACTTTAAAAGGAACAAAAATGCTGAGAAAGTCATTTTCTGAAAAGGGCTCTCAGATTTCATTACTATGGGTCAAGAGCCTGGGGAGAAGAATTAAAGAAAAACACGAACTTGTGCACAAATTAATTAAAGATATTTCCACTAATAAATTGTCCCTGTAACCCAAGGCAGAGCCTTCAGTTTGTGAAATGTGGTAATATTCAAGTTGTGGGTTCCCCCCTCCCCTCTCCACAAGGCAAACAGATCAGTAATGTTTAAAATCAAATGGAGGGAACCTTATGATTCAGGAGTGATTTTCCCTCCTTTGCTTTTCTTAGGCCTATAGAAAATGTCCAGCATTTGAACATTTGAGTTGGAGGAGGGAAATGGTGCAATAATTCCTGAGAGAGAGAGAGAGAGAGAGAGAAGCCATGGCGACCTTTCAGTTTCTTTCTTCTTGATTTCTCCAAACAAGCTTTCTTCCTCTAACTCCCAGTCAAAAACGTGAAGGATTTTGTTCCCTTTTGATGGAAGGATAGTACCAAATACTGTAATCTGAGTCGGTTTGCACCACCAAGGGGGGGCGGGAGAAGATAAAGAAAACAATTACTGAAAGCACTATTGCCAGGTCTGGGCCTGATACAGTTATACACTGAAGATCTCTAGTTAGAGAAATGGAAGCAACCTTTAAACATGACGTTTTTAAATAGCTAGTAAATGGAAATCCTAGTAAGATCTTAGGCTGCCAATTAACTTCCTGTGTGACCTGAGGTGACTATGGTTACCACCTCTTCCATTAAATAGGGCGAGGGAAACCATAGGAAGACTTAGCTATGCTGCTCAGCTCAGGAATAACAATCTCTTCCTCAGAGGTCATAATGCTTATTAATAATCTTTATATTTCCCTTACTAATTCTTTTTTGTCAGAGAAATAAATTCTGGGAGCACTTCTGTGCCACAACATCGTAATATGAGAGGCAGTCCATGAATGAGGGTGAGGACATCTATTGGTCCCATGCACATCTATTGGTGAGCAAAGCCCAATGAACTCAGGGTGACTTTCTTTCAAGTTATTGCGCATCCAATCTACAGTTACTTAAGATTATTCCCCATTGAGTTCACATTAGAGTGGACAGATGGAGAAGAGGACAGACCCTCTTCTGGAGATGGACGCTTCATTCAAATCCGTTACATCCCAGTTTCGCAAGGGGCTCAAATGAAGAAACATTCTGTCCTGTTTCTGTGGGGGCAGCCATTTTTCCTTTCCCCTCGATACCAGAGCTTTCCAAACTTTCCATGCTGGTGGCACACTTTTTTAGACATGCACCATTTTGTGACACGGTAATTTAGTTTTACTAGCAAACCGGAGGTTAAACTCACCCCTTTCCAACCTCGGAAGGAGTGCAGGGAGCATTCATGCAACACACTGCAGCCAACACACTAAGAGGTCGCAACACACAGTTTGGAAAGCTCGGCTCTATACAAATCTTACTGAGAACAGCAGCATGTCATCAACTCCTGCTGCTTCTAGGGATATGATTAAATGGTTTTCAACGCACAAGGTGACAGAAGCCCCACGCGCTAGCTAGTCACTTGCTAGGTGACTGTAATTGTTTTAAAAAAACAAATAATGAGTCAAAGAGGCAGCCCTTGGACCACTCACAATGGAAATCCGTAAGAAATCTAGGAATCTGGCAATGTGCTGACACTGGTGTACCCCTGATCCAATTTGCAAATTGGCCTGGGGGATTGGATCAGATAAGTTTGCTTTGGAAATGAAGCCCACCAGATTCTCCTGTCTGTAGCTTCTGCACTTTTAATAACTGTGTAGAAGGCATAAGTGCAACATTCCCTCTTCTATTAAGGGGGGAATAGCCCTGTCCACTTTTGCATCAGGCCATCTTCATGAGCCTGTGGGTCACTGCATGGGATTGGCCTGCTCAATAATGTGTTGGGGTTGACTGGGCATATTTCCCCTCCTGGGAGAAAGCTCCACTGAACACAGTCAGAATTACTTATAAGTAGCTCAGAACAGGATTGGGCACATGCCTCTAGAACTTGCATATCAGAGATTCTATTATACAAATACAAACAGGTAGGTGCCTGAGGGCCTTGCTATACAATCTACTTGTTCTAATGCAATAAATGACCTGTTGTTATGAGGGGTCCAGAAAAGTTTTCTCATGGCTGCACTTCTGTTGGGAGAATATCGCATTTCCCCAGGAATCAATCCACAATCGTTCTTGAGGGGAAATGTGGTGAATCACATTTCTCCTCTTCCATGTCCTCTGTTATTATGCTGCGTGGAACCCAGCTGTACAAATGCCACAGACATTCTGCAAATATCTTAAGTTTTCTCTGCATACCCTCTAAGGAGAACAGATGCAGGGAAGGAGAGAGCTCCTGCACCTTCAACAGACGCATAAAAAAGGAAATTGTTTCGCAAATGGAAACAGGGATGCTCTTGTATATTTCTTCACACAGTGCATACTTAAACTATGGAATGAGCTCCCACAGGAGGCAGTGATGGCCACCATCTTGGATGGCTTTAAAAGAGGATTAGAGAGATTAATGGAGGACAAAGCTATCAACAGCTGCTAGCCACCAAGCCCATGTTCTGCCTCCAGTATCAGAGCACTATGCCTCTGAACACCAGTCATTGGGATATTCTGGTCTGCAGACTGCTGCTGTGCTCAGGTTCTGCTTGTAGATTTTCCACAGGCCTCTGGCCACTGTGAGAACAGGATGCTGGACAAGATAGACCTGATCAGCAGGCTCTTCTTATGTTTTTACTTTCTTACAAGGAGGCAGAAATTTCCATCTGGTCCTGGGTCTATTGCAATCTGTGCTGTTTCCATTTTGCTGCAGTTCAGCTTCCTCCTGGCTCTCGCTAAATGAAGAGATCAAATCTGGATTGTTGCTTCTGCCAAAATCTTTAATCTTTTTAGTCTTTAATGCACAAATCACTACGGTGCATAGCCAAGGCAAGGGGTAAAGGTGCAGCAGTTGTATTGCATGGCTTAGACGTGCTGAGACATTGATCCAATGATTGACACGCCCCCTGGGAGTGGGGCATGCACAGCATCTTTGGACTGGGCAAATTTGGACACTTCTTTGAGTGGGTTGGGTCTGAGCGGTCTTATCATAGTGATGTCTCTGTGTTGTAGGCAACAGGGGAGGAGACTGTGATGGCTCAGAACCAGACCTGTGCTCTGACACCTCCCTTGCAGGTGGAGACTCATTTACAAAAGAAGGTGAGGAGGTTCTTGTGGGAAAGGGAGCTGATTGGGAGCATCTGGCAGCTCCTGAGTGGGCTTCTCCCCATTCCAACAATCCACTAGGTTCCTCTCTGGGGTCTGGCTCTGTGCCCAAAATCTCCAGCTTTGACAACTCTGAGACCTCCTGGGGACAAGACAACCTGCAAGGTACCTTCCCGGGATCATCTTGACTCCAGCTCCTTGAGCTCCTCTCACCCTCCTTCCTGTCCTGACCAGCCTTTCCAGGACATCTCCACGGGACTTATGCTAGGCTTCTGCCGAAATCCTGCATTATTTGTTTCACTATCCACTATAATCGAAATCTACGTGATTAATAACCATGTGTTTCAAAACAATGTCAAAAACAATGATGCCAACAACTAATGTAGTTATATAATGTTCAGGAACAAAACAAAAAAACACCATCATTAGTGAATATTGCTTGTATTCGCTTGTGTGATTTCCATTCCTGACCTTTGATGAATTTCTGAATTGCAGGAATTTTTGATGAAGTTCTCTGATGTCCCTAACATGAATGCAACAGTCCTCCCATATTGTTGGTCTTCCAGCATCTGGTATTCAGAGGTAGACTGCCCCTGCAAATGGAAGCTCCACTTAGGTATCAGAACTAATAGTTCTTGATAGACACATTCTCCATTAATTTTGATGAATCCCTTTCTAAAGCCGCCCCCCCCCCATTGTTTGCCCCAAGCATCTGGTACTCAAAGGCCCTTATGCAAGGAAAAAAACGTCCCTGTTTGCTGTACACTGACTTGATCTCAACCGGCCCTCCCTGCTTCTCACACTGATGAGAGTTGAAACGGAAGGAAACAACTTTAAGTCCTGCTTTTCTCCCCCCCCCCATTCCATGCCTCCTCCTCCCACACTTCCCAGCCCCCCAACTTAAATTTCACAGGCACCTGAATCTGATCACAGCTTCCTCCGTCCAGTGTAAAGTTTAGTCTGAGACAGAGTGCATACCACAATGAGTTGGGATAATATTAATGTATAGTATTCAAAGCCCCAGGGCCTGTATGTTTCATTAATTTCCTCCCCATTAAAGTAAAACGAGGATATCCTGTAGAGAATTGCAGTGAACCGTTCGGACTGCGAAACTCGTCTTGACCTCGCTTAGAAAAACACACAGACGGGGAGAGAGAGAGCGCAGCTGATGGCAATATACAAGCGCCCAAATGAAATGCACTCGTTCCTCGCTCAGCTCCCTGCCCACCCCCACATTTGCGCCAATACTACTGTGCAAATATTTAGCTTAACAGGATGGGAAGAGCAGGACAGCAGGCATGAAAGGAATACCCCCTGATTTATTTGTTTAAAACGTGAAACATTTCCCGTAAATTCTTCCCAGCGCATTCACCTCGGGCACAGAGCCTACCTTGGTGAGACCCAAGCAGGCCGGGGACAGAGGAAGGTGAACATGTGCAGAAAATGCTAACACAGCCGGGATTTGTTCCTGTCACCCATTTGCAAGCACACCGGCCCCAGCCACCCAGCCAGCACAGGTACGCAAAGCTCATGGGCTGGGGAAACGGCCATTTCCCTTCTCAAAGGCTGCCTCAAATGCTAAGCTAAGATGCTCCTGCTAAACAGACGGTAGGTTTTGTTTTTTTGTGCCCCCGAGGAGCAGTGGATGGCTGCCAGCTCTCAAATCTGTTTCCTTCTCTAGCTTGAGAGACCCCAAGGGCTTTCGAGTGTAATGCTGTGGCCTCTGTGAGATTTCCTTTGTGTCTCATTGGTTTGTCCACAGCCTGACCTCCCACCAAGATTAAGGAAACCACCTTGTCCATTTAAATACAGAACTCGCTGCTTCTGGTCCAAGGGCCTCTCCTCGCAAAATTTACATTTGGAGAACATGCATCGGGTCACTGTATTTTACTCGGGTAGTTTTTGGGTTTTTTTTGCACCCAGCGTAGATGCCTTCACTCGAGTTTGTTTCTCACTGCGCATCTTAAAAGTCGCCTTTCCACATAACCCGTGGAAAGAGGAACAAGCAGAACAAAGGAAACTTTTGTATCACCCTGTACTAAAAATGCTAGAAGCAAACTTTTGAATCACACAGGACTCCAAGAGAGGCTGAATATTTGGCAGAACTCAGGATTGTGCTGAATCATGGGATTAGTGAGTAAACAGAACCTGACACAGCAGCAAAATCTATCACTTCCCCCAAACTTGCAGTCTGATAAAGAGTCTTGCATGAATCTAAATTTATTCTTACAGATTCAAATAAAATGGCTGTCTCGTTTGCTCTGTGTTGCTTGTTCCTCCTTCCGCAGCCCATGGGGAAGAATTTCCATCTCTCTCGGAAGGAACAAAAGGCAATCTATCATTTCCATCAAATAAATTCATAAGTGTACATTGCAAATGTGGTAACTGTGTCGCACCGAAAAGGTTCTAAGAGCGATGCCGAGAATGCTTACTCAGAAGTAAATGCCTACTTGCTTCCTATGAAATGTGTTAAGGAATGCAGCCTTGGCCTTAAAGATCTGAGACCAATGCCAACTTGGCATCTTATCCTACCATTAATCAATTAGATAAAGGTGATCATTTAGATCCTGCCCAACTATTTTTAAATATATGTTTCATAAAGACAATTACCACAGGCAGGGGACGGGGTGGGGTGGTGGGAGAGAGAAGGTAGCTAAGTAAGGGAGGAAAAGCTATCTACAGATGTGGCCCAGGCTGCATACAGACCACACATTTAGAGCACATGTCCTCCTCCACACCAAGGTTTACCCCTCAAAGAGTTACAATTCCCAGCACCCATAGCAAACTGCAGTTCCCAGGACTCTTGGGGTGGAGGAGGAAATGTGCTTCAAATGTATGGTGTTTTATGCAGCATCAGTCCAAAAGGACATTCTTTTGTGCAAATGCCATTGAAATGAATGGGAATAGCCCAAGAGTGCTACAGAGAAGCTGGTTCACTCTGCTCTGCCATTTTATGCATGGCTCCACACCTCTTACCTGGGCTACTTCTCCTATCTTTCTAACCTGCTTAGCTTCAAGGAAGATACATCCAGACATGGCTTTTCCCAGGCATGGTGCAAAAGCGACTGTGCAGACAATGTGGAGGAGAACCTGGTTTCCTCCAGGTGTTTTGAACTACAATTCTACTCGGTCCCAGCCAGCATGGCTCCAAGTTTGAGAGAAACTCAGCAAAATGCCTTCTGGTTGCCCCCTTCAGCAAAGGTCTCTTGAAGCAGAAGACTCTGAATAACTGCTCAGTGGTGCTGTTTTAATTTCCCACCGATGGCATTATGGAAAATATAAATGGTGCTGCCCAACATTGTCAGAGGGATTTGCTGGATCACTAGATCCCTAGCAGCTACTCAGGGGTGCCCCATAGTGATGGGGTGCCCGAATGGAGAGACATATACTATTGGTGAGAACTCTTAAATTTTGCAACGTTCTTGCATTGAGCGGCAACAAAGGGTATTGCCACTGAACATTTGGCTCATATCAACCACGTGCTGGGCAGCCGGATCAGGATGATGCCCAGGTTTCCTTCCCTGCTGCAGCAAAGCCCTAGCATCAGGTGGTGCCACCCAGGCAGAACACCCTAACTACATCCATTCCCCCACTGTGCTTGTAGCACCAACTCTGGAATCTTCTCCAGAAGCTTTCTGCAATGCAGCTCGTGACTTTCAGACCACACTTTCCCCTAGGCTATTTGTCTGAACTGCATTTAGATGCTTCCTAATACTCATGCCATCTGCTCTCCGAGGCACGCAAGGGAGGATGGATAATAAAAGTTAAGAGAAATAACCAAGATGTTTACGAGGCTAACTGTGGAACTGGGAGAGACTGTCTTGCTGTCACTCCTACCCATCCTCTCTCCATCTCCCCTCCTGACCTGAACTTGTGTCATGAATGCTTTAGACTTGCACGCCTGCACAGCGCAAGGACAGAGCTGGGTCTGGTTTTAATTACTGAGTGGTGGTTTTTTATATATATGTAAAAAGTTGTTTTTAGTTGTGGCCAGCCATTACAAGCAAATCCAAGAAGACTCTTTACAAATCCTTTTCAACGGGAGTTTACCATGTCCAATGCAGGGCTTTTTTTCAGCCAGAACTCACTGGGACTCAGTTCCAGCACCTCTCAGGTGGGCGCCATTGCCATTATAAGAGAACGAGGGAGGCGTCTATGTTGAATTCTGGCACCTCTTTTTCTAGAAAAATAGCACTGGTCTAGTCCAGCCATGAATTTTAGTCTCAGGCACTTCTGAATTAAGCCTTGTAATAAGACTCTGCTCCCTCCCTGCCTGCGAGACTTATTATTAAATTGTTGTTGTTGTTGTTTTACAAATGTGATATACAGTGGTACCTCACTTTTCGAACGTCTCAGAAGTTGAACGTTTCGGCTTTCAAATGCTGAAAACCCAGAAGTAACTGCTTCAGTTTTCGAATGCTTCCGTATTGAGTTTTCCAGACGTAAATGCTTCC
The DNA here is from genome assembly GCF_965153285.1 of Podarcis tiliguerta. Classification (NCBI taxonomy): domain Eukaryota; kingdom Metazoa; phylum Chordata; class Lepidosauria; order Squamata; family Lacertidae; genus Podarcis; species Podarcis tiliguerta. The sequence goes on along the minus strand of NC_139535.1, from coordinate 40,353,221 downwards.
GGAAATGCATGCTTTGGTTTTCGAACGTTTCAGAAGTTGGACAGTCTTCTGGAACAGATTACATTCGAAAACCAAGGTACTACAGTGGTGCCCCACAAGACGAATGCCTCACAAGACGGAAAACCCGCTAGACGAAAGGGCTTTCCGTTTTCAGAGGTGCTTCGCAGGACAAATTTCTCTATGGGCTTGCTTCGCAAGACGAAAATGTCTTGCGATTCTTGAGGGGTTTTTTCGCTCCCCAACCCCTTTTTCTAAAGTGCTAAGCTGCTAATAGCCTTTTAGCAGCTAATCCGCTAATCCCTTAAGCCTTTAATAGCCGTTAATAGCCCTTAAACTGCTAATAGTACTAATAGCGCTAATCCGCTAATGGGCTTGCTTCGCAAGACGAAAAAACCGCAAGACGAAGAGACTCGCGGAACGGATTCTTTTCGTCTTGTGAGGCACCACTGTACTGTATATGTGTCATCTACTCTTCAAAGTAGCTTTTCAGGATTAAGTGGTTCCTAAACTATTCCATAGAAGAGCCATAGCTCAGTGGTAGAACATTACTTTACATGCAGAAGGTCCCAGGTTCAATCCCTGGAATCTCCAGGTAAGGCTGAGAGAGAATTTCTCTGAAATCCCAGAGAGCTGCAGCCAGTCAGTAGACAATATTGAGACAGATGGACCAGGGGCCTGACTCAGTATAAGGCAGCTTCCTATGTTCATAATGTAAGAAGAACACTGCTGGATCATATCAAAGGCCTCTCTAGGCCAGCATCCTATTGTGCACAGTGGTGCCCTGTATCCCCATGGCAGGGACTGGGGAACCTGCACCCTCCAGATGTTGCTATTAATATCTATTAAATTTCTACACCATCCTTCATCTGAAGATCACAGGGCAGTTTAAAGCATGAAAACACAGAATACATACCATAGTAACAAACAGAAACAATAACACCACACCACCACACCACACAATTTGAAACACCATAGATTGTTTAATTAGCCAAAGGCCTGGGAGGAGAGAAATGCTTTTGCCTCATGCCTAAATATATGTAGTGAAGGTGCCAGGCGAGCCTTCCTGGGGAGAGCCAGGGCTTTTTTCCAGCCAGAACTCAGTTGTGTGTCAAGACCCCAAGGCCTCCCCCCTTATGTTGAATTATAACACCTGGACACAGTATATTAGGTTAATGGGTAAATTTAGGCCACAACTTTATTGGTTACAGAATGTGAGTAGTATTGGCTTAGGCATTGGAATTGAACCGACTATATCTGACTCCTGCCTGCCATGCAGGGAGTCCAGTAAGGGTCAACCACCACTAAGGGGAGCCCTGCTGATTTACATCAACTAGAGCTCCCCCAGGGTCCCCAACGGGGTCGTGGCATGGCCCTAGTCCCTATCCGGACTTCGGACAAGATCCACACCCCTGGATCCCTTTAACGGAATACCCTTAAAATGGAGGGGCAGGTGATGGCCACACCTCCCCTCCCCCAAACCAGGTTTTACCAATGCCTAACCACCAAACCTTACAAACTTTGTATCCACGGAAGCCGGAACAACAAGGGAGATCACATGGCCGCATGGCTGCTTAAAAGTGCTAAGCCACGCCCCCCCTGGCCAGCCGGATTGGCTGGCAGAGGGCCGTGATGCAGCCGGGAACTCCCCAATGACATGGGGGCTTTGCCCAGCCCTTGCTGTATGCGGGGGGGGGGGGTCACGTGACCTGGCCACAATACCATCCCACAAGGAAGTGGAGCGGCCTTCCCAGCAGCTCCCTTGTGGGCACCACTGCCATTATAAAAGAACAAAGGAGGCTTTCATGGTGAGTTCTAGTACCTCTTTTTCTAGAAAAATAACACTGGAGAGAGCATTCCACAAACGGGGAACCACCGCAGAAAAGGCCTGTTCTCATGTTGCCACCCTCCAGAACTCTCATGGAGGGAGACACTAAGAAGGATCTCAGGTGATGATTGCAGGGTCTGGGTTGGTTCATATATGGAGAGGGGGTCCTTGAGGTATTGCAGTCCAGAGCCACATAAGGCTTTATAGGTCAAGATCAGCACTTGGACTGGGCCCAGAAACTTATTGGCAGCCAGGGAAGCTGGGCCAGGATTGGCGTTACTTTGCTAGACTAAAACTCCCATAGTCCATCTGTGGATTTGTGTAATCCCTTTTTTAAAGCCATCTACCGTATTTTTTGCTCTATAAGACGCACCAGACCACAAGACGCACCTAGTTTTTGGAGGAGGAAAACAAGAAAAAAAATATTCTGAATCTCAGAAGCCAGAACAGCAAGAGGGATTGCTGCGCAGTGAAAGCAGCAATCCCTCTTGCTGTTCTGGCTTCTGGGATAGCTGCGCAGCCTGCATTCGCTCCATAAGACGCACACACATTTCCCCTTGCTTTTTAGGAGGGAAAAAGTGAGTCTTATAGAGCACAAAATACGGTAAGTTGTTTGCCACCACCATGTCCTATAAAAGCACATTCTAAAGATCTTTTTTCAAAGCTAATTGTTTCTTGATCTATGCAAATCAAAATCGAGATTAGAATTTTAAAAAATAACTAAGTCCAAACACTATAGAGTACAGTGTCTTCACACTCATGTCATCACTCCAAGTTACAATACTGACTTTGAAACCTATGGTCCCTCCCTCAGTTGTGGGCATAGATCAGTCCAGAAACAAATACGGTGGCTGGGAGGCACAATCCCATAGGACCCCTTATCTATAACACAGTAGGAATGGCACCCACATCCCCACAAACCCATCTTGATATGTTTGCCCTTTGCTAGCTCTATAACAAATGAGTAAGTTTCTCACAGGGACGCGGGTGGTGCTGTGGTCTAAACCACTGAGCCTCTTGGGCTTGCCAACGAGAAGGTTGGCGGTTCAAATCCCCACAACGCTCGAATCCCGTTGCTCAGTCCCAGCTCCTGCCAAACTAGCAGTTCAAAAGCACTCCAAAAAGTGCAAGTAGATAAATAGGTACCACTCTGGCAGGAAGATAAACGGTGTTTCCGTGCATTGCTCCGGTTTTGGCGTTCCGTTGCACCAGAAGCGGCTTAGTCATGCTAGCCACATGACCCGGAAAAACTGTCTGCGGACAAATGCCAGCTCCCTCAGCCTGTAAAGCGAGATGAGCACTGCAACCCCAGAGTCATCTGCGACGGGATTTAACTGTCAGGGGTCCTTTACCTTTACCTTTTTAAGTTTCTCATGTAAAGTCAACTGCCGCACTCCAACCATGAAGGCATTTGCTGTGAGTGTCTTTGATGTGTTCCAGCATTGGAGGACTTCTGCTTTGACTGCTTCAGGTAACAGTATTACTAAGTTTTTATGCACTATCATCTCCTCTTATTCCATCCATATATTTTTTTTTAATAAAAAAAACATAGTTGCAAAATTGCCACAGAGACTGTTATGTAATGGTGACGTCATAGGCACTGGCTAATCAGCACTATTTGCTGGGGTTGAGCATGAAGTTTGATTCAGGTCTGATTTGAAGCTAAATACATCAAATTTGCACTTTCCAAAATGATATGCAAACTGAAACACAGCCATGTTTTGAAATTTGCCCTTATAAGAATTTTGCTGCTTCGCCTAGCAACCTTTACAAAAAATCATATATTAGGGGCATAAATAGAAAGAATACACTGGCAAAAATGACACCAAAAATTATGTTAGGAAATTGTTTGCAAAAATGTGTATGTTTGTCAAAACTGTATATAAATGTATGTTTATTACGAGAAATTTGTATGAAAGTGGTGACAAATTTTTGTGACTTTCTGTAAATCAACAAATGGTTGCAAAATGTCGAGAACTGAATTTAAGACTGGGGAAACAGGAAACCGAGAGAACTGAAACTGACAGGGCCTTCCATCCCTACTGCCTAGGAATACTTGAGAAAGCTGGAGGAAAATGGAGCATGGGTGCTTCCAACTGGCTTCACCCACAATATTTAGAGAGCAATGTGTCCATTTAACAAATCTGCACCCTTTCCCCAAGTTGCATCGGTGAAGCATTTAAGCCCACATTTGCAAGTCCAGAAATAAAATTTCATACCCCCTTGATTCTGCCTCCATTTGGACTGGAAAATAATGTGATATAATGCAAATATCCCTAAGTAATAAATAACAAAAAAAAAAAATGCAGCCCACTGTTCTTCACTGTAATACAGGGACAAAAATAGGTTTGTGTGTGTGTGTTGGGGGGGGGGAATTATCTTAATTAAAATTCTCCCTTTCATCCTAGTAATTACATTCAAACAGGCAACAGCAGCAGCATCGCTGCTTGTCACCATGCCAAAAAAATTTTGATTTGATCACCGGGACATCGCACAAAATAAAATAAAACAAAATTGGAAAAAAGGGGTGGGGGGAAGGAGAGGAGAAAACTGCCAGGGTAAAAAAAAAAAAAAAGGTAATTACTTCTGGAAGGCTGCGAGAAGAAGGGGGTGAGGGGAAGAAGAAAGGGAATGAAAGAAAAGAGGAGGAGAAGGGAAAGAAGGGAACACGGTGGCAGATAATATGGCAGCAAGGATGGAAACACCTGTAAGCCAGTGGAGATCTAGCAGCTATCAGCTCTGGCTGCATTCCATATCCATTAGCACCAGCAGACAGCCTGGGCTCCAGGAAAGGAGGGTGTTAAGCTCTGACAACCACTGAAAGCTGATGAAAACGTACCAAAGGGGCAGTCACAGGCTGCCATTTGATAAAGAAGGGGAGGGGGGATACTGCAAGTGGAAATGGGGGGAGGAGAGAAGGGGGGAGGAGAGAAAAAGCCAAGAGTAAATCAGTCTAATTAATGCCTTTGCTCATTTATCGAGGGCAAATGCTAATTATTCTTTTTAATCACTTTCTGCCGCAGTTGCTCGTTCTCGCTCGCTCGCTTTTCTTGCCTGGCTCTACCTAGTGCAAGGGGGCTGTTGGGAAAGCAATCGGGACCTGAGGCCTATAAATAAGGAAAGCAGCAGCAGCGAGCACAAGATAAAGTGCTCCAGTGGGTTTGGGTAGCCACTGGGCATATCAGCGGGAAGGTGAGATGGGGAGGACTAGGTGGCTCCCTGATCCAGCTGCGCATAACCTGTGTATATACACGCACAACTGCAGGAAGGCCCCATGTTGGCTTGTTCACTCTGGCCTCCTAAACCAAGTGGTGCTGTCAGGGACTGGGCAGATGAAGAAGAATGGTGGAGACCGCCACCCCAGGCGTCGCCTAGAGAGGAGGAAGGGGCAGATAGCATAGACCTCCAGGAGTGGTTTGGCACAGGGAGGGAGGGAGATAAGGGTAAAAGTTGGGAAATAATGTGAGAGAAGGAGGAGGAAGTGGATAGCATTTAGCAGACAGAGCCTCAGCACCGGCTGAATGAGATGCTGTCTCTGGAGAGTATCCCAGAACCCGTACCCTCCCCCAAACCAGGCGTTCACTGAGAATAGCAGAACAGAGAGCTCAGAAGCAACTGTCACATACCAGCCACCATCAGAGGCAGGAGGAGGAGTCAGATGAATAGGGAAGTAATGGAGAAGCGGGGTGGAGCGTCACTCTGGCCAACATTAGGCACTGAATTGGTGCATCTTGAATTCGTCTCTGTAAATTGTATTATTAAACAGAACTGAAAAAGCTTGCTGTTTCTCTGTCTCACTGCCTTCCTGGGAATCAGCCGCAGCTGCCGAAAGTATCCTGACAGGTGCGCCTTGTGTCTTCAAGGTCAAGGATGGGGCTCCCAGTCCCAGGGGGCTTGGCAGCAGAGAAAGGCAATGGCAGCACTAGAAAGGGAAAGCGTCAAATGCTTCTGAGGTACAGCATATGTCCCAAACACCCACAGCATAAAATCAAGGAAACCATGCTAGATGGTTTTATTTCCCCACGAAATAACCACACAACCTATTTCAGGGAGGTGCACTTGGCCATTTTTCTGCTTGCCTGGGATAACTACTACTAGCCCCCAGACAAACGGTCAAACAGCAGCACATCTTCCCTTCCAGCAGCCACTGTACAATAACAGAACTAATGTTGCTGGATATTCGTCACTTCCTGATACAGAGTGAGAGGAAGATGGACTGTGGGTAGACAGACAGGTCTTCAATATAAATTTGCATGGCTCATTTTAAAAACAGAACACTGGTAGCATGAGATGGTGTGCCATCATGCCCACCTTCTCAATGTCCTTTGTCCTGCATATAATCAAGGGGAGATTCAGATCTCTAGGTATATCATTGTGCAGCGGTTTAACATGATGAAGTGTTTCCATGCTGGTCTTCCGAGGCAGAGAATGGGGGCAGAATATAATCATCATGCCAGTAATAGACAAATTCATGGAGAATAAGGCTAATTCTCTTTTAAAGCCATCCAAGTTGGTGGTCATCATGTCCTGCCTGAAGACTTCCCACAGGCATCTGATTGGCCACTGTGAGAACAGGATGCTGAACTAGATGGGCCTTTGGTTTGACCCAACAGGGCTTTTCTTTTGTTCTTATTATAGGAGGTTTCCAAGATATGAATCTGAAAAATGGCTTAGAGGTGGTGAAGTCAGAATACTTTGAAACCGTGGCCTGGTTGGTTGATGAATGCCAGTGCAACAGTTGGTTACTCAGATGAGTGTGTGAACAGACTCCAACAAAAAAACATTGTGCTTGGAGGTTGCTACAGAAGCTTTTTTTATGTTATTTGACGTACAATGACTCATTCACACACTCAAGTCATCACTTGATGCTACAGTTGATGATGAGCAAGCATGTATGAAGTGACCCCAAACAGACCCATTTTGAAACGTGCCTACAGCCTAGAGAGACTAGCAAAAAGGAGTGCAACATTCATAATTCAGTTATAAAGAGACCTAAGTACTTGTTACAGTCATGCGAAATGGGAAGTGTATGTTCTAAGTGCTCTACAGCAATGTAAGTGTGCCCCTCTACTAGATAGCACCCATGTTGTCACAGGTTAGTTCCAATAATAAAGAACTAAAAACACCATCGGTTTTATTGACCAGACCCCTGATTGCTTGACCTTGAGGTGGGTGCATGGGGTTATCAGCTCAGATTCTGATGTTCTGCCATTCTGAATGAACTTGAGTCCTGGAATTATTTAACTTGTAAGAGAGAACATTAAAGCAACTGATAGATCCATCTCCTTGAATCGATAGTATGGCTGATGAGTAAAATTAGATTGACTCTTGTGCAACAGGAAATGTTGAGTTTCAGGGGAAATGAAAAATGTGATAAATGTGAGCTGGGGCAGGATCACTATTGGGCAGTGCCTGGGATTATGACAAGTGACAAATGTCCTCCCCAGCTGTACCATGTTCTTAATATATTTTTTCCTTGCAGGTTGTTTATTTCCCTTACAATGCTAGCACGGGAGTAGTTATCTAGAAAAAGGTGGTTTACTTAAAAGGGTCTTAGCTGCTTTTCTCCATCACAGTTCTGAGGAAGTCAGGAAGCTGCTGTGCAAGCCTTCCCCTCAGCTGCCCTGGTTGCTGTGCACTGCCCTTCTACCACAGTGCTATTTTTCAATTAAGACCGAGCACCTAATGCTAACACAGAAGTGCCCCAAGCTCCTGATGACAAAAACCGTGTTCAGGAAAATGAAAGGTCATTGGCTTATTAAATCAAACATTTTAACCATGACTCCAGATGACCTTCTGAGCATTCATCCTGATTTGTTTGCATAAAGCTTGCATTCAACGTTCTCTGTTTATTGAACACTCATCATGATTTGCTTGTGTGGATATTACACAACTTTCCATCCATCCATCCATCCCTATTCCACATGTTCTAGTGCATTTTCCCATCACATTCCTTACTACAAAAGTCTGGGGTTGTTTGAAGCGGGGTTGTTGCACCAGAGTGCTTTAATCTGCTATAATGTTACAAACCTCAATTTGCCAGTATGTGACTGAATCTCTCCTGCAAAATACAGTGGTGCCTCGCAAGACGAAAAGAATCCGTTCTGTGAGTCTCTTCGTCTAGCGGTTTTTTCGTCTTGCGAAGCAACCCCATTAGCGGATTAGCACTATTAGCGGTTTAGCGGCTATTAAAGGCTTAAGGGATTAGCGGATTAGCTGCTAAAAGGCTATTAGCAGTTTAGTGCCTTAGAAAAAGGGGGTGGGGAGTGAAAAAAACCCCCCAGGAATCGCAAGACATTTTCTTCTTGCGAAGCAAGCCCATAGCAAATTCGTCCTGTGAAGCACCTCCAAAACGGAAAACCCTTTCGTCTAGCGGGTTTTCCGTCTTGCGAGGCATTCATCTTGCGGGGCACCACTGTAATGTATTCTGCTTCAGGTGATCTTACAGAATTTAGTTTGGAGTTTCCGTTCCCATACCTTGCAAAAGCTAAGATTCATGCCTAGCACTTTATGTCTTTACTGCTGCAAGACTCAAAATCATGATTATGAATTTTACCTACATTTCACCAACAAGAATGTCTTACAGGAGACATACAAGTCTTCAGGTGCACATCCAAGATTTGCACTGTACAATTTCCACAGCCTATTTCTTGAAGATATATCTCCTATAACAAACAACCTTTGCAAACCAATCCCATGTTTTAATAATAAAAAAAAAAACCCTGACAAGGCAGAGCCAATGGAGAGCCTTAGAAGAAGCAGATCCAGCAGTCACTGGAGTAATGTCCAAGTGGGAAGCAAACAGAGATGGAGTGCGTATCTTAACAACACCACCACCACTAGAACTCTTAATAGGAGAAGAGTAAGAGATGGATGCTTCAGTACCCTGGACAGATCATGACTTGTTCCAGTGGAGTCCCACCAGCAACTGAGTCCCCAGATCCATGTCAGATCAAACTCCTCCTAGGCTCTGCCTTCCTGCTGAGGAATGAAGAGCCTTAACAAGGGCAATTAATTCTTGAGCCTCAAGACTAACACTCATCACTCTCCCATAAATTCCTGCCCAGTGCATTGCCCTTCTCACTAAGCAGGCATTACAGAATGTCCCTGGCATGAAAAAGGCTAGTTCCTCAGGAGAACCTGGCTATCTTCAAATATCTCAAGGGCTATCATATGGAAGATGGAGCAAGCTTGTTTTCTCCTCCTCTGGAGGGTAGGACTCAAACCAATGGCTTCGAGTTACAAGAAAGGAGATTCCAGCTGAACACCAGGAAAAACTTTCTGACAGTAAGAGCTGTTTGACAGTGGAACAGACAGTGGAACAGTGGTGGACTCTCCTTCATTGGAGATTTTTAAGCAGAGGTTGGATGGCCATCTGTCTTGGAGATTCCTGCTGAGATTCCTGCATTTCAAGGGGTTGGACTCAATGGCACCTGGGGGGTCCCTGTTGGGGTCCCTTCCAACATGATTGTACGATTCCAATTCTGGCTGCTGCTGAAAGGTGGGGCTACTATGCTGGACACCTTGTGACTAGGTTGTGGCTGGTATGCTAAACAGATCAGATGGTGGGCTGGCGTTCTAGTGGCATCAGGTCCCTTCCATGCTAAACGAACACTCAACAGTTGAGAAATCCAAGTGTCCACTGCACACCCCTTCTCCCTCCTGACTACTAGCAATTGGAGGAAACCCCAGCCCTTACTGGACTTCAGCAGCAGCAGTGCAACAGATGATGGCATTTGTCATCTTCAATGGCATAGGGAGAGAGATTTTATCTTGGATGACTGCCACTCATTACAAGGCACAGACACTGCAAAGGCACAGAGAAGCAAACAATTTATATACATATATTAACCACACACCACACTGGGTAGAGAGGGTCTTGTGGTTTTTTAAAAAAAATAAAATTGTGCATTTCCCCAGATACAGTAGGCTTTCCTGCTCTCTCCATTTTATTCTGCTTTATCTATCAAAAATATATTAACCCAAAAGCCTGTTTCCATCAAAGTCTCGATTCCATGAACATTTAAAGATAAGGCTTATCTTATTACTGGTGCATTAACAACAGAAATCTAAAGGGCTACTGCCAATCATTTGCTTTCCACAGGTTTTTTCCTTCTCCTCAGAAATGGCTTTGCAGACAGCATGGCTTCTCCTCACAGAAAAGGCAGGCAGCATTACATGTGTGTACTGTGCTTTTCCACTAATTTATGACGATGCAACTAGATGTTATGGGTGTTACGGAGAGGCTCAGTTTAAGCTGCACATGCCCCTTGGCTTTCATCTGTGTGCAATGTGTGCAAGAATGGCCATTGCTCACTTTGCATGCAGAAGGTCCCACGTCCAATCCCTGGCATCTCCAGGTATGACAGAAAATCTTAATAATAGCATTTTTAGGGTTTTCAGAAAGAGGTGATCAGCGGCCAAGTAGATGAAAAAGCACACATATATAGGCACCCGAATCATTGTTAAGCCAAGAATTTACCATACACTATAGGAGTAGCACTCCAGGTTTTATAGATGAGGAAAGGAATAAAAGAAGAACTGCAGCATTTTGGAAAAATATACCACACAGATGTGAAAGCAGTAAAATTCTATATAAGTGTGTGTATGCCAGGTGTTTATTTTTCAATGGGATATTTATGTCCAGATAATGACAGAATGTTTGAACTGTATATGTCAGGCCTTTGCTGAATGCTTATGTTCATGTCACTCACTACCAGAAGATAAATAGATAGATGGGAGATGAGGAAGAATCATAGTCCTATACCACTTTTACTCTGTTTTTATTTGCTGCTGCCACAAGAGCTACTTTCACAAACTGACGAGAGGAGGATGAGTGGATTGGAGACCTGCAGCGGTGGGGGTGGAGAAGGAGAATTCAGCCTGGAAATAATAGGTGATGAATATAATGATTCAGGAGAAACTCCCAACAGGCCTTGGAAATGGGACAATGAAAATTCCATTGTGGAATAGTTCATGCTATTTTTCATAGCTTAAGAATGACAACCACACAAAGTAACAGAAGCAGCTTAGGCCAAAAAAGGACAGATGATCCACTTACCTGGCAGGCAATGTGCAATAAGCATGCCAGAGAATTTTGAACTAAAGGGATTGCTGGGCTGCCAAATCCTTTCTAATGTTCCCATCATTGGACTTTCACTGCATAGACACCTCTAAAGACACAAGCCAGGAGGTAACCAAGGCTCTGCACAGAACAAGGAGGGAAAGGCAGGGGGCCGGCAGAAAAAATAGGAAATTATTGCATTAGCCAAAAAGATCTTATAAGGCCAAGAAGACCCCTTCTATCCTTCCATGTCAATTTCCTAAACCATAGCCCTTTTCATAGGAGCAGGACCACATATGGCTGAGCTCCACACATTCTTCTTTAGGTCTGGAGGAGCCCCACATAAAATGGTATGCATAGAAGGTTCATGCCTCATGATCGTGATCCTTGTCTTTTCAGCTAAACTGATCTCCAAATAAAATCTCCCCAAGTTCACAGATTCCTATGCATTCTCGTATTAAAACATACAAATTTATCTTATCTTAAGGTGTACTTCATTGGGCTTGATGGGGTTTATTGTATAATGCTTAGTAGGTATGAAAGCCATCCAGGCTCAGACATGACCAGCAATGCTCATGAGTACATCATAAAGCTATATCTTAGCCATGGGAATCAAGTAAGAAGTTGAGTTTCTCCAGAGCTTTCTGAAGTGTCCCAGACATGCCTCTCTGGACTTCCCCATATAATATGGTAGTGGTGAGATTCCCACCAAAGCCTGCACCCACACAACAGGGCCACCCCACACCTGCCATACTATATGAAAGGGGCTAACCACTTGGATTCATCCTGTTTGTGTGGCTTGCCTTCTTGGAGGCCACTGATAATGGCATCTGACCAAATTCAGATAGCAAGTCAGGTGATCTGCAGCTGTTGTGTGATATAGCAGTTGCATGGAGCCCAAACTACACAGAAGAAATTTTGATAGCAAGCACAGCATGGGTCTAATATACCAAGTATCCTTTAAGTTTTCATTGGCAGTTGTCATTTGCTTGAAAGCACCTCAACGTGAAGGGGAGGAGGGCAAAGCACATAGAGCAGAGCAAGGTGTAATACCGTACTAGACTCCTCACTGATTAAGTTTCTCGTAGGCATCGCAGTATCAGGACTATACAACTTTATGTTCAAAATAGCTTCAAAAAGCTAAAGCGGTGGCATGTATTAAGAACAAATGTTAATGACAGGGAAAAATGAGGAACGGTAATAAGCTTCCGGATTTGTTACCATGATCAGAAAGGAAGAGGAGGATCTGGCTTAACTTCATTGGTACTGGAGGACTGAAAACCAAAAGCAGTGTCCATAACCAAATGATTTCACTGATGTTTACTTCCGCAAGTCAAGCACTTTCTTGTTCCATTTATTCCCTGGTTTTCTTCCCATGAGCTCAGGGCAACGAACATCCCAATGTAAGAGTGATTAGACTGGCCCAAGATCATGCAGTGAGTTTCACAGTTGTGGGAATTTGAACTCTGCTCTTTCTGCTTCAAGACCAAAGTTCTGTCCTAACTTACAGCTCCCAGTTTGACAGCATCTGCACTGCCAAATGCTGAACCAACAATTACAAATATCACTAACTTTCTACAGTTAAGAGGTGCAACCATTCAACAAAAATTAAAGCTCTAATGATCACTGCCCCAGACTCCACAGACCTGGTGCAGTAGCAGAAGCCAGCACCAGGGCTCCTGTTAGCACAATGGGGGCTTCCCCCCTCTCCTCCCCCTAATCCACACTGGAGGATCAGTGGAACCCCCCACACCTGTGCGCAGGGGGAGAAGGAGGGGTCTGTTCCATCTGGCAAGCAGAAATGCTTGCACTGACAGAACGATCGGAAGCACATGGTGGTGAATTCCTCCCACTGATTGTCATTTTTTTTAATTTTTGCATTTTGTTGCCATTCATATACCTTACAATTTTCTCCTTTCTGTATCTGCCAGGTAAGATTTCACTACAGGCACCCGACAAAGTGGGCTCAAGTCCACAAAAGCAGGTGCCATAATACATTTGTTAGTTTTTTTTTAAGGCTGCGCAAGGCTCTTTGTTGTTTTTCCTGCCATAGTTTGTTAGCAGTCGCCACTGAAGAAGCCTGTTTTCTCTCAGTAACTGCAGACCCTTTCGCTAGGCCCTTGGCATGTATTTGCACACTCCTCTAGTACGAAGCAAGCCCACAGACCCTTTCGTCACCAGCGCAACAGGTGCAGGATACCAATCAGGAGCCCAAGTTTCAAGGCTTTTATTTTCCAGTGTCATCATTTGCCCTGTTGGGAAAGGGGGGGGGGGGTGGTCGGCCAGAGAAGATAAAGGGACGTCAGTCTGCAGAACAAGCTGGCTCTGTTCACAAAGTGCCTCAGCAGATAGAGGCTGCAGAGCGTTAATGGCGCACTCAGGTTTCCGCCGATGCCAGTTGGAGATAGAGTAGGCCGGTGGCAAACAAACCCCGGTCCCCAGAGGCTGCTCAGATTCTCCCCTCATTTGTTAGTTGACGTGTAAAATACAGTGAGGCTAATTCCTGCTTGCACAACTGGAAATAGACATTTTCCAGCTCTTTTGGATACCGTATAATCTATGTACGGTATATAAATCTGAACAAGGGCAGTAAGCAGAACTAATGGCCATTTTCCAGGGCCTAGGTAGAACGTTCTGCTGGGATTATTTGGGTATCACATGACCTTGAGGTGAGATTATATACAGAACATACAGTGATAGGTTGACTGGCATTTAAAATATTAACACAACGTGGAAGAGATGTTCAAGCCCAGGTGCCTATTCAACAAAAAAAATTAAGCTCTAATTCACATCCATCTGTCATGGGTGCTTTAGTTGAGATTCCTGCATTGCAGGAGGTTGGACTGCATGACCCTCAAAGTCCCTTCCAACTCTACAGTTTCATGATTCTATTATAGTTTTTGCATCCCATTGCCATTCAGTTGCCCACTTACAATCTTCTCCATCAAGATGTCGCTTTTGAGTCTACACAAGCTTGTGCTATAAAAAAATTCTAAAGTCTTTAAAGTGCCAGTGACCTAGCGGCTACAGCCTAACATGGCTACCCCATGGGAATTTTTACACATTCAATAAGCTAGGGAATTTGACTCCTGTGCAAACAAATATGTCTTAGATGTTGAACATTACTGAAAACGTAGGGGCTTGAGGCTGGGGAAGCAAAACAACTCCTCTCCCCCTACTCTATGGTGTGATGGGGGCGGGATGCAGATATTAAGAAATATTTTAAATAAATGTTCCACCAAATACACTTATTATGATTCTTCAGGCACCTAGGAAAATTCAGACAAGTGATCTGAGCAGAGTATGGTTTTACTAAAACAACTGGAGTTATTAACCTGATTAATCAACAAGTACTCATTGTGGGGCCTAGCACAGTCTTCCATGCCTGCTGGAGTTACTTCTTGTTTGTGGAGACAGAAACCAAGCAAAACTTGGGTGGGAGAGCCTCCAGATTCTGATATTCTAGGACTGCAGCTAGAAAAATCTGAAGCAGATTTCTAAATATTGCATTTTTCCTTACCATAAATAAATATCCTCATCATATACTAATATCTCAACTTCTTCTCTACAAGTAATTATTTCAAATAAATAAAATAAATAATAGGGAATGCACAGATTTGACCGCAGCCTGCTGCATCTAGAGTTTCCTTCTATTCCGGTTTCCCAAGACTATTGTTCCAGTTATTTTATATGTTTAAATACCCAGCATTTTTTGAGGAACTTCCTTCACAAAGCAGCTTGCAAGCTCCAATAAGTACCAGCTCCAACTAGCAATATAAAAGTGCACAATACAATATATACTACCATTAAATAAAAAGCCACGATTCACAGGAAAGATCCAGGGAGATCTCCATTAAAGCCAAAGTGAAGAGGAAGATTTTGAGAACCTTCTGAAAGAATCCTGGAGATGGAGCCAGCCTAATCTCTTCCGGGAGTTCCACAGTTTGCTGGGTACCACTGAAAAAGGCCCAATTTTGCATGCCCACAGGTCTCCCAGAGCAGCTAAACTTTTGTTGTATGCACCCCAATCTCCAAGCGGTGAGAGGATCCAGTCGTTCCAGGGCTGATGAAGTGATTGGTTTAGTTGGAACGAAGGTCAATAGAGATTGCGGCGTCTTTAGGACAGCGTTTCCCAAACTTGGGTCTATAGCTGTTGTTGGACTACAGTTCCCATCATCCCTGATCACTGGTCTTGTCAACTGGGGATGATGGGAGTTGTAGTCCAACAACAGTTGGAGACCCAAGTTTGGGAATCCCTGCTTTAGAATACAGTGGTACCACAGGTTAAGAACTTAATTCATTCCGGAGGTCCATTCTTAACCTGAAACTGTTATTAACCTGAGGTACCACTTTAGCTAATGGGGCCTCCTGCTGCCACCGCTGCATGATTTCTGTTCTCATCCTGAAGCAAAGTTCTTAACCCGAGGTACTATTTCTGGGTTAGCAGGGTCTATAACCTGAAGCGTCTGTAACTGAGGTACCACTGTATATTATTTTATTTACAGACAGACAGACAGACAGACAGACAGACAGACACACAGACACACACACACGTGTATGTGTTTGTGTATGCTTATGCATATATATATATATATATATATATATATATATATATCCATTACATAGGATGCATATAGACTGGGCAATGTACAAATTCCTTGTATTCAATATGTGCACAGTCTCCATGACTTTATACGAACATGAACAATCATAACTGTTTACACACAATTTCCATTCTATGTGTGTTAACCCTTGTTCTATTTTTTTATTATTATCCTGAAACAGAAAATAAAAGGACCCTACTGTTTCCAACCTGAAACCCGCAAGAGCTGATTAGGCACGTGTGCATTATTCAGAGTAATGCTGCTGATGATCTGGCAGAGGGAGTGAAAGACACCCGCAGGTAGAAGGGTGCACAGCTAATCCCTGCCATGTAGTAGCCCTGGAGAGACAGATGATCCTTCTGCATGCTGAACTGCCAGTAACAGCTCCGACATCTTAATACGCAGCATGTACTAATTAAAATTCCTAATTAAAGAAACAGAACTAGCCGGCAAAACTAATGCTGTAAATTAGCAGGCTTTATGTACCAACTGAAGAAGGTTTTGTTGCTTTTTCAAAGAGCATGCTGTGTTAGCATTTGAAGTAAATGATTCCGGACAAAGCTATTGTGCCTCCCACCCCTTGTAACCCATTTCAGTAACATGAGACAAATAGCACTCTCCGAACAAATCTCTTTTGTTAGGGTGCAAGGTAGCTCAGAAAGCCCCGTCTCTCAAGCTGCCTGTGGACAACTCTGCCAACCCATCAAATCAAACAGGAATAGGATCCGGGATACCAGGCATCTTGCCCTCAGGATGTCCTTTCAAGGCAGTAACTTAGCATGACGTGTGCATAATTTCATAGGGAGACAGTTATCTGGAGGACTGTGGCCCGCTGAAGTCGTCTCCCTTTTGGGATTAGAATCGCATGAGGGAAAGAGCAGGGATGCATTTGCTGGGCTTTCACCTACATTAATGCCTCCATTGCCAGGCCCCACTGCTCTCCACGCACAAGGGAGGAGAAATCCAAAGCAGGGAGCCGCCTCTATATGTGTAGGCTCCTCAGGTGATTTAGAACCCTGTTTATGTAGGCTTCAAAATCACAGAGAGAATCTACATGCAAAGAGCAGGAGCCCCACTTCAGATGTTCTCCGACCAACATGTAGGGCCCAGCAGAAGGGCCGTGACAGGGTGAGAGGGGCCAGCAAGGACAGATCTGTTCTACCCCTTCAAACAACAAGGAGAAATGTCTGAAGATGGTTTTTGCCACATGATGAGAACTGTACTGTTCTCCCATTTGCTCAGACATTTTGATCAGATGTAAATGGTAAAAATAATAATCTGTCAGCACTTTCTAGGAAGTACAAGGTTTCCTACACCTTTCATCAACTAACTGCCAATTTGACATGTGTTTGCTGCGTGAATGTTAAACCTAAAATTGCACACCATTTTGTGTGTGTGTGTGTGTTAGACAATCTGAAGCTGTGTGTGAAATTCAAGCACTGTGAAAACACAGCACCGAGTCCCCTCACTCTTGCCCTGCTTCTCATATGTTGCTCTCTAGTGGTTCACTCAAGACTTCATGGGAGGTGCAAGTGCCTTCATTTTGGGGGAGCTGGAGTAAGGAACCTACTCCTGCCTGAGGGCCACAGCCTCTTCTGGACAACCTTCTGAGGTTGTCACATACTGGTGGTAGGTTGGAGGCAAAAGTGAGTAGGGCAACAACTGTAAATTGCACCTTTGAGCAGTAGATTTTCTACACACAAGCACACATCCAGGCAAGCAAGAGACATTATGAGAGTTCATTAATATATCCCAGCCAAGGCAACAACACCCAAGGAAGATACAAAGGAATGCCAATAAGAGGTGTGGCTGGGGAGGGGAGTGTCCCCAAGGTCAAATAGAGAGGGTTGGAGGGCTGTATTTGGCCTCTGGGCCAAAGGTTCCCCAACCCTGGCATAGAGCTTCCAAAGTCTCTGAAATACATTAGGACTGATTCAATACAATCATTTTGACATGGCAGAGAAGCCAGCAACACTTGCTATTTACCAAATTTCATTATTGTGGTCAGGATTCAATACACCTTTTCAAAGTTTTCCTTCAGCCATGATCTCTAGCTGTGTTGAAGGCTTCACAAAACTGACCACTGCACACAACAATCTAAAAATCTGGGAAGCTTACCATAGCACCACCATGTAAAATGTGGCCCTTAATTTGAGGGACAAAGTGGAACAACTACCAGCACAACTAACAGACAAACAACACACAAATTGCTTTAACTTCAAAATTCTCAAATGAACAACTACCTCAGGTTTCTGGAATTTACCTCAAGTTTCACTGCATACCCCTACAAGAATGTTCCAGGAGCAATAGGCAATGTGGTTAATAGAAAGAACAGCTGCCATCATTTGCTTTATGATCTGAAATATTCATTCTTCTGTCTTGCATGCAAGGCATTTTATGCAAATAGCACAGAACTCTTAAGAACTCAGCTTCTAGAGACTAAATACAACAACTAAAGTTTCTAGTGCACTGAATTATTATTACCTAGGGAGTTTAATTATTTTCTCATTCTTTTAAAATAAACTCTTCGCTGTTTTCTAATTGTATTGAGAGAGATAAAGAAGGAACCAAATAGAGGAATATTGACATGATGATGTGGACTCCATTTCCCTCAGAGATGGATAGGTGCATTACACAGTCTAATCCCCAGGACGTGGCTTCTGATCTAATGAGACAAATATTAACTGTGGTTTTACATTCACAGCCCCAACATGTATAGCTCAGGCCCCCAAAATGGAGTTATTGCCAAAATTAAACATGCCATTACTCTAAACTGTGGGTGATATGGGAACTCCATGAAAATTTAATAATCGCCAACAGGATAAATGGGCTTAAAAAAATTAAAATGTTCAGAAAGCACGATAGCTTTAGCTGGTGAAGAGACACATCCTTATGCTTGGAGATCCTTAAATTTCGAGTTACTGAAATATTGGAGTGGTTTTCTCTAGAGAAATGAAAGTTCATGGGGGAAGAGGACTACTCTGGCAATGAGCCTCTTGAAACTGCTTTCACACTGGTGTGGCTCAAAAGTGCATTGGACGTCATGGTTAAAATACCCTAAGGATGCATATAAACACATAAACAAATCAGGATTCTGCGTTTCCCCCTCTGTAGCTGAAGTCCAGATCTCAGCACCTCTTGCCTATGACCCAGGTCCAACCTTTGTGATGCGCTTGACATTCATACTGATTGTCTTACCCATGCTTCTAGATAGCTCTCCATCTTATTTTTAAAGTACTGCATGTGCATTTATTCAATTCAATGTACACACAAACAAAAGCTTTGCTATGTTTTCTATTCTGCTTATTTATAAAAACATAGAAAAACTGTGTCAGGGAGAGGCCAGGTGAGTTGGTTTAAACCCACTGTGTACGACCAGTTTCTGCATTCTTCCTTTCTTTTGATATATTTTATCATGTTGACCAAATTATAGAACATAGAAGAGGACAGACATTTTTATAGCTCTTCTCGAAAGCACCAAACAAAAAGGTAGTTCATCACCCCTCCCCTAACCATGGTTTAGTCAGTGCTACCTGTATGGGCAGGAAGCAGCCTAAGCCAAACATCAGGCTTGTGCAGTGATGCTGGGAGAAGGATTTCACCAGAGTTTAGTCTCACCTTCCACAAATTCTAGTTTGCTGTGCCACATGAACAAGAAATCATGGTTTAAAGCAACAGCAGATCAGTTTCACAGCAGGTTTAGTTATCGATTATTGTATTAAGTTTCCCATGGAATTGCATATGTTTCCCATGGAAGGTGTAAAAATGACAGCTTCTATCTAGTTAGTTTACTACAACGGAAAGAAAATAGGGGAAATAATGGGAAAAACTAGTAATTTAAGATCCCTCTTGCAGTGAAGAACAGAAGGGGGCTAAATAGGGGGCATTTAATCACTAATCTTACAGCCATGCTAAGCAGGAAAGCAACAAAAACAGGCTGAAACTGAACACAGGAAGCTTTCAATTAATACCAGAAAGGACTTTTGCTGAATGGAACTTATTTGTGAGTTAACGACAGAGAATAATATTGGCTATAAGGAAGGGCATTGCTGGATAATAGTGCTCTATTAAGTGTTTGTGGGGAGCCTCCATATTAATTCTACTTCTAGACAATTATGGAAAAGGAAAACAAATGCCTCAGCAGCACTAGAGGTCTCTGGTGTGGAAGCAACTTGGTAAAGGCTCTGGTGTTATAATTTTATACTAATGGAATTTGTCATAAATTCCTGCAATTCGGAGGACTTGGATTTCTTTTCAGTCTCAATGTTAACTGATTTAACTGTGACAAAATAAAGAGCATTTCCATCTGTGTTATTAAGCTCTGGTTTCATTTATTGCAAATCACTTTGAGTGTTGCAAACAGAAGAGCAACTCAAATGTAAAATTATAATAATCATTAATGTGATCATGTTCAAGCAGCAATTGAGCTCCATAGGATCAAACCCTGAATTAAGGTGAAATAAATTCCAGCAGCTATACCAGAAATGGATGGCTCGTACACCCCAGGTAGTGTGGTTGCTGACCTTGAGCCAGACATCCTGGAGAGTGAAGTCAAATGGGCATTAGAAAGCACTGATAATAACAAGGCCAGTGGAAGTGATGATATTCCAGCTGAACTATTTAAAATTTTAAACGATGATGCTGTTAAGGTGCTACACTCAATATGCCAGCAAGTTTGGAAAACTCAGCAGTGGCCAGAGGATTGGAGAAGATCAGTCTACATCCCAATCCCAAAGAAGGGCAGTGCCAAAGAATGCTCCAACTACCGCACAATTGCACTCATTTCACACTCTAGCAAGGTTATGCTTAAAATTCTACAAGGCAGGCATAAGCAGTATGTGGACCGAGAACTCCCAGAAGTGCAAGCTGGATTTAGAAGAGGCAGAGGAACCAGAGACCAAATTGCAAACATGCGCTGGATTATGGAGAAAGCTAGAGAGTTCCAGAAAGACATCTACTTCTGCTTCATTGACTATGCAAAAGCCTTTGACTGTGTCGACCACAGCAAACTATGGCAAGTTCTTAAAGAAATGGGAGTGCCTGATCACCTCATCTGTCTCCTGAGAAATCTCTATGTGGGACAAGAAGCTACAGTTAGAACTGGATATGGAACAACTGATTGGTTCAAAATTGGGAAAGGAGTACAGCAAGGCTGTATATTGTCTCCCTGCTTATTTAACTTATATGCAGAATTCATCATGCGAAAGGCTGGGCTGGATGAATCCCAAGCTGCAATTAAGATCGCCGGAAGAAATATCAACAACCTCAGATATGCAGATGACACAACCTTGATGGCAGAAAGTGAGGAGGAATTAAAGAACCTTTTAATGAGGGTGAAAGAGGAGAGCGCAAAATATGGTCTGAAGCTCAACATCAAAAAAACGAAGATCATGGCCACTGGTCCCATCACCTCCTGGCAAATAGAAGGGGAGGAAATGGAGGCAGTGAGAGATTTTACTTTCTTGGGCTCCATGATCACTGCAGATGGTGACAGCAGTCACAAAATTAAAAGATGCCTGCTCCTTGGGAGAAAGGCGATGGCAAACCTAGACAGTATCTTAAAAAGCAGAGACATCACCTTGCCGATAAAGGTCCGTATAGTTAAAGCCATGGTTTTCCCAGTAGTGATGTATGGTAGTGAGAGCTGGACCATAAAGAAGGCTGATCGCCGAAGAATTGATGCTTTTGAATTATGGTGCTGGAGGAGACTCTTGGACTGCAAGAAGATCAAACGTATCCATTCTTAAGGAGATCAGCCCTGAGTGCTCACTGGAAGGGCAGATCCTGAAGCTGAGACTCCAGTACTCTGGCCACCTCATGAGAAGAGAAGACTCCCTGGAAAAGACCCTGATGTTGGGAAAGATTGAGGGCACAAGGAGAAGGGGACGACAGAGGACGAGATGGTTGGACGGTGTCCTCGAAGCTACAAAAATGAGTCTGACCAAACTGCGGGTGGCAGTGGAAGACAGGAGTGCCTGGCGTGCTCTGGTCCATGGGGTCATGAAGAGTCGGACACTACTAAACAACAACAAATTCCAGCAGAGGGGAGAAGCTGTTGAAAAACTGTCCTCTCCTGAAAACAACTTCACGTATGGTTCCCCCACACAAACCCAACTCTCCCACTCAAACCAGGATGCACCAAGTCCTGTGCATTAGCATGGATCTTGCGTTTTCAGCCTTTTCTCAATCTCTCTTTCAAACCTTTTACTTTTGCAGTAATTATGGAGCATTGTCTCCTGCAAAATATGCTAGCAGTACAGCATATTCCACAACATTTAACTCGTTTTCCCTGCTGCCATTCTTGAGCTTCACGGCTTAATGATACAGAGTCAGTAGATCACAATATGACCCTGTTAATATTTTTAATGCCATTTTTACAAATTACACCATAATGCACCGATTACCAGGATGAAAGCAAAATCTCAGCTGCGTCTGTCTGGAGCCCAAATAAAAGAACGTTTGAACATCTGTTCATCCTACAAATGTCTTTAAAAGCTTTGATTTTCCTGTAATCATTTGGTTCCACCATTTCACTCATTTTCTGAATGTGTATCCAACAGCCTCAGGACAGTAGCCAGAGATCAGTGGTAATAGTACATTATAATCAAAGTTCCTGGGTGCACTTCTGTTTTCCTTTCAGAATTAACTAGAAGGGGAGGGCGGGGGAAGCAGTTATTAGCTTTCTGTCCTTTATAAGTAAGTTCATAGTGGCAGGCAAGGTGGAGGGACATACAGAATAACCCTCAGTCAGAGGTTTAATATAGAATTAGAATTTGAGAACATTAGGATATTTTTCAAGCTAGACTGAAGTACACCAGGAGTCTTAGAACTTTCTATGGTGTGTGTGTGTGTGAGAGAGAGAGAAAGAGAGCTAAAAGACTTAAGTTCATCCAGATCAGCGGTTCTCAACCTGTGGGTCCCCAGATGTTGTTGGACAACAACTCCCATCATCCCTGAGCTCTGGCCTTGCTAGCTAGGGGTGATGGGAATTGTAGTTCCACATCTGGGGACCCACAGGTTGAGAAAGGCTGATCTAGATGCTCTGCCCCTATTCCAGATGTTTGCACAATGGTGCAAAAAGTGGACTCTAAACATGGGCACAGGTACTCCCTTTTTTATTAGAATATATGTTCAAAGGCTAAGCCTTGGCTTCCAATGGTTTTCTAAAGGGCAAAGTCCCACAGTGGATTATAGACTATGGTTGCTTCGAGACAACCTGTTTCTTGAGCATTCAACCTAATTTGTTTGTGGGGAGAGATGAGGTGATGCCAGCTATTTATTGAGCATTCGTTCTGATTTGTTTGTTATGTTAGGCCTTACAGTGGTACCTCAGGTTACATACGCTGCAGGTTACATACGCTTCAGGATGAGAACAGAAATTGTGCTCTGGCGGCGCGGCAGCAGCAGGAGGCCCCATTAGCTAAAGAAGTGCTTCAGGTTAAGAACAGTTTCAGGTTAAGTACGGACCTCTGGAATGAATTAAGTACTTAACCCGAGGTACCACTGTATTGCACCAAGCAAATTTTATCCCACACTTTCCAGTGCATTTTCCTGTCACTTTCCTTATCTCAAAGCATCCAGTTTGGGGAGAAGCAGGTTTGTTGGGCAAGAGCTGCAAGTCAACTCTGATTGCACAACCTGAATCTGCTTGTATGCAATTGAATCCCACCTGAAAATAGTGACCCTCTGGAAGCCACCTACATCTCCTTGACAGGAAAAAAAGAATACAGAGAAATAGAATAAATGTTCAAGAGAGAGATGGTTGGCATGCATTGTCCTATAAATGGCAGCTTTGCTGAACCACAAACTATAGAATGGCAAGAAGCGAATCTATACAGTGGTACCTCGTGTTACAAACACCTTGGGTTACAAACACTTTGGGTTACAGACTCCACTAACCCAGAAGTAATACCTTGGGTTAAGAACTTTACCCCAGGATGAGAACAGAAATAGCGCGGCGGCAGCGGGAGGCCCCATTAGCTAAAGTGGTACCTCAGGTTAAGAAGAGTTTCAGGTTAAGAACGGACCTCCAGAACGAATTAAGTTCGTAACCAGAGGTACCACTGTATTAACCATGATTGACCGTATTTACATTCACAATCACTTCAATTGCCTTGGGAAAGATAAAGCGACTAACAAATGTAATAAATAATGATAATGATAATGATAAAGACAAAGATAAGAATTCAGTTGAGCATGTTGTCCACACTTCTGAGCTCCTGTTTTGTTGTGATTGAGAACCTATGCAAAGCTTCATTCTACATGCTACATTCTGCACAGAAGTTGCGACTACACCACTTCAGAACTGCACATGGAAGAAAGATACTTAAAATCTGCCTGCATATTAAAAACTGATGGAGCAGGAAAAAAATTCAAGTCTAGTCTTCTCCCTGACACAGTTTTCGACATGAACTCCTGACCTGGAATTAGCACTTCCTGTGAATCTATATCAAGCCACATCAAAAGAATGGGAATGTCTGGAAGGAGTCAAGGAGGTGGGGTTTTTTTGGGGGGGGGGGGAGGGTCCATCTCTAACATCCTATACTTCTCCCTAATTTTTTGTTCAGCTTTTGTTTTATCATGGGAGGGAGATAAAAGAAGGGAAAGAGAATGATTGGCTGGTGAAGTTGGGGAACAAATCAGAACACACATACCCTCATCTTAATGGGCTGTTTCCTTGGTGTTTCATCTGCCAGGACCCTGTTTCGCATAAGACAATGTTGTGGGAAGGTTTGCTTTGATGAAACACTAGGGACCACTAGAGGTATTGCAAAAAGAACTGATGCAGGGCACTGACAATGAGCATAAACTGGGTGTCAAGTGTTCAAATTTGGCTCATCCATTTATGTGTTAGAAATTTTACTTGTCTCTCCCCAAAAGGTTGATGCATAAAATTCTTTGCTCACCCACTTTATCCTCAGTTCAGCACTGAGGTCAGTTAGACCGAGAGATGGGGGCTGGCTTCAGATTACCCTTTGGGCTTCATGGCTGTGTGGAAATTTGAACCTGGGTCTCGCTGATCCTAGTCCCAAACTGTAAGCTCCCTGGGTGGGTTCAAT
This sequence comes from Podarcis tiliguerta, assembly GCF_965153285.1. Taxonomy (NCBI): domain Eukaryota; kingdom Metazoa; phylum Chordata; class Lepidosauria; order Squamata; family Lacertidae; genus Podarcis; species Podarcis tiliguerta. The sequence continues at coordinate 40,328,669 of NC_139535.1, read as the reverse complement.
CAAGCCATTATTGTCCCAGCCCTTTATATCTGTAAGATGCAGAAAAAGTAACAATTTTGCAATTGCTGAGATATGCAAGAAAAGTACAATATAAATACTAGCTACTGTTATTATTAATGAAGACCATGTCATCAAAACATAAACTGGGGAAAAAAACCACAACCACCATGGATCCAGAGGGTTGAGATGGCACTATAACTGCATAAGAACTGCACACATCTGTGTTACTATACCGAGACCATCCACAGCAGCATATAGCAAGTATGCTATGAAGGACTCTGACAAGAAGAGAAAGTGCAATTTTTCCTCTACAAAGATAAATTTTTTTCCCCTCAGTGGGTCTGGTAGCACAAGTCATACTAAGTAATAACTGAATTCGCCTGCCTAATTCCTTACGGATTATGCTGAAAGCATACCCCATAATCCTAAGGGATGTGCTAAAGCTTTGGCTGGGACTCACTCACTCAGCAGAAATCGCTCAAGATCACTCCACACAGCACTTTACTCAGTTTTGATTTAAAGGAGCACTGACCAAACTAGGTTAGACACCAAATGTGCCATGTTGCAAGGCTATTTTGTAGGAAATGTCCTCAATGTTTATTAGCATTTTTTCTTTTCTTTTAGAGTTCATCACTACTGCCAAAAATACACCAGAATATGACAAAACAATTGTTTCCCTATTGGAAAGGGTCTAAAAGTCAGTAGCAAAAACCCACTGTCCTAATTTTTTCAGAAACATAATTGTTTCAGGCGTTGTAAATGTATTTACTGCCAAACAAGTTCTATTGATTATTAAGGTCAGAATGCTTAGAATCAGCACTGTGGTGATTAGAAATAATAAAATGGCAAGTGATGGCAATATTAAGCCCGCAGATTTTGAAAGAAATCATTACGTTGTGCTAAGCCTAAGCATATATAACTGAAATATTCTCTCTTACCTCTCTCCATTATCTCCCTGAGTTGAATTTCAGAATGTAAACTTGCCAGGACAGGAGCTGGGTCCTTTCGTATTTTGTAAAATGTCACACAACACATTTAAAGAGCTATATTAAACAACAACAGAAAAATAATTAATTTTCTGAGAAGCAGTGGGTCCTTCCCTGCTCTTTTCTTTCTTTCTCTGCTGCCGTACTCCACATATGGTTCACTAACATCTCCCAAAAGAATCTACCAAGGAAATGTTGTCTGCCTGCAGACCATTATTTTGTTCCAGTCCTAGCTCTTTTTAAAATTGTTTCCCCACCCTCTTTAATATTCTATTGGCTTTTCTTTTCCCATAGCAATACAATCAATGAATAAAAACAATAGAATGATAAAGAAATATTGACAATGGATGAGAGGTGTTCCAGTGCTAGTTCAAAATGTGCAGTCCCTTTAAACGCTCACTCCCAAAAATCTTAACATAGTCAGAGTGACAACTGACTTTCACAAGACTTGTCACATATCACTTGGAATTGGTTACGCACATACTTCATTCAAAGCAAAATTGGCTCTGAACTTATAACAAACAACAGCAACAATAACAAACAAACAAACAAACAAACAAACAACAACAGAACACATTGGCTTGGAACAAATTTGGCCTAACAAATTTACAGAACTTTCTTACAGCACTGACACTACACTGACCTGGCAATCCCAATTTGTGACTGAAATTTCAGTATGTTTCTATTCACTCTCCACATCACCGTCAGGATGACCTATCCCTCCCCTGTTGCCAACATACATAGAGGTAGTGCTTTTTTCTGGGTGGACACAGGGGTACGCATACCCCTAAACATTTTGTGAAACTTTGTACTTTTGCGCATTTACTGTATTTATTTTTCTTGAGTCAAAATGAGAGTACCCCTAAACATTTTTTTTAGAAAAAAAAATACACTGCATAGAGGTCACACAAAATGCAGGTTTTGTGTCCTATGCTCAAGATTCTGTCTAAATACTTAGGGAAAAAGAGGAGGATGTGGAACCAAATGACTGAGTTAAAAACCTCAAAAGTACAACTTATTCTCTTTATATTTAAATAAAACAACTGCTCACCTCAAGCCACTTAAAATATTTATTCTCACAATTTGACACTTTGGTAATTACAATTAAGTTGCTTTTGGAGATGGTTAGCAGCATTCACACTCAGCAGAACTTCTTAAGAGTAGCTCAGAGTTGCTTATTTTCTCAGCCTTCCTAGGAAAACATTAACCAGCAGATTCAGAAAGCTTGTGTAGAAGTATTATACCAAAGCATTAAACAGAAAAGGTTAACAACGTATACCATGAAATTATGTACATCCCTGAGGATGTTCTGACACTGAAGCCAGTTATAAATGGTACTCAAGATACAAACCTCATTTACAAAATAATCCCTGCCTTACAAACAGCGCATTTGGATTATTAAACATAAAAGAATTTAAACATCCAATTTAGTTTCAACATGCACAGTGTTTACACTTTGCCTTTCCATCAAGTCAGGGTGGTGAAATTTCACTTATGGGTTCAATTTACAGACAATCACAAAGCATCAGAAAGTTCAAATTAATATATAAAATACAAATGATACAGAAGTATTTGCATTAGCTGTGAATTAATAGTTTCAACAGGTGCCATCTACCTGCAGCACAGCAGATTGGAACAGCAAAGCCAGAAATATCTAAAGCATCTGTAAGGCCAATAAGAATGGTCTAGAGTCCATGGGAAATGCCTTTTGGTGTTCAGCCTTTAAAGGACACCTCAAATGTTTCTCAAGACTGAATCATTTTCTTCTGTGCATCAAAGACGTATCTTTTAAAGAGAAGAGTGATATGAACAGGCTGGACTGAGTCAACCTTGCTGCTTTCATCCTCTTTTCCTGTATCTCCCTTCCCTGCCTTGGGCTTCTTCTTAGAGGTGGCAGTCAGAAGTGCCTTTGTTTCTGGCCTCACCCCATCTGAAAAGAATAAAGATACGTATTTAAAAAAGGAAAAACCTCTGGGCAAACATTTCAAAATTATTAATGTCAATCTCAAAGTAGTTTGAACGTGAGATCATCCCCGCAGGATTCCAAAGTAGGAACAGCAGTCCAGTAAATCTGGGAGAATTGGCAATTCTATCACCTCATTTCAGATCTTCATTGACTAACAGAATAAATAAATAATTCTCCTCAAAATAGGTCAGCAATGTTGCACATAAAGGTCCATTTATACACTCTAGCCTCTTTCAGAATCACTGTCTTCACCATCTGAAGGCCTAAAACTCACAAACAGCAGATGAGGTGGAAAATCTGTGTTGGGGATGTGATAAAACAAAACTCCTGTTTCCAAATACAAACAAATAAACAAGTCTGGGATGTCAGAGACAAAGCCTAGCCTTCTATCTAAAACACTAGTTTTCCAAGTGTACAAATGTCTTTGGTGAGCGATTACTTCATCAAGTGAGCAGTTTGAAGTGGCAGCATTAGATCCCCTAATATTTTAAAGACAAACAGTTCCATATTTTAATACATTTGATGAAAAGTGAAAGAAAGAAAACTAATACAATTGCCTGCTTCCATTTTAGACTACTGCAGGAAATGGGTACACGGTCAAAATTGGTATATGAGTTATAATTCAGCAAGAAAATACAGTTGCCACTATTTGCCCATAACCACACATGAGAGGGTGAATTTATAACTGTGATTCTGTATAGGCCAAAGTGTATCAATACATAATCCAGAGTTTTTCCAGAAACACAATATGAATTATTATGCTTGTCGTCTTTATACTCTCATTTTAAAGGGAAGAATGTATTTTGTAAGTTTAAACACTTTGCTGGTGAGTAAGTGTTCAGATATTATGAGTAGGAACACAAATACCTGCCCTTCTGAAGTCTTTATTTTAACTTGTCACATTGGAGACTTTTAAAGAGATATACAGGTAGTCTCACTGTAATCAAAGCAGCAGAGCAAGAGAGAATAAGTGGTGTCCAGGGCCTGCCCTTGAGTCTGAGGTCTTTTATTTCTTGAAGTGGGATAAGAGAACTCTCCTTACAAGAATATTCAGTGCCACCCAGCTGAATATTCCGAAAACGTAGTTCTTGGGCAATGAGCCAATTTCAGCTCAGGTATTTCTAACCTGCAGTGTCACATAACCTTATCTCAAACACTTAATCAGCTTCTCTCCCCTCATACTGAAATTCAGAGACAGATTCTCATATCGTGGCTCGACAAAAAGATTGAGATGCTTATGATTTACTGGAGACAGGACGTCTACAAGCACAGGTGATCTGTTCCACTGCAGACAAACTAAATGGCCATTCACAGCTGATTGTGGCGATTCAGCACCGGAAATATTTTTTGTTTCTTTCTTTCATACTTGTCAGGCAGATATATCCACCATGTGGCAGGTGCAGCATGCTGCAGCAGCCTAAAGGAAGGCAGAAGCTACAGTAGTAAGGCTAGAAGTCCATTAACTTTTCTCTTTTCAGTACTTATGGCCATTTTTTTCCAGACCTGGCATGGTAGAAAGCTCCCTCGTGGATTACCTGACTGAAACATAGTCATGTGAACACAATGTCCCACCTGTTAGTATTAATTTATAAATCCTAAAGCAGTTGTTAAGTTATGTGGAAACATGATTGGAAAGCTGAGGGCTACTCAGCATTGCTTTTTTTAAAAAAAAGTATTCACCTGAATGCTGTCCCAAGCTCCTTTGAGGAGAAACAGGATGAACAACACTACAGTATCTAAAACTTAAGTTTAAATGTACTAACCACATATCATCTGGATTCATTCACTAGGGAGCTGTGATTGCCAGTGCCTTCTTGTTGAGCCTACAATCAGTATAATGTGTGGAACTGTAAGACAGCAAGCATGGTCTGGAAAAGTACCTCTTTTAAAAATGTGTTTTCCAAAATTACAGTATTTCAAGTCAGCTAGGAAGCATGATTTATGTGGACTTCTTCACATGCTACATTTTTAGGTATAGTAAAGGGTAAAGGGACCACTGACCATTATGTCCAGTCGTGGCTGACTCTGGGGTTGCGGCGCTCATCTCGCTTTATTGGCCGAGGGAGCCGGCGTACAGCTTCCGGGTCATGTGGCCAGCATGACTAAGCCGCTTCTGGCAAACCAGAGCAGTGCACGGAAACGCTGTTTACTTTCCCGCCCGAGCGGTACCTATTTATCTACTTGCCCTTTTTACGTGCTTTCGAACTGCTTGGTTGGCAGGAGCAGGGACCGAGCAACAGGAGCTCACCCCGTCACGGGGATTCGAACCGCCAACCTTCTGATCGGCAAGTCCTAGGCTCTGTGGTTTAACCCACAGCGCCACCCACGTCCTTCCACAGTGCCACCCGCGTCCCGGGAGATACTTCGAATGATCCCACATTGAGAAAAGTGGGGGGAAGTCCCGTTGAGAAAGCAGAAGTCCTTTAAAAGGGATTCCGCTGATGGAACTGGTTGAGTGAATCCCACCCACTGAAATCAACGGATGTTCATTCATTTCAATGAGTCTACTCTGAGTAAAACTTGACTACTATTCATGGCTTATAAAACACAGTTTTTGGAAGCAACCATTAACCAAGTGAACCTAGTATAACTCACAAACTAAATTTGATTCCTGCCCCAATCCCTTGTTCAATGGTCTGTGTGACTATGCATACTAGGACCTTGGTCTCTTAACCTGGATGATTAAAAACGGCTTCCCAATGGTGACTAATAATTTAAGCAGTTGTCTGTTTGGAAAAGAAAGAAAAGTCAGGAAAAAGAAGCTAATCCTCACTGTGGAATTGTGTTACCTAACAGTGAATTTATTTGTAATTAGAAGAATAAATTCTTCATAGTTCCTAGTTTGTAAAGAAAAGGTGATGATGTGTTCTTGAATGTCTCCTATTCAGTTAAAAAGAGCTTTCTCAGGAGGGGCTTCTACGTGCCAAAACTTTAATTATTTATAGGCATCCTCCCCCCCCCCCATACCTGTGTTTACTTGTCTGGGAACTCTGACTGAGTCAGAGTTCTCAAATTCATCCCTGTAGTTATTTAAAAGTGTGTATCCACAGAGGTGTACCATCTACATTAAGTAGAAATACTGGTGTAAAACTGATGCATACTGAACAATAGCTTATGATGTGAAATGTCTGGAGCTGCCCTATGTTGTGCAATACTTTGAAAAATATTTATATACTGCTTTGCCAGCAACTTAGAATAAATTATAGCAATGAAACAGACACAGTTAAACCAACAACATAAAGAAAGCTCACTAATCAAACTTAGACCACCACAGAAGACTTTAATCAACTTAAAAATAAAAATCTTACAGAAAGTTCTTCTTCCACTCCTCCCCAGCTCGGTTGAGAAACAAGCCAGGGTCTTGCTTGTCACCATATCCAAACATGTGCTTATGATTTGTCTAATTGGATATGAACAAACCATGAGCTTGGGATCAAATATCCCAATAAACTGGACTTTGGCTTCCTTCCTGACAGCATGGCAGAATGGGGTAGAAACAGAATGGACATTTTTCAGCTGTGTGCTAAACCATAGTTTGTTTTTTTAAATTATGGTTTAATGTGTCATGCAAACCAGACTTTAATCCCTGCTGGAAAGTAGTCCTAGAGGCATGGAATGGCGATTGTAAAAGTCCTACTGTGGTTAAGCCGCAAAAATTGCAGAGGCAACAAAGCCTGTTGACTTCAATAAGCTCATATGCTCGAGACAGGCCTTAAGGCACCAAAGCCCCAGGCTATGTGACTCAGACATTAAAGTAGAGTCGGAGTCTATGGCCTTGATTCTGCATGCTAGTGGAAGACAGTGCAAGAGCTCTCACCAGTGCAACAGGGCTCCCCCCACCCTTCTCCTCCATCTCCCCTATTTCTGCTCTGGAGTGTCAGGAGAAATGCTTGCGCTGACAGAACAATAAAGAGAGCTTAACACTGAATTCATCCCTATGAACAGATGCAGGACAGGAGGGATAAAAATCTAAACATCCAGTCAACTTTGTTTTACATGAGGAAGAGTGAGCAGAGCAGAAGTGCACAAGGCAGAAAGAAGATGTCTATTTATTTTTTAAATTTCTGTACCGCTTTATATTTTTAATAAAAACTTCAGGAAAAATAAAAACCTATTAAATCAATAAAACAACAGCCAGGCAATGTTTCTCTGGCCTCATGAGGAGCCTTTTCATTTTTTTTAATAAATATTTTATTCGATTTTACATAAAAAGCAACAAAGAAAAACAAAAGCAACAAACAATACACCAAAAACATACACAATTACACAAACATAAAATACTACAAACAACAAAAATAAAAACATTTTTTTTTTATCATGAGGAGCCTTTTCAGTAGGGCTAGGTGAGTGTGGGCCCTGCCCCCTAGGCCAGGTGGAAAGGGCCTTGCAGGGAGTGACCTCCACGCCTCACAGTCTAGTCAAGTAAGCTTCACAAATGTGCTCCACACCATATTATGGATAAACAAGGTCTGTGGTGTGGTGATGGTGGGGGTATGTGGGGAAAGAGCACTCCATAATAGGCTTCCACACCTATTCAGGTAGGCAATTACCTCCAAGGCATTTTAAAGCAAGGGAGGTGGAAGAAATAGGGTAGCTCGCGAGAGCAAGTGAAATCACAGGCTTCCAGCCAAAAGCCGCTCAGGTATTACTGCTAGGTATCTAAATTACTTAATCAGATTCCAGGACCCTTATTCTGCAAACAGATTAGGTGGCTGCTGGCATCATACCCTGACAAATGGCATGTGGTAAGTTTCCCCCCCACTCTGGTGCCAGGAGGTCTATGGGCTGAAGAGGCTCTGTGACACCGAGCAGCACAAAGAGGGAAAGCTCAAGCAGACAGGCGGGGAGGTACAATCTAGGTTTCATCTACCTTGCTGGATTTCTCACATTACACACAATGCATACTTTACATTTTACAAGACCAAGGAAATGAAGGAAAATATATCCTTCACCGAAGAAGACATCAGCCCCTTAATAGCTGAAATGACGGATATTTTTAGATTGAGGTCTAGTTTAACTTACTTACATTAAGGGTCTAATCTCTTCTGAACAATGACTATGTAAGCTTGAATACATAGTGAGAAATCTGTTCCATTAATTAAGTGCTGCCTGTACTACTCGGATTTGTAGCAAATGTTAATAGATTTCTCTCCCTTCCTCTCTTGGACAATTACTTTATTTTGCCAACTTGCTAATGGCTTAAATTGAAAAGGTCCATGTGAGAAAGAAAGAGAAAGAAAGAGAGAGAGAGAGAGAGAGAGAGAGAGAGAGAGAGAATTTAGCTGCAAAGTTCTAACAGGCAACTAGCCCACATTGCTCGGAAATACCTACATATACTAATATTATTAATGGGCATGGTAGATAGCAGGAAGCTTAGCAAATTCTTCCCCACCCATTTTGCCTCAAAATGCATAAGGTTATTTCGGTTCTATTGGCATATATATTATTATACAGCAGACTAACCTGTACAGCGTTAGCAATATAAACACCATAGCTCTTAACCTATCACCACACTTGAGTAGCTTCTGCTTGCTTATGCTTCACTGCTTTCCCTCAAGGTGGTGGTGCCTAAGCTTTGCACCAACATGAAACCACATCGCAGCTCTGAGCTGCAGGTTGTAACAGCAGACACACAACTCCTGCATCACGTTCTTGTGTGCTCCTTTCTAAGAGTAATTCTTATGCCCTCTACAGCACATCACTCACAATTTGTAATGCTCCTCTTGCTTCCTGCCATGTTGAAAAAAGAGAGGCAAACTTGGCCGGCTCCTTTGTGGCAAATGCCATTTTTGCTCTGAAGGTGGGAGGAAGGAGCCACCCTACTCCTAGGAGCCTGGTTAGTATCTATTTCACAGCCTATTAAGGTGTTATCTTTGCAGCTTTAAATGTGAAATAGAAACCCTGTGGTGCTGGAGGAATTCTAAGTTGGGGCAAGCAATGCCAAAGTGGGGCCCCACAGATACTGCTGGACTTTAACTACCATCAGCTACAGCCAGTGGTCAGGACCAATGGGAGACATAGTCCGTACCATATGAAGGGCACCAAGTTGACTATTCATGACACAGGGGGAGAAGTTTCATCACTGCTGTCAAGTTGCACAACACTTTCCTAAGATACAGCTTTGGTTCCTTTAACTCTTTTCTGAAAATAAATTGTAGCCCAGATTTTTATAATTGCAATGCAAATTTTCATCTTCAGCACGAGTGTGCAACTGAATATAAACATATGCAACCAGAGTAATTTGGTATTCAAATTACACACAACAAAACATAGGCTTTTATTTCTTCAGGGAATCAACTGCAAAAAAAATGGCAGAGGTTGTTTTTAATAATTCTTCTCTTCCATCATTTTGCGCTTGATATTTTGTATCTCCCTAATCAGGACTAGCCAGAAGAACCCAAGGGCTACTAAAACTGGGCCTCTAAATTCCCTTGATGCTTTACTGGACGGGGTCGTTTTGTCCCTAATTCAGCATCTGCCTACGAGGGTCATATATATGCTTTGCCTAGGCAAAACAGTTTTATTACCTCCAAACCTTCTCATGGTAATGTTCTGTATTCATGAATTAACTAGACAATGCTGAAAAGGGGGAGAAGTTGAACCCCACTTTTCTGCTGTCATAAAGAACTGGCAAACTGTTATTTCCATTCACAGAACAAACCCTGAAAGGGTATAATCAGAGGTCAGTGGCTCCCATATGTAGGTTAACATTTATTCTGTTCCACCCATTAGGTTGTAATTTTTATTTGGAGACTAAGCACCATTTGATTCTCTTTCTGCAGACAGCATTCATTATATCTCTCATTACTTAATTTTATACATAAAAAAACTTTTCTCCACTTCCATCCTGATTAAGCTTCAGGGGCCTGAATCACACAACACAGTAAGCCAAACCTTGGCTTACTTCAGAACAAAAATTATTAGGGAGCAGCAAAGTGGCTGCAAACTCATATCCAGGAGCCCCCATATTTGCGTGGATCCAGCAAGCCATAGTTTGGCTTGTTATGCCATGCCAACCAGGCTATTGAGACAACTCAGATAAAATACTGGTCCTCTTTTTACCCATCGTTCAAGAGGTTGAGAATATACTCAGGATATACTCCCTCCCTCGCAGCATCTCTCATCACTTTTAATCATATCTGAGGAACCCATAGTGAACCTCCACCAAGATTTGAAACCAGGATATGCATTAAATGCATTAAGGTGGCTGAGGGGTAATTCATTCTGGAGAGAAGAGGGAGTGCATTACATTGTGACCCCAGTCCCAATCGCTCAGCTGTGCTAAAAAAAGGCAGGACTGCCCAACTTGTGACCCATTCCCCTCCAAGACAAATGCAACATACAAGGTATGTATTATGATGACTTGTCAAGTGCTCGACAACACCTCTGTTTCAGGGATTTTAGACAGGCAGCAGAAACTGGAGGTTTAATGAGCCCCTGGCAAGCTGCAAGACATGGCTGATTAGCTGTGCTCAGCTTGGCAGGTCACAAATTGTGCAGGCCTTGTGAAGACAGTTTCCATCTGAATCAACCCATTGTGGGCTGGGGAATGAGGGATGGGGAGGGAGGAGGAAGGAGTTAGAATATCCACCCTGAAATGAGTAACTCCCTCCCATTCATTGGATAGAAAGGCTGTTCATTAATATCTGTTTTCCACTCATCAATATCTGCAGTGTTTTATCCATGTTTTCCAGCTTCAGTTTATCAGTTTCCTAAGACAACCTCTCTCCTTCCATCCTAACACTGGTTTCCCTACAGCTTCTTGGGATGCCATACATGTTTCCTAAACTGACCATAACTCCTTATGAAGTCCTATCTTTCACCTCTCTTTCCTGTCCCACTTGGTGCTTTACATCAGCCAAGCTTTTAAAGGAAAGGATTGCCCCCATCTCTTTTAAAGGTTGAACAAACAAAAAACGCTGAGTTTGTGGAAAAATTGTAGAAAGTTGACCTCTACTTACTGGGAGGAGAAGTAAGACAATCCAATATCTTTTCTGTGCCTGCCTAGGTTGAGTAGGGGAAGAACAGCCAAGCCACTAGCTAATCAGAATATTGTGAACAGGTGCCATAATATATGTAAGGACCGAGCTTTTGCAGAGAGAGAGAGAGGGAGGATAAATTTATACAGCTGAGCTCCAAACCCACAAAGAGAAGTCTGTGCACTGACCGTATTAAGTATCAGAAAATGAAAAGTGCCAGTTTCTAATGTGATGACAGTTGCACTCAAACACAGATTCAAACTACCCATCAAGAGCCCCATTTCAAGAGCCCCTTTTATGTCAAATGATCTCCAGACAAATAGGTTGAAAAACTCAATGAACACTGTTAGCGTTGGTATATCACAAATATTTCAGCATCAGCATACAGTGTGTACTGGATTGTAGACACTTACAGCATGAAGAGATACAAGGTGCATACCCAGTACACAAAAATTCAAAGGGAGGGAACTGACACCCTTGTAATACCAGTGGAGACGTCATGTTTTAAATGTCTCTCTTGAAAGCCCTATGCACAACTGCAATCATACACCAAAAAGCACTAGATCCAGCACTTCTGGTTCATCAAGGAATCACAGAACCAGTCCAAAGATAGTTTGCTCTCCTTTTTTCTTAAAATAACCTGTCTTAGGGTAAGTCTCAACTACTACTTGCCTGCCAAACTTGAAAATATCCATAAGAGGAGATTCTACAACCTTATAGTCAGATTATTAAACTGATCATTAGCCATGCTTCCTTCATATCTAGTTTGGAAAGTTAGTACAAAATGGATGATGCGGACAGCAGCATCTAAACTAAGAATCTATCAAGTCCTGGTTCAGGCACAACTAATCCCGGTGATATTCAAACTCAGGGAATAGTAATCTGTCGAAATTACATTTAATGAGAGCAAGCCAACTTCAAACTGTGGTTTCAGATCCTGGCTTGTTCTCACTTATAGTAATTTAAAAAACCACATTTCCCTTAGTTTGGACACCACAGGAACTATGGCTGGTTTAAAACCAGAAGTGGGTGTTTTCAGGCTCCTCTGGTGCGTGAAAGAGGAGGGGAAGAGGAGCATGTGGGTCACTCATACAGTGGGAAACCATGGTTGACTGTTACACCTGAATCAGACCAATGTGTGGCTAATCTACACAGGCACACCACAGTATTTAGTTATATGTATATCCCTGCAGCTGGAAGCCATTCTATTGTTTGTGAGGGCTACTTCACAACAGCAGTAATATTTAACACCATCAACACTGTGCTAGGGGCTGTGCAACATACAATTGACATGATGCCTATTCAGACAGCCCTGTCTCCCTGCCCTTAGTTATATCAATGGCAGTAAGAGAAACAGGCTTATCATAATCCCTACACAGACCCTGCAGTCTTGCAGAGACAGGACTTAGGCCTTCATATCACACCATGGTAATCGGCTGAACGGCAGAGCCCTCTTTACGCTAACTGCTTAGCACCACTTTGCATTGGGGCTATTGTCGCCGTAATGTGCCCATTGCTCTCTCTAGTTTAGACATGCTCACCAGTGTCAGGAAACTCTAAAGCCTATTCTTGATTTGCTGCCAGCATCTACACAAGGCATTATCTGACTCCTTTCTGGAATTCAGAGTCATGTTACTTATTGGAGGTTCGCGAGGAATGTTGCCATCCCTCACTATTGTAAGTGGGATGCCCAATTAACTTCCTTTGTACACTCTGGCTGGAAGAACTCTGCCAACAGCAGCTTCTTGCTTCCCATCTGCATTCATATGTGACAGGAAACTGACTGAGGAGCATAAAACTCATTAATAAAACAATTTTGATACTGGAAGTAATAATTATGGGAGGCAAAGGCACTGCTTTCAAATGGGAGAAAAAAAGACTTTCATGCCTCTCTCTCCCTCTCCCTAAGGGAGAGAGAAAACTGAACAAATCCAAAAAGAAGGGTTAGAAAGAGTCCTCATTTACAATGGATTATTCACAGCCATTTTTCACAGTTACAGGATTTCCTTAAAATGAACCCTAACAACCTTAACCCTCTGTCCAGTCAGGAACGAGTAAGTCAGCCCTATAGGAGCTGATTAAATTGAGAACTGGAATCCTTGAAACCTTAGGTGGGAAGTTTCCTCCTATACCCCAGAAAGGGGTCAGGTGGGGAAAGTGCAGTCAATTGGCTGAAAACTCCTACCTGTAATTGCAACAAGAGGGAAAGGAGAATCATGTAGTACTGCTATCTGAGCACAGCAACACAAATAACTCAGCATCACCTTAGATGTTTAGAAGCCTCAGCTAGTTTTAGCACCAACATTTACAACACTGCATACGGACCTCATTTGAATGCTGCAAATATTCTGAGGAACTGAAAATTTCAATTGATATTCTATTCTGATTCAAATAGGCTCAATTCAGATGTCATATTTCACAATCTCTAAACCCAATTCAGTTTTTATACCCCTGCCCATCCATGAATGAGGAAGCTCCAAGCATATATAGTGCAGTATTTTTATCTTCCCTGAAGAATTTCCAAACTCATTCTAAGAAAGGCGTTGCTCTCTCAGAATCAGGATTTAGCCTGACCTTCTCCTGAGCAGAGGAGAGTCATTTTTTCCCATCTGCCTTCTTGTTTAGATTATGAATAAGGATAAAAATGGGAGCTACTACTATCATTCCCAGCCTGAGAAATTCTCTCTGTGTGTGTGTGTGTGCGTGTATTACTGCTCTATGTATACAAAAGATGTATCTGAACCCTGCTATTCACATGAAACCGACTTCTAATGACTTGATATCTTTTTACCTCAGATTCATGTCCTCATTTTTCCAGAATATTCAAAACATTTTAGTTATGGAGATAAATCACAAATAAGAAGTTGTTATTATACATATAAGACTATCCCAAGAACTGAATTTGGGGCATTTATACACAGCAGTTGCTAGACTGAAAACCTTTGGTTCAAAGTGTGTGCGGAGGGGGGTGTTCCTTGAAACCAGCACTATCAGGTCTTACTCTGGCAAATCACTGCCATTTCTCCCAATATTTCTCCCTAAAATGAGGGCAAGAAGTACTGTCCTCACTCTGCTTGTGTTCAAGTGATGCACCCATGAAGAGTGGGGATAACGGTGAGGTGGGGGTTGCCAACCACCAGGTGACCGGTGGGGTGGGAAGATTATGCTCAAAATAGGTTTCTCATTGAGAAAAGCACAGGCCCTGACTAGATATATGTAAAATTAGCAGAGCAGAGTTTTAAACAGGGCACAGTGGCTGAACTGAGATTTATAGTTGAAATTCAGCATCAAGGGTACATTTACTTTCATTTTGATTGTCAAGGACAATATAATATTGAATTGTCTTCTACACCTTGCCTGGCACTTTGAAAACAAGCGCACCAGCTGATCTTGACTTCGTTCTTGAAACACAGCATGTTGTCCAGCATGTTGCCCACCAACATTATTTCTGATGAATCAGCTAGGCTGCTTTTCACATTCTCCTTGGCCCCTTTTGAACAGGTGTGGTGCGGGAGACGGTCAAGTTGGGGCTCATTCTTGAACTACAAGAAGCTATCCTGAATGTCCACATTGGCTTTATTCCAAATATCATTTAAACTTGAAATACAGAATTGTGCCCTGATTATGCATACCAGCTCTCATTCCAGTAGCTCAACATTCAACAGGATTATCACATTACAAACAACCTGACAAATGGAATGCTGAACAGGCAGTAATTGAACCAAAGGAATCATCTGGCTTTGACAAATATGACAGTGTATGCCGACAACAAAAACAACGAGAAGTAAAAGAAGTATACGACTTTTGGGTGCGTTCATGAAAGCAACATTTGAAAATGGTAGCATATATCACTCAAGGTGCAAAGGACTGCTGGAAGAGAAAACAAGGGTTGCATTCAACTAATACTTGCTCAGAGTTCACCAGTTGGCAATAATGGCCATGACTAAAGTACAGTGGTGCCTCGCAAGACGAAAAGAATCCGTTCCGTGAGTCTCTTCGTCTAGCGGTTTTTTTGTCTTGCGAAGCAAGCCCATTAGCGGATTAGCGGATTAGCGCTATTAGCGGCTATTAAAGGCTTAAGGGATTAGCGGATTAGCTGCTAAAAGGCTATTAGCAGCTTAGTGCCTTAGAAAAAGGGGGTGGGGAGCGGGGAAAAAAAAACCAGGAATAGCAAGACATTTTCGTCTTGCGAAGCAAGCCCATAGAGAAATTCGTCCTGCGAAGCACCTCCAAAACGGAAAACCCTTTCGTCTAGCGGGTTTTCCGTCTTGCGAGGCATTCATCTTGCGGGGCACCACTGTAGGTCCATGAATTTTGATAAGTCTACTTTGTATTCAAGTTAGCTGAGTACAACCCCAATAATTATTTGCCTCTGTAACAACAACAACAACAACTTTTTTATTTATACCCTACCCACCTGGCTGGGTTTCCCCAGCTACTCTGGGAAGCTCCCAACAGAATATTAATAATTAAAAAGCGACAACATCAAACATTAAAAACTTCCCTAAACAGGGCTGCCTTCAGATGTCTTCTAAAAGTCAGATAGTTGTTTATTTCCTTGACATCTGATGGGAGGCTGTTCCACAGGGCAGGCACCCCTACCAAGAAGGCTTCTGTTATTGTGGTAGAAGCCATATCAATGAAACCTATGGTGTTGGACTGCACCACTTCGCTCTAGTGCCACCCCTGCAGGGTGGGTTGCAGAGGGGGAAGGGCTGTCCTGTTCTATTTTTCTCTCCCACTGCTTGCTACCACTCACATATCTGTCACCTAGGGTTAGGGCAGCCCAACCAATTGCAGGACCGCCACTCACTTCAAACAAAGCTGCTTAACACCTTGGGACAATTGGGAGATGGGGTATTAGGCAGTATTCTTTCCTCAGCTTGTGTACTGGGATATTTATTACTATTTAGTATCCTTATGCTTTCCAGTAACTAAAGTTGCCATCCTATGGGCATCTATATTGAAGTAATTTCTATAAACACAGTAGGAGTTACTTCTGAGTGTATAGAATTTCCTATACCTGATTCTCCCTCTCTGCAGGGAGTCTCTGAAGCTAGGCTGGATGATCCCTAGCTGGCAAAGATCTTTTGCCTGGCTATGCAAAGCGTTTGCCAGACAAAGAAGCCAGTTATTCTTCTCCTGCTCGGATTTCAATATGAATTGGAGAATTTAGGGATTTGTAAAGCTTGCCTCTCCTTTGAGGCAGGTTTTAAGGAGCCCCCAAAGTTCTTCTGAGCCTGGTTCAGGAGAACTTCAGCAGCATCTCTAATGCTGTGGAAAGGAGGGGGGAGGTGATGAAAATAATGAAAATATTTAGTTGCCCACCAACTCCTAGATTCGTGGTGCACTAGAAACACACACAATTTCCCCCCTTGAAGCATTTCACTAGGACGCAAAGCACAGCTGTTTATATTTGTGGTGGCTTTAAAGATGCAAAATCCTCTTGTACAAATTCTTGCTTCAACTGCACTGCTAGAACAGAATTTTTTCTGTGCTCCTGGTTATTACAGAAAGAGTTCTCTTTCTTGATGAAAAAGACAGAAGCTGTCTGAGAGCAGGGGAACAGCTTAGGTAAATTCTGGCCAAAGCTGTGTTTGGAAAATCCTCACATCAAGAAGGGATACAACTCTTTCATGCTCAGTGCCAATTCTACACAATAGAACTCTCCAGCAGTCCTTAAAGGCACGTTTGTATCTTGGCTTTCAGTGCTAGCAATCAAGAAAGAATGCAAGAAAACACAACTGTTTCCCAAGCACTGTTTGCTGGTGCCATAATTAATGTAATCAAACAATTCCACAAATTGCTTCCAATTGCTGGCGTCACTTTCATGTGCAGAGCCAGACTTTCAAAGAAGGGCCCTTCTTTCCCCTAAACCCTTACAGTGGGAACAAGGCTTTGCTAAACAGTTTAGGATAATTTGTACTGTAACAAGTCCCCAGGCACCCTTGACACAATTTCAATTGCCATCTAATTTTCCTGTGTAATTGAAAGGCAGCTACTATGTTTAAATAATTACAACACTAAACAGTTCAGAGAGGTCAGTTCAGAAGTTCCCATAACAGAAGTGGAAGTCTTTGGGAAGAGTAGTATTCAACAGCCTCAGCTGTAGATGGTATACTATTATTATCTTCTTCAATTAAAGGTGGCAACTTTGGTTCAATCCCTTACTGTACTTTCATATACTGCACAGTAACAGAGCTTAGATTTCAAGGTTTAGAAAGGCAAAAGACAGAGGGGAGAACGTTAAAAAGTTTACAAACAATTAGAAGACTCCTGCTTGGCACACCACCTCTTTCTATGTCCAAAGTCTCAAGACAGGGGAAAGGATGGTTTTTTTATATATATAAAAAATGACATGCTAATTTTCTAAGTGAAGAGGGGATTCTTTAGCCATTGGGAAGCTTTCACTTGAGTACATAACTTCTTCCCTGCAGCTAGTATAGGAAACAGCATACTTTTTGATTTTCCTGGGTATATAAACTGGGACTAAACTAAAAGGCACAACATAGGCCTATAGAGTTAGAGAGAAAATATGTTGGAAAAATACCACTGTAATTCTGCTTAGTTTCACAATTATTTGGGCACACTGTAAATAATAATAATAATAATAATAATAATAATAATAATAATAATAATAATAATATACCCCATGTACTAATATGCCTCAGCCAAGCTGAGCAGCTTCCAACATAATATAAAAATACAGTAAGATATCAAACATTAATAGATGTAATAGATAAAAGAATCTAAAGCCATTGCCCACACCTGTAAAAAGCGCTGAAGTATGCACTTCTTCACCTGTACCCAGTTTAAAAAAGTAAAGCATGCAGGGGAAAGATGATCCAGTTTCTTAAAATGTAGAACATTCAATGGAACAGATGAAATAGAATAATGCATGTCAAAACAATGATTTTGAACCAGACTGTGCAATTATCAAATCTCAAGTATGCAACTAATATAAAGTGTTTAACTTGCAAAGCTATTGAGCCCAGATGCTACCTACTGCCTGAGCCAGTGGCGTAGCGTGGGTTGTCAGCACCCGGGGCAAGGCAAGTAATTTGCGCCCCCTAACCCGTGGAGCCAGGTAGGGGCAGAGAGCTGCGAGTGCGAGCGCGCCCCCCTCCAGATGTTGCGGCCGGTGCGGCCGGCCCCCCCTGCACCCCCCACGCTACGCCACTGGGCTGAGCTCAAAAAAAACCCGGTGTGGCTGATATCCAGCTTATTAGGAGAAGAGCTTATCAATCCTAGGGAAGATGGGAAGACAAAACAACAGAGCTGGCTTGCATAGGCCCCAATGACCTTGCATTAGCTGCTTGCCTGTCCTTGGCATTAAAAAGTCTTCAGAGCACAGACCTTGGTAGGTTAGAAGAAGCTAAGCACATAGAATAGGTAGTATTGCAAGCATCTGCAAAGAACAGAACAACATGGGATCTGTGGCTCACAGTCTTCCTGTTCATTAAGAGTCCAGCACTAGATAAATCAGGGTCTCTAGTTCACTGTTAGCTGAAACATTAGGACGCATCCCAAGTGCTCCATGTAATCCTGTTGGGGAACAACAATGGAAAGTTTTTAAAGAGGTTAGGCTTTATCAGACATAATTAGTTTCCATTATCTCAGGGATGGCGTGCATTTGTTGCCACTCTTCAGTGCCTGCTTGCTGATCGGAGGGCTGCAGTTAAAAGCAAGGGTGACCTTGGGTTGGCTTTTATTTTTTTCTTTTATTTAAGATCAACTATCACCTCTGTCTTTGACATATTTTTGTCAAAAAAGATAGATTAGCAAGAAAAATGTTGATAGTGAAACAATGATGGGACCTCAAAGCTATATTATTTGTCTTTTATACAGTGAATCTACAGTTCTTTTATACATATAAAAAAAAACAACTTTGGGGGGCAAATACAAAATTGCCTACAGGAATCCCTTACTAATGTATGAAAATTCATTCTCGGAAAGCACTATGAGACAAATGGGAAGTGAAAGTTCCAGTGAACACTTTCTATTGCCAATGGTGACAATTGGCCAATATTTGCAGTCTACAGTGTTGAAAGGGATAATCAACGGTGTCTCTGAAAATTTTTACACATCACTTGGGAAGACAGGCAAACTAGTATCAGTGTACCGGAAGAAGCAAAGATCAACAGTGTTGAAGCAATGACTCTTCAACATCAACTTCGTGGGACTGGTCATGTTGTGCAGATGCCTGATGATCGTCTTCCAAAGCAACTAGTCTATTCCGAACTTTAAAATGGAAAGCGTAATGCTGGGGGTCAACAAAAGAGCTTTAAAGACTGTCTCAATGCAAATCTAAAAAAATGTATTATAAACACTGACAACTGGGAAACACTGGCCTGCGAGCACTCCAGTTGGAGAACAGCCTTTACCAAAGGTGTAATGGGCTTTGAAGACACTCGAACTCAGGATGCAAAGTAGAAACGTGCTAAGAGGAAGGCATGCTTGGCAAATCCACACCGTGATCAACTCCCACCCAGAAACCAATGTCCCCACTGTGGAAGGACGTGTGGATCCAGAATTGGCCTCCACGGTCACTTATGGACTCATTGTTAAAACCGTATTTATGGAAGACAATCATACTCAGCAATGAGTGATCGCCAAAGAAGAAGAATGTGTGGAATTAAACATAGCACTAAGTGGGGCATACACAAAGGGAACAAGGTATACTCCAATCTCTCCCTAAGCCCTTTAACCTTTTTTGGAGGTCCCCCAATGTTCCAGAACAGATTTAGGGGGTGTGGGAGGGAATCTCATTGTGCAAGCAGACCTCGTTCCATGCACACAGCAACTTAGTTGAATCCCGGCCAATATTTAAAGGGGTGGGACTTGTTAACTGATTTAGATGTTTAGTAGGTAGCATGATGGTGATTGATATGGTGCTATATATTCTAAGCAAGCAATGGCCAATGCTTGTAACTGTGTGGTTTTTTTAAAAAAAAAAATCTGATCTGTTTCTGACTCACTCTGCACTCTGTCCGCTTTGATACGTAATTGGGTTCCGAGCTGTTTTGTATGAAGTGAAGTTCTGTGCTCCCCATTCACTTTTATTGAGAATCTAACTATAACTTTCCCCCATTTGGCAGAAACAGATTAAATCTGTAGGCACAGGGACTACTCCAGGGTGAATCAAGACTCTTAAATTACAGACAAATAAGTCCAGGGGCTTTTGTGGAGAAGCAAAAGGGATACACTTTCCTCCCTGATCTGTATTAGGGCAATATCTGTAATAGACCAACTAAAGCTCCAGAATCCATATTAGTTTGTACATTTTTTAAAACAGCAGGTTCACAGGAGTCTTTTCTGGTGTTGTGAGGGACATTTTCCAATAGCCATTTTAAGGTGAAGCTGCCCTTAATACTAACTGTGGAGTGGTTTTTCCAAGCAGAGGAGTAGACTCTTTTAAAAAAAGAAAGAATTAAATTAAGCTTTTACTTAAAAAAACAAATTTTCCACTGCTCTGCCGTAACAAAAAACAAAAACCTATCCAGAGCTCTGTAGGCAGGATTTACATAGCCTCACTTCTTATGAAGCCTATGGTCCTAGAGAGAAACAGAGAAAAACACAGTGTCCAGAAAAGTAGAATCACCCCATTTTGCCTTGTTGTTGAGCCCCAACACATAGTAGTTGCACACAGCTATTAGCTGGAGTAACATAAAATGAAACAAGCGCACAACTGTCTCTATCTAATGGGGGGTGGGGAATTGGATAATATCTATGAATACTCTCGTCCCTTCCAAGCACATCCCAGTTATACAGCAGCAGTTGCTTGTCAGCATTGCCTTCAAAGTTGACCCCAACACCATAGAGACTTACAGCAAGGTGTTCCTCTGCTCTACATTAAGGTGAGACCAATTCAACAGTGCAAAGGGCTAAACTGTCATCAGGGAAGTGTAATAAAAAGGCAGAGGGGAGGGAAACAGTACAAAAGCTCTTACAACACCAGCTTTCAAGAAATGCATACAGTGGTTTTTTTTTGGGGGGGGGGGGAGATTCAGGCTGGCAGATCTGACACAGGATCAAAAGCCAATTTGTTACAAAGCAACTCTCAATCAAAGGGCTGAGTTTGTGGGCTGGTAATCCTACCACCTTGCTTGAAACTCTTGATGCAGAGTAGGCACCACAGAAGCCGGTTAAGCTGGCCCAACTCTGCAGACTTATCTGGAGGCATCTGCTGCTTGGAGCTGGTTCAGGGTTTAAGTTGGGCGATATTCATCTTCCCCTGGGCTGCCGTTTTAAAGCAATCCTGAACAATGGGACTCCGGAATAAAGAACATTTAATTTTTATATTATTATTATTATTTTACACTTCTAGGCAAGGGCCTTTAATGCGATTAGGAGAAGGGGGGAGGAGAAGGCTGGATAGCAGCCTTTTCTTTTTATATGTTATGTATATTGTGTGTAAACAAATATGCAATTTGCTTTAAAAAGATAAGGTGATTAAATTTTTATCAGACTTGTACTCTGTTGTCACCACAACAAAGAGAATTAGGAAGAGGAAAGAAAGGCCTTTTTATTTGAATTGTGCTCTTACCAGAGGTTCTCCACAACACAGCTATAAAGCCACTCAATGTTCTCCAAACAGGCCCTTTGATTGCATTTTATTCAACTTGTTTGCATTTGGAGCAATCGAAAGGAAAAGAACGCTCCACATTTTGATGTCTTAATGTTCCTTAATACCTTCTTTAATTTATATTAAGCTTCTTAACTAGGGTGAGGAATTCTTCAAAAACAATAAAGACCTAGTGCAGAAATCTTTCACACACCATGAAAATTGAAATTATAATATATTCATGGGTGCTTTTTTGTTATATAAAAAACACAACCAGTATTTTGAAGAAAGGCTGAAAACACACACAAGCACACAAACACACACACACACACACACACAAAAATCCTGAAGTTACATGAAAATGTCTTGATCCACAGAAGTAGATGAAAGTTTAAACTAATTATTACATGACAAATATGGTATTGGGAAAGGATGAATGAAGCATGCCACAAGAACACATTAAACACTACAAAGTTTTCAGTCTAAATATCCTATGAATTCCTTCCCTATAACTTTCTACTATAAAGAGATCAGGAATCTTTTGTTGCACGCTGAAGCAGCCTGACAATTTGCTAGTGTACCCCTCACAATAAGTCCTATTGCGCCTTGTTTCTATTCCTAAAATGGACTTTTAAAACTTCTGAAGTTTCCATAACATAGTGCCCTATTTATATCTTGTAGGTTGAGCCAAACCCAACAGCGTGCTTTTAATTGCTGGAATCCTTAAAGATACATTCATTCCCCCCTTCCATTCTAATAGTATAAAAAGGTATCAGATTGTTTATATCCTTTTTCCAAAGTGATAGACCATGCACAGTGTGTGTGTGTGTGTGTGTGTGTGTGTGTGTGTGTGTGTGTCTCCAAGTGAGGGGCAAACTAAGCTACATGCCAGCAAGTGTAAAGAAACCCTGAAAGTTTCAGGAGGAAGTAATTTTGAGCAGAGAAGCAGCAGGATTGTGTAAGCTGCTTAAACCTTTCCCACCCCAAATCTCCACCCCTTCTTCACTGCTTTTCCTCTATTTAGGGATCTGTATAAACAACAACTTGCTGCCAACCTAGCAGTTTGAAAGCACGTCAAAGTGCAAGTAGATAAATAGGTACCGCTCTGGCGGGAAGGCAAACGGCGTTTCCATGCGCTGCTCTGGTTCACTAGAAGTGGCTTAGTCATGCTGGCCACATAACCTCGGCCAATAAAGCGAGATGAGCGCCGCAACCCCAGAGTCGGACACGACTGGGCCTAATGGTCAGGGGTACCTTTACCTCTACCTAAAAACAACAACAACATACCTCTTACATACACTTTGATACCTGCCAGCTGCCGGGGGGGGGATAAGGGGGGATCTGGAGTGGAAAACCAGACAGGAGAGGGTGAAGCACACCTACAGCCCATTGCTTCTCTGTTCAAAATAATCAGAAGCTGCTTTTCTTCACAAAATGCAGCTCTTGGGAAATCATTACCCCACACATTTGCATAGAGCAGGCACTTAAGCCTTAATTGGTATGTTCAATTTTTGACAATTGTCCTAGATCCAAGTACCAGACACTGCAACACTCCCAACCTCTTTCCTCCCTATGCTGGAGGGATGTTGTGAAGAAGAAACCACAATACACCAGTAGGGGGAAAGGAGTCCCATCCTTTTCCTAGCAAGGCTTTCCCAGTTAAATTTGCTGTTGCATCAGATTTCTGCCAACTGCGATTTGAGGAAAGTGTAATTCAGTCACAAATCAGAATCAAAGAAGGTACTGATGTTCAGGTATGAAGGCAAACTGTGGTTTGCCCAAAGGTAAAAGGTAGAGGACCCCTGGACGGTTAAGTCCAGTCAAAGGCAAATATGGGGTTGCGGCACTCATCTCACTTTCAGGCTGAGGGAGCCAATGCTTGTCCAGAGACAGCTTTCCAGGTCATGTGGCCAGCATGATGAAACTGCTTCTGGCACAATGGGACACCATGACGGAAACCAGAGCGCACGGAAATGCTGTTAGGTAGGTACCGTGGCAGTAGTACCTATTTATCTACTCGCACTGGCGTGCTTTCCAAGTGCTAGGTTGACAGGAGTTGGAACAGAGCAACGGGAGCTCACCCCGTCATGGGGATTCGAACTGCCAACCTTCCGATCGGCAAGCCCAAGAACCAGTTAGGATGAAAGGGCAAGCTATAGTTTCTCATAAACTAGGAAGAGAAGAAAGGTGGAGAAGAAAGCGCATGGGCATGAGGCTCATGTTTGCTACTGAACATAGCATCAAACAATGGATTGGGGTTGAATCCCTATCAAACCCTGCTTGAGAATATCCTAAAAGCAATCTAGCTGAACTATACTGGGGAGGGAATGCTGGATTGGATAGGCTGTCGGCTGATCAAACAAGAATTTTTTATTATTTTCTAACAAGGCAACTTTATATTTTCACTACCCCACAACAATAGATTAATTATATTTATGCCCAGTTTTTCAGCCAATATTGGCTTGTGATGGAAATCCATTACAAGATACTGCATGTGCATATATTTGGTGGAGGTGGGGCTGTTTGTAGCCCACTGTCTAATTCCATTCATTTTCTTCCTTGCATTTCAAGTTGCTCTTGCCATTGCCTGCTTGGGTAGTTTATTCCTTCTATGCATTTTTAATTAAAGCCAATTGCTGAACCTTTAAATAAAACCACAGAGAGATGTACAGTTCGATCTTTTCTACATGATGAAAGAAGTTTCACCAAATACTCCAGGCTGTTAGAGCCTGGCAGAACATAGAGAAGCTGATGCTGTCAGTTACGGGATGGTGGAGGCGGAGAGTCTTAGATGTTCGTGTAATGCTCTCATCCCATCCTTCCAGCTGCTGGTGGCTGCTAACTGCTGGGTCTTGCGATGTCTCAGCTCAGTGATAACAGCTTTTTCCCCATGGAAGTTAAAGGTGAATAAAACACAAACCTGGCAGCACAGATGACCCTCCTCAGGACAGACTGTTAGGGCCAGAAGGATTAGGTAAAATGCCAGGAGCTTAGAGGAGATAAATAGGGGGAGGGGGAGTTAGTTGTTGCAAACAATGGAAATAATAATGTGAAGTAGCAGCAAAGTAGCAGGCAGACAGGAAGGATGGATGGAAGATTAGAATCTGGTAGTGGGAGCTACAGAGCCATAGCTCAGTCAGTGGAGCATGAGACTTAGTCTCAGGGCTGTGCATTCAAGCCCCATGTTGGATTAAAGGTCCCTGCACTGCAGAGGGTTGGACTAGATGGCCCTCATGGTACTTTCCAACTCTACAATTTATCTACAGCTGGGGAACCTGTAGCCCTCCAGATGTTGTTGGGGCTCCAATTCCATGCAGCCCCATCCAGAAACAATATGAGCTGCAATCCAGCAACATCTGGAGAGTGATAGGTTCCCCACCTTTGCATTGGTGGGACCAAAGGCGATTGCTGTGAAGACACATAATACATTTTCTACCACTGAACGCAAGCAAAACTGGGCCTGGTGGGAATATCCATATCTCAAGGCTCTTTGGGGAAGCGCAACTTATTTATAGAGCAGAAACCTCTGAGAGAAGAGGATAAATCCGAATAAAGAAGTCTCCAGGAATTTAAATCCTGGTGTCTTGCAGAGCAAAGGAGAAAGAAGGGGACGGAGTTTCCTTCAGGCTGAAGGATGACCCTAGGAACCTCAATCACAAGTCCAGTGAAATTCCTCACTGTTCCAGGGCTCAGTTGCAGTCTTTAGAAATCACAAGATCTGAAAATCAGCCAGAGTGCCTCTGAGAACAGATGGTAGAACCTGGATGTACTTGGGAATGTTAGCCTCTAGCTGATCTACAATGCAGAATTATTGTCCTCCTTTATGCCTGCCTCTTCCCCAAAGGGAAAAATGATGATGATGAAGAGTGAGTATTGAAGTATTTTCATGTTGCAGTCTTTACAGCAGCCCTGTAAGGTAGGTCAACATTATAACCCACGTGTTGCTAATGGGGAGATGAAACTGACAGTGCTATGCCTTCTAGTGAGTTCATGGCAGGGGAAAAACTTGTACCTGAGACACTTGATGTGTCACTCAATCTCTTAGCCACCATGGTGCACCAACTCTACAAGGAAATATAAAGAGATATATAGCAAGACGGGGGGACGGGGGACGGAACGGGACTGGCATGGTAAAAAGTGAGAGATTTAAATTTTAGAATAAGGGAATGGCCCCAGTGAGAAAAGAGTTTGCCCATTTTCTTTCAACTCTTTACTTCAAGACCTAACTCCTTCGCCTTTAGACTGTGAAAAGGAAGATGGAGCTTGAAACTTTGGGTCAAACTCTGAAACCTGGCAGCCCAATCCAAGGCAGCTCAGAAGAAGGATGGATTGGATGAACATATTGTTTGTAAAAGGTAAGGAGTTTTTGATATCATGTCCACTAGCTCTAATCTATTAGTTCCTGTCATTAAGTACAAGTCAAGCCTAAACCAATGGTTATATAGAATGTCTTTAGGTGATCATACTTTTGTCTTTAGACAACCCAAACTAGGGGATGAGGGGCAGGAGGAAGGAAGAAGGGCTAATTCATGTATTTCAGAACTCTTCTTTGAATGCCAGGGGAGAAGGTAGTGGGGAAATGAAGGCATCTGATTTGAATCTTCATTTAAACCAAACTAATTATTTTGCATTCACATAGCAACTGTTATTCACTTGACAGCCCATCTTTTTTTTTTCTACTTCACAAATCAATCAAAAACATTTCTTAGAAGAGGGAGAATAATATCTGCACTTTAATTTTATCTCCCTTCCCTCTTCTTTCTAGGTTTGTTGTTCCTCTGTTCATACATACAAGTTGAAAGAATAACTGATCAGCTGTAGCCTCCTCTGCTCCGGAAATCTATGAAGTAATTCCGAGAGCTGTTGCTAATCCATCGGAAAAAGGGGAAATTTGCTACCCACAAATCTGGTCCCATTTCTCTACCTTCCTGTGAAAGAAAATGTATTTTTAAAAAGATAGGAAAGCAGATAACTGATAGAGATTTTGCCCTTAGCAGCCACTTTATTCAACTCAATTATAACATTCCTATGTTTAAATATGCACAGAGAGAGGTAGTAGTTAGTTAAGGTAGCAAGGTGGTCAAGATATATTTGCAGTAGGAAAAACCTACAGGCTGCTTCCAATAGTTCGTGACACTGTTATGGAAACGTACAACAGTTCAGCTACAGATGTCTGTACATCAAGGTGTTGAAGCACAGAGTATTTGGACCTTTTGATGCAGCTGCTTATCACTCAAGTACATTCTGACTGGGAATAGCAGACATGTCAAACCCAAGAGTAAATCTGCTTACTCATTCTATTCTGACTTAAAACTCTTACTCTACAGATCATTTTAGCCTGAGTGCTTAGATTTAAGACCTTTTGGTCTTCAATATTAAACCTTTAGAGTAACATATCTGCCTGCAATGCTAGAATTATATGTTTGCTGCCATGTTGCACTAGCACAGGACTCAGCATGTTTGTTCCCAAAGCATTATAGCTGGAAAACTAAGTCTTAGCATTGGGCAGCTAACTACCTGGATTTCAATAGAACAAGTATCGGCTGAAATCCAAGTGGTATGGCAGGATTGGATAAAAGAGACCAAACTACAATTAGGTTACTATAGTGGTATGTTCCCCAACTGTGTGAGAACTGGGCAACCACATAGGTAGGGCAAATTGCAAAGGCCTCTCCCACCCAGTTAGGATCCTTCCTCATCTCAGGGTTTTGACTGAGTGGGGAAAACCTGTATCATTGAACACACCCACGTGGTTGATATGCTCATACACACTCCCCAACTGTGTAGAATAGCATTTAATTTTATTCAGCCCCAAACAAGTACTTTCGTATTCTTTTGATTTATCAAATATACAGTACAAGTATCGCCCTGAATTTTTATTCTTGGGTTAGTTCTGTGTGAAAGCACATTACAAGTACACTTCACTAAGCCCTGCCAATGCACAAGTCCCCCAGAACTGAAAGTATATTGTATAGCAATAATATTTAACAATAATTTATGAGACTGTGTAGGAAGGTATGTTGTACCATGTCAGACCATTGATTCATTTACACTGACTAGC
Source organism: Podarcis tiliguerta (assembly GCF_965153285.1). NCBI lineage: Eukaryota > Metazoa > Chordata > Lepidosauria > Squamata > Lacertidae > Podarcis > Podarcis tiliguerta. Next base: position 40,301,113 of record NC_139535.1, on the reverse strand, counting down.
GGGGGGGGGGGGGTACAGTAGTGGGGAGACACATGAAGCAAGAAACCAAAAGAGGGGAAAGGTTTCAAAGTGCTCTCAAAAAGTTTTTGTGTGGTTATAAATATTTTTTTGGAATTTCTTCGTCTTCTTCAAGGACAATTCTTGTTGGAAAATTGCGATAAAATACAATATTATTGAGGTTTTCCCTTCGGTCAAATGGAGGATCTCAGACAAGAGTCATTTCCAGCCCTTCATGGAGATGCCACATATTGATCTGCCACTCACCACCTGGTCTAGGACGGGCCTGACGGGCTCCATAAAGGACTGCTGCCACTGCCGCTGCTGGGCAGAGGGCTCCGGTGTTTTTTGTTGGTTTTTAAAAATTGCTCTTATTTTTTACCTATGTCATTTTAAACTGTGTTATTAATGCTGTATTCTTCGTTTTAGATTTTGATTTACGTGGAAATTGTTTTCCATTTGGTTGTGTATTTTTTTGATGTGGTTTATTTATTGTTTATGACTTCTGTAAGTATGTAAATCTTGTCGTGCTGTAAGCTGCCTTGCGCATTGTTTTTAACTGTGGAAAGCCGGCATACAAATAAAATGAAGGTGATGATGATCTTTGACCTTTTGAATAAAAAGTACATCCATTGCCACTGAGTTACACTGCCATCCTCAAAGTAGTTCACGTTGCAGCAGTTCACATCAAGTCTGGGTTTAGAGTCAATTTAGGACAGAGCACAGGAATAAGGAGCGAAGTCCCTTCAACTCTGACCAGAGCCAACATGCTGACTGCAGAATAGTTGGCCAAGTGTGCTCTGAAAGACCCACAACATTGCCATTTCAGGATAAGGGAAAGTGGCCAGTCCAGCCTGTACACGTTCATCCATTTCTGCTCTGTCTTCAAGTCAGGTGGGAGAAAGGTGCCTTTAACAGGTAAAAAGACATAAATGAATGGGTGGTCTACTAGTGCATTTCTGCAGACTGGATTTACTTCATGGGTTTTCAGTGTTCACATTACAATACAATGAATTTTCTACATTTCTATGAAAAGAGTTTCATTTCTGTGAAAAGAGGTTCACCATTTATGACATTAAGCAAAAGTTAGAGGATTCAGCGTTATGGATAGGAGTGTTGCCTACTTCATTACAACATTTAGTGAGCATATTGAAGTTGTTGGTGGGAAAGTTACTTTTAGTTAATTTCATCAGTGGGGGAAAAAAGCTGTGTAGCCATAGAACCTGAAGATCAGCTTGCTGACTTCTTTGTACGTGAATGTGCTCAGCAATTTTAAATTAGAATAAGCAGGCTACCCTATTCTCACCTTTTATTGAGGCCTATTTTAATATTTCAAATATACACTACCTAAATTTGTATACTCTTTAACAGTAGTTAATCTTCAATTAAAATACCTAGAGCAGAAACGAAGATAACTGGTTTAAAAGGTAAGAGTATTCTTCATATTGCATTTTTTTAATTCTGCATATTAAAAATGTCATTTTTATGACTTAAAAAATCTTCAGGAATAATGAAGGCTAACAAAAGAGTGAAGAGCAGTAATTTAAAAAGCTCCATATGTAGCATCCTGATTACTGTATCAGTCCCATTTCCATAACGAAGGGAGAAGTCACTGAACTGCCACTCGTCCTTTCTAGTGACAAGAAAAGGGCAAAAAAGACAGTGTATTTTCAAAAGTGTCATCCCTCAGGCTCTAGAAGAAGTAGTTGTCATCTTCTGCACAGTTACAAGTGTGTGGGTGTTGGTGTCTGGCACTTTCCTGAAATACAGTAACCCCCAGCTCCGGTGGTCCCGGCACATGCACTTAATTTGGAAGCAGCTGGGTTCAAAAGTTTAGCCTCACTTTTTGACCTGAAAGGCTTTAGGATGTGGATGTGCACTTGGAAGTATACAACATGCCACACAAGATGAGGAAACACAGTCCCAAGACAGAAAATCTGCATGCAAAGGAAGCATATAGGATATTCTTTATGTTTACAAGAGCAATAATATGCATATGGGGTCTAAGATACATCTGACACACAGTACAGCATGTGGCTGGCAAGTATGCACATTCGGCCAGTTAATAAATGAAAGGCTGTGTTTTTAAAATTCAGCAACATGCTAGAATTTGTATTCATTTGCACGTCACCTGAGAAGACAAAGGGCAGCCAGAGGAATATTTTTTGTTTATTTAAACAATTATCTCTGGCTGTGGTACTCTTGATCTGTAACAGGCCTTTGCTTCCTGGTGTTAGTAAAATCTGAATTTCTTTTTTCTTCAGATGATCAAGCAGATAGTCTCTCTCTTCCTAAATAGCTAAACTTAACTAGCAGCTGAAGAAGATGATAGTTAGAACATTTATCTTTTTAGCAAATATATCACAGTTCCACAGCCTATTAAACTAGAGTAACATAAATATTCCCCATGTAAATGTGATAACAACAGAATTAGCATCCGATTGTGCAAGGTCCAGTAAATGTAAATGCTACTGATATGGAGTTCCATACAAACTATTATTATAATACCACCATCATGCCTTTTATGTATTCCTGCATCAACAGGTGAACTAAACAGTGGACCAAGTACTGGTGTGGTTCACATGTAATAACAGTAAGACTGCAACTTATGCTGGGGTTACACTCCCGGGATTGCCAAAATTGTGTACAGTCAAAACAAATTGGGTGAAATAGCGGTTGCAATTGACAAAAACCTTTTCCCCAAACACCTGCCCCCTTTTTATTTTATTTCTAAAAATTCTAAGTGCATAATGTGTGTAAGCTGCAGACTTCATGTACTAAACCAAACCTTCACTGCGACTGAACAAACCTGCAAGCTCTTAATGAGAACTCTTCCCTGATCATTTTGCAGCTTCACTGTACCAGGCAATGGTTTAAGCTTACTATGGTTTCCATATCTGGGCTTTTGTTTTAGTTTTCTCCAGACAAACCACAAGCTGCAACCAATGTGGGCCGGATCAGGCCCAACTGCCTTCTGGATCCAGCCTGTGGACGGTCCAGGAATCGCAGCATGGATCGCCAGCATGTGTGTTCTTTCCCTCTCCCTCACATGGCGGTGGCAGCACCTCCTCCCTCCCTTCTCCTGGCTTCTCCCCAACCTGCCTAGAGGAGGAAGGGGGCTGAGCAGAGCTCGAGCGGCCACTATTTTAAGCAGCCCCTCTCCAGAGCCCTTTCACATGCCGCTCATCGTCCCTCCACTGCCGCCAGCCCCTGCCACTCGCAAGACAAAGATAAGAAGCCACCGGGGCTCGTGGTGTTCTTGCATCATCCCCCCCACCAAAAAAATGTAGTCCAGCCCCCCACAAGGTATGAGGGACAGTGGACCGGCCCCCTGCTGAAAAAGTTTGCTGATCCCTGTGCTAAGCCAAACCATGGCTTGGCTTATCTCGATGCAGCATCAAATGACTGTGGGAGGAGCAAAGTGGTTGCAATTTCCTCATTTGCACTACACCATGGTTTGTATGTGTAAATGAGGGTACTGTACAGAACATAAAATTGATAGAGCTCCAGAATAGAGTGTCTACAATCTAAAAATATTTCAGCCAAATGTACAGCACAGCATTCCTTAACTTTGTTTAACATATTTATCTTACTATTCACTGTCAGAAGCCCCAAAATTTGGGCAAGCCAGGGCTTTTAATTATTATAGTACAGACAAATCATGCAATTTTGATACCAATTTATATATAAGGAATTACTTGTGTTAGAAGCTTTATTATACCACCAAACCTAACAGCTATCTACTTATTGTGTGAAAGAAGCATGAAAGACTATCACAAGCAATAGAAAATAATGGTAAAACAATATTGAAGGATTACAGTGGTACCTCGGGTTACATACACTTCAGGTTACAGATGCTTCAAGTTACAGATTCCACTAACCCGGAAATAGTACCTGGGGTTAAGAACTTTGCTTCAGGATGAGAACAGAAATTGTGCGGTGGCAGCGGGAGGCCCCATTAGCTAAAGTGGTACCTTGGGTTAAGAACAGTTTCAGGTTAAGAACGGACCTCCAGAACGAATTAAGATCCTAACCCGAGGTACCACTGTACTCCTGAGTGCCCCTGCCAGGTGAGGTGCAGTGGGTAGCTATTAAGGAGAGCACCTCTTCTCCCCCACATTGTGATATTTTAAGTTCCAAACAAATGGCTATTTATTTTCTCTTGGATTTAAAATCTGTTATAGCATTTAATTCTGTTTTAGTTTTACCATTTTATTCTGCCTTCTCTGTGCTTTACACTTTCTTTGTGCATTTTACTGATTTTTCCATTTTATTTTTAATGAACTTAGCTTGTTTTATTTGAGATCTTTTCAAGCCATCTTTTAGAGCTAAGCCCTCGCAAGTCAGCTTCCAACACATAAAAACAATATACACACAGTCAATTACTGAACATTTACTAAATATTATTTTATGTTACGAGCCAGCCTGATAACTTTTTGTTATATGGCAGACTACAAATGTTGTAGATAAATGAAATAAATAAATTAACAAATTGCATGTTACTGTTTCTATTTTTTTAAATCAACAAATTAAATAAGCACATCATTTTTTGTTAAGTTTGAAACATTTCAGTCATGCACATAGTAACGTGATATTTTAGTGTCCCAAGAACAAATTAAAGAGAACATGACTTTGGATACAGCACGCAAACCAAATAAAATAAACAGACATTAGAGAAGCAAAATTGTACAGAGAGAAAAGTTGTTTAACAAAACAGCCCATACATCAGCAGCTGAAGAAATGGGAATTAACACACTAGCTGGTGCCTCAGGGAGAGCATTCAACACAAAGACACTACAGAAGGCAAGTCTATGAAGACCAGACTACTTGACTGATGCCAAAAAATGCAAGTCTCGTTCTTCAAAAGTCCCAGCCATACAAAAGGAAGTTACTGATTACAACGATTGCGGATATCTTAGCTCAGAGCGAGAAATTTCTAAAGGAAATGTTTTACTTCTGCCTCTTCTGCAAGAGTTCACAAAGTTGGAGCTGCTTTTAAACAGAAGACTGTTGCTTTACCATCGATAGTGGATGGAAATGGAAGGGCTGCTACACCGTCCTGCCTTTAGAGAACAGCTATGCTGGCAGCACTTCTGAGAAATCCAGCTGTCCGACTGACCTAATTTCAGAAGGCAACTTGTATGGCCCTGCCCTGATAGCAGCCAAGTCAACACATTTCTTCTTGTTAGCAGTGCCAGTATTTTTCTCCAACATATAATGAGTATTAGTTCCAGCTGTGATACGGACCAATAGCAAGATACAAATACTGAAAAATGTTTAAGGGGTCCACATGCCAAAGCAACTGCGGTGGACTGTGTACAGTCTGCCCAGGGAAGAATCCAGAAATGCCAATTGTGCCTATGCTTCAACAGAAATCCCGACTCACATTGTTTTTCCAAACGCAAGGGACAATGTAAGTATAGTTGCATGAGTCCATTAGATGCCTTTCGGCAAATGCCTATCTCCTAGCATTAGTTGCATAGCCATAAAAACGGGAGTAGCAATAACATACCACACAGGTGTTCTGCTCTTGGCATGTGGAGCTGGCTCATTCATTTTCAGCTTTGTATTCTTCTTATAAAAAAGCATGCCTAGACATTCCGTTGTTGCGCCCATAACCTAGGTTTAAGGTGCCATTTAGCTCCTAGCTTTCATATCTCAGTTTCTAACACTGGCGGTAGACCATAGCCATCATGTCTGGTAGATGTTAGAAGCCCCATCCTCCATGAATTTGACTAACCCTCTTTTAAAGTCATCCAAGTAAGCAACCAACATTACATCTTGTGAGAGCAAATTTCAACATTCAGTTTCATTGGATGGTCCCAAGTCTAGTGTAATGAAAAGGGGAGAAGCACCCTTTTCCGTTTCTCCGCACCATGTATGATTTTATACATCTCTATCATGATGACAAGCTACTCATTTTCTACAGCAGCGGTTTTCCTAACAGTACAGTACACCACACTCTATAGACCCTTTTACCCCCAAGTAAGCATCCTGTTTTCGTTGTATAAATAAAACTAAAAATGCATGAGAAAAGCAGAATGCTTCCCTGTGATGTTGCTACGGCTGTCTAAAGTTAGCATGGATCATGTCCCTGCTGATGCTGCTTGATTTTCGCATTTGACAATATTTTAAAGGAACATTTTGTTCATTTTCTTGGCGGGGGATTTGAAAGTTTAACGTTACATCAAATATGCTTTTGTTATGTGCTGTCAAACATGAACATAGCTTAGGGTCATAACAAACTTTTAAGTCAAATCACAGGCAGCCTGTGCGCTCCTGCCCTCTTTGTGAGGCCTCCATGCCTGCTACAGAAGGCCAATTATGTTAGAACAAGATGTATAGAACGTTTTCTCCCCTAGAGCCATACTTGTTCATTGATTTGCTTCTGTTTGTGCTTCCAGAGCATGAATTCCTGTCTACCATTCCCATATCCCTAACACAAAAATGAAGCTTGATTAGCAACATCCCCACCCCCCAAAAAAATCATTAGATTGACAGATTTAAAATTATGCTTCTAACACATTAATGTTTGAGAAATGTCAAATTTCAAGTACATATAAAAATAATTTTAGTTCAAAGGTCAACCAGGCATGAATGTCTGTGATTTGTAAAAATAATAATAAAATCTCCGTTTTCAATACACCTGCATCTTCCAATGCTCAACAACAGGCAGTTGTTTGATAATTATCACTGTTTGGTATCACCTTGAAAAACAGAATCCTAGTTTAATTCCTGGCTTTTGCTCAAATCTGAATGTAAATATGTGCCCCTGGAGTATATTTAGTGGCTTGGACAATTGAGTTTGCCTGTTAGTCCAACCACTTATGTATGACCAGATTAAATCATATTGTCCTCTCTCAAATTTGTAATTACTGGAATTATATTAGTATAAGCACACATTGAAGTAAAATTCACGTTGCACCTGTAATTTTGCGAGTCTAAAGCTGAACTATTAGTTGCACTTGAGTCCATAGTGATTACATCTGTTGCTGAGTAATTTCTCTGTTGACAGTGCCAAAATAGTAAACTATTGAAATGAAAAATAAGGTTAAAAATTCTGCATTTAATGGAAGGGTACACGGTTAACAAGAAACTACAATCAGATAACCTGATCAAAATTTGATGTAGTAAACGGGGATAAAAGCATCCTAGATGGAAAAGCACTTTGGGTGGCATCCAGTGGTAATATCTGGCTTGTGCAGTAGACTTCCACTTGTGTAAACAGGACTTGCCCTGTAACTTGGGGGGGGGGGGGAAGGACATAGCCACCAACCCAACATACATCTTCCACCCCAGCTGAGTGCACTGGTGGCTCCATCAACTCAGTTTAGCTTTGCTTTCCTGGCTAGGAGCTAGGATGGCTCCCTAGCTGTTTGAATACTTCTGTAGGAAAATAAACCTATTTCACAAAGTTATTAGGTGTGACTCTTTTGGTCACCAATATCATTATTTTTTTGTCACTAGCAATGTTCTACGAAAACAACTTCTGAAGGAGAGAAACAAGCAAAATCTGCAGCGGAAGAATAAAATAAGTAATAATTAATGCAAAGGGCAAAAGTCATGGAAGTGCTGGATCAGTGCCAGGTTTCAGTGAGAGGCTGAATGGGAGCCAATAAAGTGAAACTCAACCCTGACAAGCTGAAGGTGTTGGTGGCAGGTGATTTGTCTGCCTGAGGAGCTGCTGTTCAATCTGTTCTGGATGAGGTTGCACTTCCCCTAAAGGATCAAGTTCACAGACTGGATGCCCAGGCTAATCTATGTGACACAAAGTGCCTTTCACCAGCTTAGGCTGGTAAACCAGCTGCAACTCCTTCGGGATGGAGATAGTCTAGCCTCAGTTATCCATGGCCTGGCAACCTTCAGATTAGATTATGGGCAATGCGTATATGTGAAGCTGCCATGGAAGACTTCTTAGAAACAGCAGAAATGCTAAACTATTATATTAATTAATAATGATAATAGCTACTAGTGTATCATGTCCTCCCAGCCCATTTGCAGGCACAATGCTGGTGCTTACTTTTAAAACCCTCTGTACCAGTGGTGGGGAATATGTGACCACACTCTTTTTAAAGAGCCGTTTCTTGTATTAAATCAGTGGCGGCCAATGCTGTTTCCTAAAATGTTTTAAACTAAAAGTCTAATTGGCCCCAGATGGCATGGCCAGTCTGTTATGATAGGAACTGTAGTCTTATGTATGTATTCATGCATGTATTCAACCATTCCTTGTAATAAATATCTCTGTATGGTTTACACAGAAACAATAAAAATGCAACCAACATCATTCGCAAATAAGTTCAGGGTTCTAAGAAGAAGAAGAACAGTTTGGATTTGATATCCCGCCTTTCACTCCCCTTCAGGAGTCTCAAAGCGGCTAACATTCTCCTTTCCCTTCCTCCCCCACAACAAACACTCTGTGAGGTGAGAGGGACTGAGTGACTTCAGAGAAGTGTGACTGGCCCAAGGTCACCCAGCAGCTGCATGGGGAGGAGCGGAGACACGAACCCGGTTACCCAGATTACGTGACTACCGCTCTTAACCACTACACCACACTGGCTCTCAAAATCAAGAAGGGAGCCTCTATGAGTTAAGAGTGCTTGTGTTATCCTCCCTATCATGCTCTTCCCCTTCAACCAACTTAGCGTAACAGTGGAATAGCCATAATACTTTGGTTACCACACTCCATTCGTACCAATCTCCATTCCTTACTGCCTTAAGTCATAAATGAATATTTCCAACACATTGTCAGCTTTCATTTTTAAGTGATCCACCCAACCAAGCTTCCATGACTTGCCACAAAAGTTTTTCCCAAGTAGCAAATAAGGGTCAAGTTCAATTTGTTTAATTAATCCATAACTTCCAAACATGCCCCCCAAGACATGCACAAACTCCCTCCCCCTCCCTTTCCAACAGTTACCATTAAAAAGGTCCAACCAGTTGTGTGAATTTGGTCTACTCTTCAGTTCCATACTATGGCATGAACACGATTCCTTATTCCTTGAAAGGAATGAAAGATCCTTCCAGCGCAGAAACTATAGCAAGGGTAATTTGTAGCGGTTTGCTGACAAGACAGATGCTTCCCATCAACAATGTCATGTTTGCATTAAACAACAGATATTTTTAACATATTGTGTTACACCATCCATCTCAGTGAACTGCCCATCTTGTAAAATTATTTTAATTATGTTATTTTCTCTCCACTATCTTCACCATCTACAATTATTTATAGTATTATTGTCTTGGTTTCTAGCCCTAGCTATTAACATTGTTGCAGCAGTTCCTAGATGGGGAGGTTTATTTGATTTATTGTTTAATAATAGTCTGAAATGCTTCAATGGAGATTGTTTCTTTCATATACATCCCTCCCTCCGCTCCCCCCCCCCCAAATATTCAGGGCACTACTTCTGTCAAGGGAACAAGACTAACTTTTCTAGTCAATGGCAAATCCTTGCCCTGACGCTCTCGCTTATTTCTAGGAAAGCACGGTAGTATAACCTCTGGGCTACCCTGGATTAAATTTCAGCATAATGTTCTCAATAAGAATCAGAAGAGCATCACAAAAGTGCACCAGGAGGGTAAAATGCCAACTATCAAGATGGATGGTTTGTTTTCATTTTTATAGAGATTTTCTAAACTTCAACTTTCACCCTGCACTCTCCCGTTCCTCTCACTCTTTCGTCCTCCCTCCCACAGCCACCTCCAAATGCCCATCTGTCAGTTTCATTTAATAGAAACCTATAATTCCTAGCTAATGGATGCACTCGGATAAGGAAAGATAATCTCCTTGAGCTCGCTTCAGTTGTTTCATCCCCGTTATCATATTAATATTGATTAAATGCAAAACGCAACATTTAAGTGAGACTGCACAAGTTATTTAAGGGGGACAAAAGCACACAATACACCCTAATCAACACGAGAAAACAGCCTCCTTCAAAACTAGGCTGGGCCTGGCTTGAGGTGGGCATGGAGCAAGCAGCTACTTAACCTAGCCATACACTACTACAGCCATTTAGTCAACCACAACATCCATGCTGTATGCACTGCTTCAACCAGTCATGGGGCTAGAAGAAGACATCAACGCATAGAAGGGATTGTAGTTGCTTGGGGTCATGTTGTCCAACTTGACACTATCTACCCTTGATGGCTGAGGTTGACACTTATTTCAGTTGAAGGTATTCATGCCAACCACAAATATTTTCAGTGGTCTATCTCACATTAGTGTAACCCTTATATATGGAACCAAAAAGGTCACCCACATTTTCTAAATCACAGGGGAGATTTTGATAGGGATTTAACATTTTCTAGTAATTACATTTTGGGATTTTCACATGCATATAAAGTTAATTAGTGAAGTGTAGCAGGCATTTAAAATAAAGAGTGCTTTCACCAACCAGCACTAACACACGAAACAAGGTTTGTTCTTGAACTAAAACCAGTTTTCATAAGCAACATGCTACATGTTTCTGAGAGAGATAAAAGGAAATTACAGGCTAATTTATCTGACTGAAATTAATACAGTAATATTTCTAAAATGAACGCAACAATTCATCCCCAACAAGACTGAGAAAATATATTCAAACAGCTGTGATACAAATACGAAAATTACAACCGTTTGCAAATTAAATCATAACTGAGACCAGGCAGGGGCAAAAAGAGAGTGATTATTAAGTAACATTTGTTGTTGAATATATCTGAAGTGTATGACTGCACCAGAACTTGTCACATTTCACCTACAGAAAAGTGCCTGGATCCTGCACAGAAACTGCATTGCGGGAGGGGGAAATCACAAGGAAAGACTATAGTTGCAAGGTTATGTATACTCCCCAGGTATAACCCCACTGAATACAGTGGGGATTGCTAACAAGTAAATTACATAAAGGATGGAACAGTTAAAAAGTTCAGGTCCAGATGTTTAAAAACACATTTTTAAATGAGCACTTCTGAACACTAAATTCAATACCATCAATATGATCCGTAGCCAGAGATTTCCATTTGGATGATGCCTCCCCTAAGAAGGGATGCTATGTCTTGAGAGTTACACCATGGCTAAGAAGGCTCCCTCGAGATGTCAAGAAGGCTAACCTAACCTTTTGAGATCCATATAAACAAGCAGTTGAACATGGAAAGCACTGAACCAAGGGCCTGTTGTTTACCTAACCCCTGCACTGCAAGAGACATCAATCCCTGCCTTATTAAAGAAATGCATACACCAGCCCGGCATGCCTGCTCAAACAACTCTCTCATATTCACAGTTTCTCAAAGGTCGGAGGAAGTTCTGGAGGGGCCTGTTCCATAAATAAAACCCTTCTGCTTGTTGATAACTAAATTGCATTAAGACTGGCTCAGACAGCGCCAATTAGAATCCTTTGGTAGGGATGGACTACAGAACTCTAGCCTAGATTGTTCACAGATAGGGCTTTCACCTTACCCCATTCCAAGCCACTCTTACCTTTGTAGCGAATGAAAAGCAGCAGAGAATCTGCAACACATACCCAAACTTCACTGATAATGTAAGCACAACAGAATTATCAAATATGGACACAAACCCACTAAGTGTACAGTCATACGTAAATATTGAATCAGAAAGGATTCCATCTCACTTTCAGAAATCATGTCCAACAATGATGAAGCCCAAACAAGGAATACCCCATGGCCCTCATTTCTCCCTAAATATACTTATTATTGGAATAAGGACGGGTAGTATATAAATGTAATCAATAAGAAGCACTGGTTGCACCAGAGCGATGATGTTATACAATCTGCTTTATAGCATGTAGTGTTATCTGCACTGAGTACTCCATAAATGAAATTAAGCTTCCCCCACCACAAATATTAACTGCCTAATTTTCTGCTAGCAGCAATTGACCAATCATGGAAACATCAGATGTAAAAAAACTGCACAAATCTAGGAACAGGAAGAATCTAGGAATAACGAGGGTAGTGTGTAGTGTAAGATTAAAGGGTATATACAGGCAGACAGAAGACAAGCAATAACTATTAGGCACTACTTCCTATCCAGCAACATTTTTTCAAGAGAAGAAAGCATTTCTGTTCAGCACTGAATTCAGATGAGCTTTAGAGGCTTAAATGCTTCTACTCTTTTTTGCTAGTCTTACGCAGGCAACTCAACCATGTTGCATGGTGAAATAAATTCACTGAGCTGTTACCTGCAGAAACCTGCTAAATGGATAAAGCTTCTGAACAAAATTTTTACTTTATTAAGGAGTATGCACCATTATCATACACTTCTTCATGAAGGCTTTTGCTTTAAGATAAAACAGTTTGGCTTGTTGCTGAGGGAGAAAATTATTTATAGCAGCTGTGGACAGTCTATGCTGCCTCTCTATAGACACATGGGGTTTTAACAAGTAAAATGTGACTGGCCACTAAGAAAAGCCTTTTGGGGGGGGGGGGAGCGAGCCTAGAAATATGTACAGTGTTACCTCAGGTTAAGTACTTAATTCGTTCCGGAGGTCTGTTCTTAACCTGAAACTGTTCTCAACCTGAAGCACTTTAGCTAATGGGGCTTCCTGCTGCCGCCGCACCGCCGGAGCACGATTTCTGTTCTCATCCTGAAGCAAAGTTCTTAACCCGAGGTAGTATTTCTGGGTTAGCGGAGTATGTAACCTGAAGTGTATGTAACCCAAGGTACCACTGTACAAGAAAGGCATATTGCTGTGAAACTTCATCAGCCAAACATGTCAGCAGGGACTTGGAAGAGGGCAAGGCCACACTCGATGAATGGCAGCCAATGATCAAGGACATCTCAAAAGACTCAACTCAAATGACATCTCATCAGTACTGTGATCTAAGGCCAGCTGGGTCAGAAATCTTGAGTCCAAGATCCACTGCCTGTACAGGTTGCGGATTCAAGAGTGTATAAGAACCAGGCGTCAATATGAATCAAGAGAGGATGGGGAAATTGAGAGAAGGGCAAGGAACCGACTGACAGAGAGAAGGTACACGCTATACATAAGCAAGCCAGACAAAGGCTGCATGCAAGAAGCAAGTGAGGGATAGCAGAACAAGAGGTTGAAAAGAGGAAACAATGAGGGAAAGCAGTTTGTGCCAGGATTATACTGATTGCAGGTAAACATCCTGCTCACAATTTTTGCCTTTCATAGATTAGCACAGGCAACTGGTGTGTGCCAGAACAGAAGCACTCCATTTTACATCTGTTGGTGAAAAGCAAACAATATAAATCTCAGTTCTGACCCAACTAGAAGTCAAGACAACAGATTACCCTATTGTGACATGCAGTTTCAGAGATTATCTACGGGTCACTTAGAAGGTGGGCAAGGTTTTCTTCTGGTCAGTGCCTCTGTAATCAATATCACCCACCTCCTCCTTGTGGTCATCAATACTTTTATACTGCCACAGTTTAATCCTCTCAATATAAAGGAGCATAAAGGAAAATGCTACTTCCCTGTCAACCTGCCTCCATCAGCTTCTGTCCATGTCACCACAGCCAATTTTTACAAAGTGGGAAGAAAGATTTATGCTTGAAGTAGCCCCTTAAGGGTTTTCAATTTTTTTTTTGTTTTGTTTATTTTAGAGGGTAGGGAAAGAGAGCCTATGAAAGAACAAGCAGAGTGAATCTCCAGTTTTTAAATAAAACTTTGTTGTTGTTGTTTGCCTTTGGGCCTTTGCATTCACCTCTTGGATTAAATCCTCCTGCTCAGTAACATCAGATATGAAAAAAATGCAACCCAGCAAGCCTTGTGGCTAGTGGCTCTTGTTTTCTTTCTAAGAGGTGGGGAGGCGTGATGCAAAGAAACCCACCTAAAGACCATATGGCCAAAACACCAAGATAATCCTGTTTTAATGCAACGTAATCAAAGGAATGCAAACAGCAGGATCTCCCTAAAAAGGAAGCATACTGAGTGATAAAAATGTTCTGTAATGGATTTCTTGCACATATCAACTCATCTCTGGAAAACTAAGCTATCTTGTTTCTATTTGTATCCACTAAAATTCCACAGTCTCACTGACCTCCCAAGCCACCATATGCAATTAGCAATTGATATAAAAATCTACTTGCCCATTACCATTGATTTGGCAACACTACAATAACACAATTAATTAAAAATCCTAGTAAAGCCTCTTTCATCCATATCTGTCCAACTTGGACATGCTTCTTCTCTCCTTGTTTTCTCTCTCCTCAACCCCACCACATCAGTCTAACTGTCCAGGTTTTGTGCCAAATAAATATGGCAGGGAAGGAATGGATCATTAAAGGTTGGGCCTTGAGTGACAGTCAGCCCTTGCAACTTGTTCTATTTTCTGTTGCTAACCCCTAGGAAAAAACTGTTCCCATTTTGTCTCAACTTTGCTTTTGGGGGACAAGACCGGGGTGCCTTTTTATATTTGTTAGCTAGTACAGAGGGCACTAGAGTTCTACACGTGGTGGAGTGGTGGACTTGTAATCTAGTGAACCGGGTTCGCGTCTCCGCTCCTCCACATGCAGCTGCTGGGTGATCTTGGGTTAGTCACACTTCTCTGAAGTCTCTCAGCCTCACTCACCTCACAGAGTGTTTGTTGTGGGGGAGGAAGGGAAAGGAGATTTTTAGCCGCTTTGAGACTCCTTAAGGGGAGTGAAAGGCAGGATATCAAGTCCAAACTTTCTTCTTCTTCTTCTTCTTCTTCTTCTTCTTCTTCTTCTTCTTCTTCTTCTTCTTCTCAAGCCCCTTCTCCTAGGTTTTTAGATGTTAACTTTCTGAGTGGGGGACAGGATGCATCTTGACTCTAGTGCGCATGCATGTAAATGCACGCACATGGGCTCTAAATGTCAGCACACAGCCTCCTTTCATCCCCCCATAACTGCCTTTCCAGATAATAAGTGTTTCTGAATGTGTTTGAAATGCATTCTTTCTATAACCTGATCCATACTGAGATTAAACATTCTATTAAGTGTTCTTACTTAAGTTTTTTTTTAAAAAAATACACTAAAAAACCAAAACCCTAAGATGGTCACTTTTAGAGATGGGCAAAAACTTGCTGCATCGCTCCAAAATTAATCAGGCTGTTCTAGCGCTCCTGCTGATTGCTCTGAACGATGCAGCACATTTTTATTTACTTATCTGAAAAGTTACAATCCACTCTTCCATTGAAATATAACAAGGCAGCTTATGGCATATAAAATACAATAAAATCAGTCTATAAATATCCATAAAAATAATCAAAAAGCTCAACAAAAGATCAGTAGGTATAATGTCTGAATAGTGCAGTTTTCAAAAGACATCTGAAAGAAAGAAGGACTCATTCCCACTGAAGCTCCACAGTAATAGGCAGCGGCAGCGGCAAATGGGCATCTCCTGCAGCAAATGGTGCTCTGAGTATCTTTACCCATTGGGGATCATAGTTCCCATTGGATACATAGTTTACCACTCTTGCTTTAAATCTCACTCCATCTAGAGTCAGTTTATTAATATACTGTCTTTCAGAAGTCAGAGGAGGACAGGCCACTGTAGACTAAATGAATGCAAACCAGGTATCTTTTGCAAACCAGGTATCCTTTCTAAGAAGTCTTGGGGAAAGTTGGGTGCATATTCCATTTCAATGCTGTTTTTAAAACTGGATATAGTTTTAGCTGTAGTTCACAATAAGGGCAAAGAAAAGCTGACTCAGCACTATATACAGATACATACAATACTTCCTAAAATGTCAACAGAGTTTAAGTTAGCTGAATTTCCAGTGATAAATCTCTAGGATTTGTCAATGCTTGTTGCTTTGTACCAAAATCTGAAATCTGTATTTTAGGATTCTATAAGCATTAAGATTAAGGTTTCCCCCGCCCCCCCCCAAAATATAACTCTATCTCAAGACTATACAAATGAGAAATGTTAATTTGCACTTCAGATCAATAATTTGCAAAGAAACAATGCCATTTTATTGCCACTGAGAGTAATCACAACATTTTTTTCTCAATTATAAAAAGAAAAGAAGAAAGCATTCTAACATTTTAAAGACAGAGTGAAACAACAACGATAATGGAAGCAGAACAAAGTAATGGAAAATAATAGAAAATGTACCATGAAGAATAGTCATGTTTACAAACAAGTTTGTCACAAGAGCAGCTAAAGGTCCATGTAGTCCAGCACTTTGTTCTTACAGTGACTAACCAGATGCCTATGGAAAGCCTAAGAGGAGCGCAGTGCCAGAGCACTCTTCACACCTGTCATTCCCAGTAACTTGCATACTGCCTCTGAAACACAGCTGACATGGATGGTAACTATTGATATCCTTATCTTCCATTAATTTGCCTGATCCTTTTTAAAAGACATCCAAGTTGATGACTTTTGTGGGAGGAAATTCCATAGTTTAACTATGCTCTATGTAAAGTAGTACTCCATTTTGTTTGTTCTGAAACTTTCAACATTCTGCTTCATTGGATGTTCCCAAGTTCTAGTATTATGAGAGAAAAGCTTATCTCCATCCATTTTCACCACACCCTGCATGAATTTATACCCCTCTATTGTATCACCTCTTGGTCACTTTTTCTCTAAATTAAAAAGCCTCAGATACCTTTCATCATGGGGTAGCTGCTCCATCCCCTTGATCATTTTATTTGCCCTTTTCTGAAACCTTTTCAGCTACAATATCCTTTCTGGAGGTGAGACGACCAGAACTGTACACAGTATTTCAAGCGTGGTCACACCATAGATTTGTATAATGGAAACAGCTAATATTTCCACTTGGCTATGGTTATGAATATGCTGGCTATAAATGGCTTCTTTTGGAAAACTGGAAAATGCTGCTGCTTTTAAACAACACATATGTATCACAATCTTTTGCTATTCAATTCAGAAAGCATGGAAATAAGAATTGTTGGGGAAAGTGCCATACAGCAACAGTAAGTACAAATCTTTTCCTAGCAGTAACCTGATTAGGTCCAAGTCAGGAGAATGGGAAGCAGCCTGAAAGTCTGGGAATTACCTACTGTATTCAAACCAAACACACACTGCCAAAAATCAACTTCATATAAATGCAACTCAATACTATCAAAATGTATCAAAGCAAACCAGAATGCATTTATTCTGTAGCAAATGCTAATAGGCATTGATATAGTAACAGAAATGAAATGGAATTGACCCTGGCCGACAACATTTCGTGACAATTTGTGTTTACTGGTAGAGAGCTTCTACCCATTCTACTCTGTTCACGTACACAAGAAGGAGCAGTGTAAGAAGAGACAATAATGTGGGTATTAACCCCATACCCCAGCTGGGTAGATGTGGGATGTGGGAACGAAACTTGTCATTGATTCTGCTTACATGAGTCCTTTATGCACACACCTTACCAGAGCAGCAAGGGGAAAAGCTGTCAGGAGATGCACACACTCCAGGCACAAGGTCAAATCTTGATCTAATAAGCATGAAACAATGTGTTGCTCTTCTTCACACTTACTCTTCTTCTAAAGGTGCAATGTTATGCACATGTACTTGGGAGTAAGGCTGCAGTTCTAACCCCACTCACCTGGAAGTAAGCTCTACTGAATTCAATAGAACTTACATCTGAGCAGACTTTGTTAGGATTCCACTGTAAGTCAGTAACTTACTTCCAGTTAAATGTGGATAGGATTGGGCTGTGCCATACTTTATTGGGGAATCCTATACAATGCATCAACATCTCTTGCGTACATAATCATGCTGTACAATTTATCATGACATACTTTCTCACATACAGAAAGATTTTATTTTTTCTTTCAATAGCAAATCAATTACCTTTAGCCCTTTTAATACATTTTCTTGTGCTTTTCCGAGTTCCTTCACATTTTGGAAACATCTATGAGGAGATTCGATCTTAAGAGGAGAGAAGGATCAAAAGACAGGAGGTGCCATAGGGAAGAAGCATGGTACCGAAGACTCTCCTTTGCAACCCCCAAATCTGCATGGTTTCCCTATTGATTTTAAGCTCCTGTCAAAAGCTGCCACCAACACAGCTATTATTTTCAATCTAGAGGGTGGACCTTGTTTTTACCTTCTAAAGGCAAGTTAAGGTCCCTCCAAAAATCCTTTTCATTGCAAATTTATAATTTGTGCTTCTGATGGCATCAAGGCAGTTACATGCAATCCCACTTGCAAAAGTTAGGGGATGGACATGCTCCTTTGTTTCTAATTGATTCATGTTCCATAGCTTCCTGCTGAAATCCTGCACTTTTTCAAACCACAAATGTTCCAGGTGGGTTGTCCCACTTTTGTTGAGCTGTAGTGCAAGAGTGCTCTTCTGGAAAGCAATAATGTGCTAACATGGGCAAGCACCAGAGAAGAACTAATAAAGCAGAATGACTTATGGACATCCAGAAAAAATCCAACACTAATGCACTATTGTTGTGTCAAATGACATGAAGTAGAACACAACTGCAAAAACACATCAGTCCCCTAAGAGTCTTAAAGTATAAGCCTATACATGTATACTCAAAGTAAACCCCACTGAGTTCAGTGGTACTAACGTCCAGGTAAACATATACATAAAGTCAAAGCAAACGCAGCTCTACTATTATCTGTTATTTAACAATTGATTCCCTAATACAGTAAAATTGGCTACCAAATAGAGTATGTATTCTCTTTGTGCAATCAATTCACTTGCACCAAATGTACTGCAACAGTTTCTTTCATTTCTTGAGCCTTTCTTTTCTACAACAATTTCAACTGGATTCAAAAATTGGGTGCTTTTCTTTTTTCTTTGTTTTTCTCCTGCTTTAAAGAAACTATTATGTCTTTCAGCTTGAAGTCATCCCTCAACCATTTAAACTTCTCATTTGTTCTCATGAGGAGTGGGAGAGTTTCATATGCATGCTGTTTAAGGAATCTTCAAAAAATTAATTACATTGTTTCTTTAAAAAGTTATATGAGTAAGCCTCTATGAAAGGAACTTTTATGAAAGAGAACAAGAGGTAGAATAATATGTATGGGGAGAGGAACAGAAGAGGGGAATTCAACCAGCTAAACTTTAAAAAAAACTCTTTTAAAAAACCACAAACAGGATACAGACATATTAAAAAAGCAACACTGACCTAACAATGGAATGTGAACTATATTTGACTTAAGCAACGTCATATCTACTACCCTTCTCCACAATGAAATGTTGGTAGCTCTTAAAGAAACAGAAACATCTAGCAATTTTCTAGTCCTGCTTTTATTTTCTCCAGAGTGTGCAGTTTTGGTTCTGTAAGACAGCCTTGTTTAAGTCACTACCCCTGCATTTATGGGTGGCAAAGACTGAAGTCTGTTTCAGACTAGATGGTGAGTGGAGAGACTCCTTGCTACAATATTCTGTTATAACTTGCCAAATTCTATCATGATTCATACCAGAAAATATTCAGTGAATGAGAAAAGGAACAAGCAATTCTGTAAATCTTGATTTGATTTGTTGTGCAGCACTGGACATTGTTACCAAAATGAGATCTTAGCACCTGTGAGAAGGAATTGTGTCTTTAGCTTTGTTCAGAATGAAGTCCTAAAATACTATAATATTCTACAGACTCCAGAAGCTTGGTGCATGTGGAGGTAATCACAGCTTGTGCTGATTGGTCCCCACATGGTGGCAAGAATTCATTTGGGATGAGAACTTGCCAGCTTCCATATGCTACAGGCTTTCTGACATCAAATAAAACATAAATCTTTATTTTATTTGAAAATTAGTAACTATAGCCAAGAATCTACTAAACAGGTCAACAGCTGCCAATATAATCCAAGCCCATGTGCACCAAACTATGCTGAGGTTTCTTGTATAAGTAAGGGTGCTTTGAGACAGAGGGCTGTATCCAACTAAGGCTGTTTATACATGATATGTTTAAATAACAAATAAAGCACACACACATCAACAATTCTGGGAACTGTAGTTTGTTAAGAGTGCTGAGTCTGTGAGGGGTGAACTACAGTTCCTAGGATTCTTTTGGCTGGGTGGGGGTGCAGTCTGACTTCAACTCAGAGCAGAGCTACTGAAATAAACAGACCTAAATTACTTATATCTATGAATGTCAGCGGTTCTACTTTTAGTAGGACCAACAGTGGATACAACCCGGAGAGTTTACAGTCAAAACCCACAAGCTACATGGAAACTGTGCAGTGCCGGTAATTGGGATTCTTCCCCTGCCCAGACAAACACAAACAGCCCACTTGCAGAGAAGTCTAAACCTATGTTTAGTGCCACATGCATAAACAGAAATGCGCGCTGTGAGCCTCGGACTCACATGCTCACCTTTCCTCTTCTCACAAGGCCAGGATGATGACTTTGGCAGAGTTTAGTTTCACTTTCTATGAAACCTGGCTTGCCACTGGATGCAAACCAGAGATTGTGGTTTAAAGCACAAAAAACGATGGTTAATTAAACAAGCCAGCTTTATACACCATGGTTTCATCGCTTATTCAAAAACTTCACTCTCCTGACTGCATGGAAAGAGAAGAGGGCAGCTCATCAGAAAAAGTGAAGAACAGCTGACTTCTTTTTCCAAGCAAAATATTTTTGGATTAAGATTAATGTTCTCTTGTAGTTATCATTTTTGTAGAGTTAAAAAAAGAAAAGAAAAACTGTATCCTTCGGAAATATATAGTAAGCAGAATGGCTATGGATGGAGTGTCAGGAACAGACTTTGGCTCAAATGTCAACACAGCCATGGGACATGTCACTCTGAATCAGTTCTGCTGCTATGCTGTCAGCTGACCGGGGGGGGGGGACTGCTCATGAGTAGTGTAACTTGACACTGTGATCTCACAACATTTTGCGGCTCCCTTTCTATGAAAACAAAAACTTGGAACTTGCTGATTTTGTTTTCATGGAAAGATATTGACCTTGCATGAGTTCATGGATCCTACAGTACACTGCTCATGCAAGTAGACCATTTGTGTAAGCAAACAGCTTTATCCTCAAGTCAGCTAACAACGTACTGTTGGTTGGAATTAATTCTCAGTCTCGGCTCCCCACCCCCCAAAATGAGGAAACCATTATTCTGATATATGAAAGAGATTAGGATGGGGAACAGATTGCCATGTGTACCACAGCTGGGCACTGCAAACTTTGTCCTGTCAATGAGATGCTTCATCGCTAATCAACTTTTTTTTCCTTCCCCTCAATTTTTGACAAATATTCCCTACACAACTACGCTGTAGTTGTTCCCAAGAGTGGGACACCCACCAGAACACCACAAGATGTGGCACAGGATACAGTGGGTGGCTATCGGTGAAAATCAGAGCCCTGCTTTATGCAAGCAGAAGTACTTTCTGCTTGGTTCCAGAGCCTCTGAAACACACCCCTATGAATCCAATAGAAATAAATATTGAAGAAGCATTCACAAATATTTTGCATGGGTTTGCAAACTTATTTGTCACACCCATTTCTTAGATCTTTGGATTAAGAATGCGAAAGAAGGTTGTACATCACATTTCATAATCAGTATCTTAAAGACATAAAAAGGTGAAGGTAAAGGACCCCTGACAGTTATATACTGTAATTATTCAGAATAATTAAAACACTATGGTCCGCAAACAAGAAACAAGCTAAAATTAACATTAGTCATGGAGGGAAACCTGTTTTTCTCTCTCCAAGAAAATCAAATTAAGCACAGTTTAGAACAAATTTTAAAATTGTTTCATCAATAGAAATCGCATTGCATTGTAGTTAAAGTTTATGATATATATAAACTGCAGTTATGTAATCCACTCTGGTTGAGACTCTCATTTTGTTTTGTTTAATTTCTTATCAGTTCAAAACTATTACCAATTTGAAAAACGTATTTCAGTAATTTTTATTAGAATATTAATAAAGCATTTGTTCTCATTTCCCAGTATAGTTCTCCAAATTTTCCTAATAAATACTTTGAAAAACAGTAGAAACTGGCAAGAAAAAAACTGGGGCCCTGCTCCAAACTTAACTAGCTAATAAAGGATGATTTGAGCATATCAGGCTGAGAACCATCTCCTTTCTAAACTTCCCAGGGAAAGGCTAAACTCGAATATCCTTCTTCCAAATTCCTTTCAGTTTTGCATATTAATTTTTAAAAATCTATATGATATGAATCTAAAAGACTTGTCCCCCAATGGGTACGGGTGCTGATTTTTCTCAAAGGGCTGTATGCATCTCATGGGTCTGTTTTGCATGGCATGCTAAGGCAAACCTGCAGGCTCCTAGAGATAAGTGCACAGCCACTTTGCTCTTCCTTGGTCCCTTTTGCTCCTATAACATATTGAACTAGGCCAGTGTTTGGTCCTGGACTCATGGCTAAGATCTCTCCTCACTAACTACTAGCTGTAATCAAGATTTATTAGCTGCCAAATGGCAGTGAAGGACCAGCTTATTGACTAACACTTTTCTTGTGGAGTACTGCATGTAAAAAGTGGGAAGGGTGAGCATATCTGATCTTTAATATGGTGGGGAGGGATCCTGTTTTGAGGCCAGGGAGTTGCCTAGAATATGGTACTGAAAGAGCCAGAAGGGAACTCTGTTCAAAGCTCATGGTACTTTACTGCATTGAGAGGAATGTGCACATTTTGTGACTATCCAAACAGCAATTTAGTCTTCCATAGTAAACCCTGAGGAGTGACTGCATGCTGCCTTTTATTTTGAACTTGCTTACTTTTTCATGCTCTTTTTTCTGTTTGAACCTACAATAAATATTTACTCTGCTCATTATATAAATAGAGTAGGCTGGTGGGGGGTGGGGGAGGTATCTACAAGCTCAATATGAAATCCAAGTGCCTTAGCGTAACATTACTAGCACTGGAAATCAGTCTTAAACGGAAGGGTTATTTGGAAAGGTTAGGAAAACCTTGTACTACAAAAGTAGTATCTTCTGCTCTTGGCAAATCCTCTTGAAAAGGCTTTCCTGAGTGCTCTTCACCTGGGTTAGCAAGTGGTAGTGAAGTACCTTAAGTGACCTTTCTGTGGTAAAGAAGAAAAGAGGCTTCTGATTTCTGTTTGTACTACTTGTTATAACCCATGACAAGCTGCTATGTATGACAGAAGGTCCTTTCACGGCAAGACTAGGACTAGCAACTATCTTGTTTTCATGTTTCTAAAATGTTATATGTTTCCAATTAATAACAGTAACAATCAAAGCTAAACTACAGGCAAACCAGAAATATTTTAAGTGTGAAGAAAAAACATTTGGGTAAAATAAAATAAAACACCTCCATCAAATGTCAGCTTTTAAAAATTGTCCCCAGTTGATCAGGGTCACATAGTAAGTGCATTGACGCCACAGCATCACACAGCTAAGTCAGATTTGGCTATCTGAGACCAATTTTGAGCACCGACAATGCTTTCGCATCTCATTGCTAACACTTTGAATGGGTATCTGGTGGGAAGAGCATGGGCTGCTGTGGTGCAAAGACTTTTTGCCCCTGTTCACAGAAAGGGGACATTTTTCACATGACTGTATTCAGATGAAGCGTCTTTCTTTTGGCTCAGTCCTAATAACAGTCTCCCACAATGAGCCAATTTCACAATACCTCCCACTTGTGTGCTATTAAGCTCTCTGAATGCATATAATAATGGACTCCCCAAGATTTTTGAGGATATTAGAAAAACCTTTACTAAATGTGTGCATGCAGCACGATAAACACTTACCTGGAATGCGGATTTTAAACTTTCCACTCTGTCCAAAGCCACCTTCTATTAAACCTTCCTCTCCTGTAGACAGCTTGACCTTCAGCCCCACAAAAATTTGGATGTTGGTCTCTTTTTTAAACAGTGAACGACCAATCACACTGTAATCATCACAGAGCTATAAAAAACAAACAAACATACAAACAAAAAACCTAAGTTCTTGGTTTTAAAAAAAGATTTTACAAAACACTGCATTGCCAACCCCCTGCAATGTAGGAATCACAGCTAAAGAATCTCTGACAGATTGCCATCCAACCTCTGCTTAAAAACCTTCAATGAAAGAGAGTCCACCACCTTCCAATGTAGTCTGTTCCACTGCCAAACAGCTCTTACCATCAGAAAGTTCTTCAGCGTGTTTTGTCAGAATCTCCTTTCTTGTTATTTGAATCCATTGTTCAGGTCCTCCCCTCTGGAGCAGCAGAAAACAAGCTTGCTCCATCCTTCATGTGACAACCCTTCAGATATTTGAAGATGGCTCTATATCACCCTCTCGGTCTTCTCTTCTCCAGGCTAAACATATACAACTCCCCCAACTGTCACTCATAAGGCTTGATTTCCAGATCCTTTATCATCTTGGCTGCCCTCCTCTGCACATGTTCCCGCTTGTCAAAATCCTTCTTAAACTGTGGTGCCCAGTGCTTTTTTTTTTCTAAAAAAAATGTTTAGGGGTACTCTCATTTTGACTTCAAAAATCACCATTGTATAGTTCAAATCAAGAAAAATAAATACAGTAAATTGACAAAAGTACGAAGATTCCCAAAATGTTTAGAGTATGCGTACCCCTGCATACCCCCAGGGAAAAAAGCACTGGTGGTGCCCATAACTGGAGAAAGAACTGCAAGGTGAGGTTGAACCAAGGCAGAATAGGGTGGTACTATTAATTGCTTTGATCTGGACACTATACTTCTGTTGGTGCAGCCTAGAATTGCATACACACCCCTGGCTGCATCACATTGTTGGCTCATGTTAAGTTTGTGGTCCTTCCTTAAATTCTTCTCACAAGTACTACAGTCAAGCCATGTGTCCCCCCCCCCCCCCGCAATATTTGTGCACCTGATTTGGGTATATTTGTGTTAAGCAGTCATTTCCTTGGCTCCAGGTTTCTGATACGTTATGTACCACGTTAGATCTGCTTCTAAATGCACCCAAATGCACCAGTTCTCAGGCTCCTGGCATTACTCCTACTGACATGTCTACCACCTTTCTACTCCTTACCACCTTCATTTCAGCAGATTCTTTTGCCTATTCATATAAGGAAACATGCTTCCAATGTGACAATACAGTGGTACCTTGGTTTAAGAACAGCTTTGTTTATGAACAACTTGGATTAAGAACGCTGCAAATCTGGACGTAGGTGTTTTGGTTTGTGAACTTGAGTACCCCACTGCTATGGGAAAGCACGCTTTGGTTTAAGAATGCTTTGGTTTAAGGATGGACTTCTGGAACGGATTAAGTTCGCAATCCAAGGTCCACTGTATAACTTTTAAAAATTCATCTTAGCAAGGAGTATGTAATCATGTCAGTTTGTTAAATTCAGAGTCTTAAAGTAGCTGTATTTAATTTTAATTTAACGATTATTAAACCAGTGGAAGTCATCATTCCAACTTTGGATTCATAATTAAGCAATCAGGTACAAGAGGCAGCAAGCTTGTTGCATAGGGAAAGATAAACGATGCTCCCTGGGGCACTGGCAAAGCAAAGGTGCAATGAAGTGAGCCTAATCCCCAAGGTGTGAATATCTTTGGATGATACTAACCCCTGAAGTCACTGTGCCTCAGCGTCATAACTAGAGTCTTGACATGAAAGGAAATAAGAAAATGCTGCTTTATTGAATGGCAAGCTACCATGATTTCTCTTCAAGTCAATATTGTAATTCTGTGTCGCACAGATCCCACAAAGTAAGAAATACAGAGCAATACAGACAGAGCTTTTTAGGTGGACCAAGAGTAATATTTTAAATTAAGGAGACACAGGATTTTCAGCTGCACAGAATTCTTCTCACAACTAATCTGGATGGTAAAAATTGTGTATTCGGAATATTGCCACAGTCAAAAAGCAAATGCAATATGGTTTGTGTTTGTGGAAAGTATAGGAGTTGGACCTGAGAAGCTTTTTCAGTAGTGGCTGGTTTTGAAAGCTTGTTATTTATTTTATTTAGGGTCCAAACCATCTGGCCTTACGGAAACGCCATTTACCTTCCCACCGGAGCGGTACCTATTTATCTACTTGCACTTTGACGTGCTTTCGAACTGCTAGGTTGGCAGGAGCAGGGACGGGCAACCGGAGCTCACCCCATCGCGGGGATTCGAACCGCCGACCTTCTGATTGGCAAGTCCTAGTCTCTGTGGTTTAACCCACAGCATCACCCGCGTCCCTAATAAATGCATAAGCAGGGACCAAAACTCAGTTTGCCCACCTTTACAGCTAGTAAGATGATAAACATTGCTCATTCTTAATTTTGTCTTACAAATCACACCTAATCTAAAAGGAAATACAGAAAATTATTTCTTTGTTTGCAAAGCTTCACTATATGGCCACCAATTGTTTACTGGCATGTAGCAGGACAGGATCTTGAACTTTAAAAAAAATAGCATTTTTTCGAATGTGAACAACTGTTGTGTTGAAACTGTCTTTATTTTTATGCTGCTCTCTCCTTCTTACAAAATGTTTTAGAAAAGCTTGTTATTTGCTTCCACTGAAATCCAACTCTTTATTACTGCACCAGCAATTTAGCGCCAATCACTGGATAGAGCCATAATCTCCTCTGAGTTCTCAGAACATCTACTATGGCAATCACTTTGCCCATTAGCTGAGCAGCCTTTTGGGCTTTGGGTCTCTCCTCCAGTTTCTTTCTGGTTATAAAATGTGAAGTTTAAAAACCTAGAGCTGCAAAGACAACAACGGATACATACTCTTCTTTTGAGGCAGCAGACAGGGGCCTCGCCGTGAAGGCAGACTAATTTTATTAACTTCAGGGAAACTTCAAAAAGCTTAAGGGCTTTAATGCCAGACAGAGACGACCCCAAAAGTCAGTTTAAGTGCTGCATAAACAAAGGATTAGGTCAAGAAAAAGCTGAAGGCTCCTTGCATTTCTTGTTTATATTGTCATATGACCTAGTGGGAGTGGAAGAGGGTTGCCTTTCTGACTTTAATCCTCCATGGTGTACAGTGGCGCTTCAGTTCACTGACCTACATTACAATAATATTTTTTTAATTTATGGGCAGAGGTGCAGCATCAAACTCACTTAAGGAGTTAAAAAAAAAGAAAAGGGAAAGGGAAAAAAGAACAAATGTTTCTGACTAGTAAATTCTCCCTCTCTCGCTTAGGTTAGATCAGCAGCTTAGAAAGGGATTTCAAGTTCAAAGGGAATGTTTCTGTTGCTCTTGTTTTATGGCTTAGACCAGAGGACACAATAGCATTGATTTTTATGAAATATTCCCTCCCCCTTGGCTTTTGTGTTTGCAGAAAGAAAAAAAACAAATAGTACTGTATTAACATAGGTGAAGAGTCAGTCCCTCTCCCTCTCCCTTACACACACAAACTTTAATACAGAGTACACAGTTTTAAAATCCTTTGATTTAAATATTATTTGCATTGCGGTATTATGTTTGCAATGCTGTAGCTACGTTTTGCGTGATGACATCCAGCACAAACTCGTGGTTTAATTCTATCGATGGGGTGGGGTGGGGGTGGGGGAAAGAATACTTAAACAGAACCTCCTCCTCCTCAGAGACACCAGAAAGTCTATTCTAATTTTAGAATAATGCAAATTACAGTCAGATTCAGTCTCTGAAATACATTATTGTTCGTATTTGGAAATTAACAGGCACCAGTTTTCCAGGAACATAGGGAGACATAAAACAATAGGTGGGGAAAGAGAACTAGAATAAGGAATGAAGGGGGGGGGGAGAGAAAAGTTGGGGATAAAAAGAACCTCTAGAAATAATCTAAATAACAAACTGTTCCACAGAGCACAGGTCAGGTATATGTTAAGGAGGATTCAATCTGGCAGTATTTACTTTACAAAGCTAGGACAGTTAAGGTTAATAAAGGTGTTGGGGAATAGGGCTGTCAACCCAACAACTATTTTTCACTTATTAACTTCAGTTCATTGACTACTGAAGCATACTGTCAGGGAACTGCCATCGGAGCTGGAGGCGGAGAGAAGGCTCCAGATGGATGCCAGAGAGGGTCCCAGTAGGGAGAGAGGCAGCCAATCCGCTGGGGAAGGAAATCAGCGTAACACCAGTGGAGAAGGGGGGCAGATGGGGGAATCGGAGAGGTGGCTCCAGGACTCCTCGCCGGAGACCAGCGGAGAGAGTACGGGTACTCCGCTGCCCACACCCTCCCTGCGCAGAAGACTTCCGCGCAGGGAGAGTAGGAGAAGACTGGGCATCAAATAGCTTTTATGCTGGAAAAGGTTTAAGAAACGCCCACTGACGGATTCTGCCAGCGACTGAGGCAGCCACGGAACTTGAGGCTGTCCAGACAGAAAGGGTCCAACCAGGTAACCTAGCCAGGAGTGGCGGCAACTTATGCATGAGCAACCCCTAGAACCATTACACATACATAGGCCTCATTCAGGTATAAAACTAATTATGGTTCAGCATTTACACGAATGAGCCTTGGGATCATCAGCCCCCTCCACAATGCCCATGAGATTGGAAGCATTTGCTTCCATTTTCAACTAACCAGAATTAAGAATTATTTCTAAAATTGGACACAATCTGGGTTAGTTTTAACCAGGCATAGGCAAACTCATCCCTCTAGTTGTTTTGGGACTCCCATTATCCCTAGCTAACAGGACCAATGGTCAGGGATGATGGGAGTTGCAGTCCCAAAACATCTGGAGGGCCGAGTTTGCCTATGCCTGGTTTTAACTATGTTTTACTGAAACAAGGCAACTTCAAACTATTATGTATGAAGTTGTCTTGTTTCAATAATGAATAGTTAAGATTAACCACAGTTTGGTTAACTGAAAATGGAAGCAAAACCTTCCAATCTTCTTATCCTAGCAGTACCTAGAAGGGTGTAGGAAAGCTTCTACATCAAGGCTTGTTTGCTAACAGTAAGCTAAATGCTCTGTTGGAAGAGAAAGTAAAAGGACTGGAGGAGCAAGTTTGCTCACTGCCTCATTAGAGGAGATAAGGATACAGGGAGCACTATGGCAAGGACAAAAGCAGGAAGAGTCTCAGGGAAGAAAATGAGAACTGTAGCAAACAGGGGAAGTGCATGAACCAGAGTGACTGCTAGAAGCAGGAACATTCTGAACCACTGGAACTAATGTATTGTTTTCAAAATCTTTTCAATGAGAGAGGCTCTAACAATCCCAGTGTAGAGTGTCTGAAGCAGGCTGCACTAAGTGGGAATGAAGAGTCTCAAAGCTTGGGAACGGAGGTAGCTCAATTGCCATCTGCATGAAGAGAAGGACAAAGGTTGCGGACTCCCTACTAAGAAGTAAGGGTGTGACTATGTGCTGACCAGATCTGTTAACTTTTGGAGAATGCTGATCCCTTAGTGCCTGGATCTAGGATGGGCTGGACAAGAGTTTTGTCATGCCTACTGATCTTTATCCCTTCTTGTTCATCCATGTGGGAACAAATGACACCATCAGGCACAACTAGGACAGTATCCCATCTGATTAGGTAGCAAAAGGCAGGAAGTTGAAGGACCTTAGTATCGAATTCTTCCTGTGTAAATGCAAAGAACTACACACAGAGAGAAAAATACTTCCCCAGAATGTCTTATGTAGATGGTGTCAACGAGAGAGGCTCAGTTTCTGAGACCATATCTAAGCTTCCTTAATGGACTACTGGCAGGAGATGGGCTGCTCCTGATGAGGATGGGGGGAAATGAGCTTGGCAGAAGCATGGTGAACTTGATGAAGAGAACATAAAAACTAAATCCTGTGTGGGTGGAGAAAATAGCCCAAAGATAAGCACATAAAGATGGGGACTTGGTACTACAGGAGAAACTGAGGAAGCTGTGGTGTTGCCTTGCAAACCCCACATTAATATAGCAGTTGAACAGAAACCCAAGGTTTTTGATGTCTATTCACTAATGTGCAGGGTATGGGAAATAAGATGAGCTTGAACATCTAATACAGGAAGAGAAATGTGACTTTATAGCTACAACTGAGACTTGTTGGGATGACTTTCATAATTGGAATATAGCACATGAATGTAATGGAGGCCTGTACAAAGCCTGTCTGTCCTTTCACAAAACTTCCTTGCATCATTGCTTGATGTTACAAGTACAGACCCTCCAAATATACAAAATGGTATTTGTTCTTTGGTTAATTTCTGCCTGACAAGAACTCATTAGTAGCTTTCCAATTCTCCCCCTTCCTCTCTAGGTATAGCAATAATTGCTCTAACTATCCATCTCTGAAGGTTTCATGAAAATGTGACAATCCTCAAGCTGTGCAGGGTCACCTTCTTCTCATTGATTGGACTCCCATTATTAGTTGGGTTTCTGGGTAGTAAAGGAATCTCCAGGATTATAGAATAAATAATCCTAGAAGGGGGTTCAAAACAGTAAGACTGAGGACAGCACATACACACTGTACAGTCCTAGCAGCATTAGAGCAAAGAGAAAGTACAGGCACAAGGCAGGATGGGTAACCATTTGGGTAAAGGAAAGGAAAATGGTCTGCCACTTCAACCAAGGGTTTAATGTAGGGAAAATAAATTGGATTTGAGGAAGGTGTCATTACATATTTCTCTCTCACACACAAAATCATTAAAGATGTTAAAGTCCCTGCCTCCTCTGCATTAAAATGTTCAAATTTAGAGCTAGTAGCTGGCCCTGAACCTTCATGTCCACAGTGCTGTGAAGGAGAGTTTGGGGCAGACAGTCTCAAGCCTGGGAATATACAATGCTCACATTCAGGACTAGTATGAGTCTGTATGGAGTACAACAACTAGTGTCATAGCAAGTTCACAACAGAAGAACTGAAGCTTTGTAGGTGTGGGGCTAGCTGCACAGAGAGCCTTAAACAACTTGAGCATTTTCTGATGTAAAATTACCCCTTGCAAATTACCCTAATCTGCAAATTTTCCAGAAAGTTCTCTTTTCTTTCTTTCTTTCTTTTTACAACCTCTATCACTGGCCACAAGTCAAGGAGTTGGACCTGATTACATTTTGGTTCCTTCCAGTTGTAGGATTATGTGATATCACCAATAAGACGCACAACCGTAACCATTATCTATAGTAGAAACAAACAGAAAACAAAACAAGCTTAGATTGATTCTGCTAATTCTATAAGCCTATCCAATCCATGAAATCTTACTAGGCAGTATCTCCTACAGTGTTTTAGTAGCACTACAGCCCAGATCAGCTAGAAGTGGCCACCAAAAAGAAATCATTTAAATCAGTTCAGTAACAACAACACAGGTTGCTTTATAGTTCAACAACGCTGTAATAAAAATGGCACTCAAGCCAAGAACACTGAGACAAAAAATTATATATTTTGAAGGGGGGGAAACTGCATTAAAGAAGTCAACAAAATGGGAATATTGGGTGGGGAGACAGAAAGGCTGGAATCCTGCAAAGCCCAGGTTCTAAACCTTTAGCAGATAAGATTTATATATTTGCTATTACACAGAGAAAATAAGATACAAAACCATGAGGATGAGCTTTTCTTTTTTATTTTTGTCTAAAACATTAAACACTGAGAATCAGCAATCAGCTGCCCAACCAAAACTGACAAGACAACAGAAGCCATTTTCAGGCATTCTGGGCATTCACAAATACACAGGGAAATGCACAACAAATGACACAAGGAGATGAGAACACTGGCTCTGTGCCTATCACCCTCTCCAAACTGCAAAATGATTATCTGCTGCAAGAGGCTCCTGCACTCAAGGAAGTTCCTCATGTGATGGAGAACTGTGGAAATCAGGGCCCAACATCACATGGGCCTCCAAAAGTAGAAGCAAGTGACCCACTTCAAATAACCACCCTCAAACTCACAAAAGGTGGTGGGGCAGAGCCTGCAACTTGTCCCCATGGCTCCCCTTGCCATGTGCTGTATCTCTGGATTTTGAGAACACTTGAATAGGGCTAGAGCTAGATTATGTTACAAATCTAAGCATATAAACCTGCTTTTAAACTCATACAATCATGTGCAACTCACCATCTCTCCTACATTCTCATTATGCCCTTATCAGCCTCAACATCACTAACAAAAACAGATACTCAGTAAGTGACTCTAACACAAC
Organism: Podarcis tiliguerta; assembly: GCF_965153285.1. NCBI lineage: Eukaryota > Metazoa > Chordata > Lepidosauria > Squamata > Lacertidae > Podarcis > Podarcis tiliguerta. Next base: position 40,269,289 of record NC_139535.1, on the reverse strand, counting down.
TTTTAAAAAAATTAATGACTGTTCAAACTCCTGTGCAAGCCAAAACGTTTATACTGTATGGTTTAATCTAACAATATCCAAAGCAATGGCCATAGACAATTTCTATTAGGAAGCCCTGCCAAATTCTGCCTCATCAGCCAAAGCAAGTATATTTACTGTTATTTTAAAAGTAAAATATTTATTCTTTCCTTAGAACTGCCTTCACTGGAAAATGTTGTGACCAATTAACAAAACCATGTTGATCCATATTTTGTAAATTACCATATCCTTCAACCTTCTGCCACTAAAGTTCATCCTTTTTTTTTTTCATCTTCTTCACTTTTAAACATGAATAGTATTTCAAATGAGAACACCATTATCTCCACATTCCTAAGCTTCACAAAATTGCTCAATCGCAAACAGAACAGCAGCCAAAAAATAAATACATCTCTTATGCTCCTATTTTACTGCGGATTTTAACCTGTGAAAGCATTGTGCATTTTTATCCACTGAGTGCCCTCATTGCTGTGTTATTATCACATTTAGCATGCCATCAGCAGCCAAGCACAACCAAGCAAACCCATGTTCAGACTTCAAAGCAGCTAAAACATTAATCGTGGTAAAAGCAGGTTCTGCTAGGCAGTTCCGTTTACTGCCAAACACTGATATCACACAGTATCATACATATATAACAGAATTTAAATGGCAAAACTAAGGAAGAACTAAGGCACCAATACAGCACCTCAAGTACAATGGCCAACACAGGCCCTACAAGGAGTTTTTGTGTTGCCCTTGTTAAAATCCTAACACTTTGTCTTTTAATTAGAAACAGAGAAGCTCAATGGGTATCCAGTAGCAGTACTGGGCCAATTAATTTCAGTAGTTCTACTTTGAGTAGAACTTAGTTGCAGGCAACCCTCTGACTACAGAGAGGTGTATGATAGCAATGAAAGTAGATACAGTATAAGCAAGACTATAGTAGGGTTGTGGCTTCTTATTCTGTATCCACACAATGCAAAAGATATGTGAGCAGTTACCACACATGATGATCCAGATGCAGGCTTCAGAGTTTTTGTGGTTAAAAAATAAAACAGAAACTTGGTCATAACCAAGCTACCCTGTTAAAACACCTGTTCATGAAGCCTTGTTGGCCAACAATCTTCCAGTAAATCTTCACATACCAAAGGGCTTTGTTTATGGTTTCAGCAAGGAGCTGTTCTCCTTGAGGTATATGTTTATTTTCACTAAACAAGTCCAAAATAACAACAAGCGGTGCAGCTTGTGCTTTGCAAACATGGTAGAGGGCTTCCCCTCCACCCGCCTTCTCTTCCTACTGTAGCAGAGTTACTCATTGACAAGTATCCCTTGCCACAGGCAAAGCAACAACATTTCAGGATCTAATCTTGGTTATGCAAAACATTTACACAACAGATGCACCAAGAAACCACAGCACAAATCTATGGATCACCTTTCACTTTTTGAACTTGATACAGGAGACTTTTTACCCCATTGGGCCAATAAGATGGCATTTCCTCAGATGATTAGATTCATACTTCTCAACGTATGGACAAAGTTAGGGACATCATGTTTTCTACAATCATACACACACTTTAGGTGGTAGTTAGAGCCAAGCCAAGCTTATGGTCAGTGAGGAGAGGAGTTTAACCACAAGCCTCTGTTCAGATGGCACACAAAGCCAAACCATGGTTTAGCTTGGTTGGGAGAAACAAAGTGGCTACAAGCTCTTCTCTGGGAGACTGTGCAGTCTTGCTAAGTCATAGCTTAGCTTATCATGTCATGTGAACCAGGTCAATATCTAAGTAATCATAGTAGCTCAACTAAGTTGAGTTCCATGCTGTAAGGAAAGCAAAATATAAATGTATTAAATAAACCAGTCATTATTATTACAGTGGTACCTTGAGTTACAGAAGCTTCAGGTTACAGACTCCGTTAGTCCAGAAATAGTACCTCGGGTTAAGAACTTTGCTTCAGGATGAGAACAGAAATTGTGCGGTGGCAGCGGGAGGCCCCATTAGCTAAAGTGGTACCTCAGGTTAAGAACAGTTTCAGGTTAAGAACTGACCTCCAGAACGAATTAAGTTCCTAACCCGAGGTACAACTGTATTCCCATAGTGTAGATGTGGAGAGGGTGCAGAGGCTGAGAAACAGTGACTTGTCTAAAACAACCTAGAGAGCTTGAGGCTCAACTAATATTTGAACTGGGAGCTTTCAAAGAGCTTACTGACACATGGGCCACAATGTTTCTTCAAGCACACACACATATACTTCCCACTGTGTGAAACCCACAGCACAATTTCAATGGGACTGTAAGAAAGAACCTCATAGGTGGGGTCAACTGCATGGCTCTTTCATATCCACTTTCATATTCTGCAGGTAAAAAGAGCCAGTCTTAACCACTATGCTATACCAGTAATTGTAGAAAACTGGTAGCTTGTAAGCATGACACAGGGTCTCTTTCATTTGATTCTTAAAAAGAGCGGCAATTGTCTGCTTTGTGGAAACAGTGTGTTCACAAAGGTGTACTTCTCCCAAAGCATGCAGTCCCTAGACTGACTAACTGAAGGCATCTGATCTATAGGTCTGTGAGAAGTAGGGGATTTTGCTGAAGGGTGGCAGCTATAGAACAGCTGTAAGTACTGTTGTAAAAACTTTAGTGCTAATTCTTTACTGCTACCTAATAACAAGTTACTGAAGCCATGATATTTGGCTGTCCTGAGCAAAGAAAACAACTCACAAATGAATAATAGCCACTATTTCTCAAAAAAGCAGAGCAGACTTTGATGGAGCAATGAGAGCAATGTATTAATCTAATTATAATTAGAACAGTATATAATTGCCTGATTTGAATTTATTCAAGGTGAACTGGCCATTAAAACAGGAGTTCATATCAAATTCTGAAGCAAAGAAGGAGAACAGGATCAACCCCAGATATATTAATTGTCCATAGTGTGTTTTCTTGGGGGGAGGGGATATGGAACACCACAAAAAATCACTAAAATGTGTTTCAGGAATAGACTCCCATGAAAGTGGCAAGCTAAAGACAGCAGTCTTTCCTTCATTCCCAGCCTGTTCCCTACAATGCTTTTAGGGTGAAAGTATTCCTCATGGCATTATTATTTAGTGCCTCCCTAGAGCATTGAGAGGGGGAGGGCAGCCACCCTCTTCCTTCCTTGACAATGAGAATGCCCTTTTCCTCAATCAGTGCCAAGAATAGACACTGTAAATTTAGTTATTCTAATCTCCAGACATCCATCGGCAGCAGGGTGGGACCATCTGAATCAGTATTTCTATTAAACCAGAGTCTGGACTTTTCTTAAAAGCAATGAATGATTTCACCACCCATTTGTTCACACACACACACACACACCCCGACGACTGGGACCAAACATTAAGCTGCAGCTTTCTCTAAAAAAGAAAAGAAAAAAACTATCCAAGATAGTAAGCCCCAAACTAAACAGAAATAAATGAAAATTTGTGAAAACAATTTAGCATCACCAGCCCTATATAAGCATGTCTCCATAATTCCTCTTGGTACATTAGGGCTAAAGGTAAGTCAAGTGTTAGCAGCACAGTGAGAAACATTCTCTTTGCTATCCTGGGCTACCCCAAACACCAGGCTTCTGGAGAAATTTCATGAACAGATACCCTCCAGCCCTATTTTTAATTGCCACAGGCTTCAACAAAGACCACGACTCTGTCATCTTAGTTCCAGTTGTTTTTTCCCTATTACCACGTCATTGGCTCCAGGTTTCTGCTGCTCTCCCTACTATTGCAGACCAGCATTTCAGCTGTCAAATCCCCCTTCTCCTGTGTTCCCCTCTAACTTTCTTTTACTATATTAACTCTTCTACTGCCCAGTAATCTCAGGTGATCCTCAAATTAAATCAAACAAGCTTACCCGTTCCACTTGTCCTTCCTTATGTTTCAGCTTGTAAACTTTAAGCTTTGGGAGACATGTCTCTGCGTAATTTTTGTCTTCCATCCCTTGGAGGAGCACTCCATGAAACGCCAACCTGCAGGTGTTTGCGTGAATATCAGTATCCAGCTTTGAGCCAATCACAAGACACAGTTTAGGGCAGGTAACTGGCTTCTCAAACTCAAGTAAGGCCCACTGTTGTTTTGGGAGCTGTCTTTCTTCAGTGCAGTCATTCTCTTTGTTTTCTTCTGAGGACTTTGAGTCTTTGGAAAGATATTCCTCCTGATAAAGATATTCTTTTCCAAAATCAAAATCATTCTCCAGGGGTTCTTTGGTGAAGTCATTAGGAGCTGGGCTGAAGAACATAACTCTTCCCATAACAGTTTCATGGCCAACTGTGATATGAAACTTTGCCTTGGTCTGAAGAGTGCCTCGGAAATATGGGATTTTCTTCAAAGAGATGATAGCAGCATGAATAGTCTGAAGAGATTCAGGTGTACAGATCAGACCTCTTTCCAACAGCTTTGGATCAAACTGAGTCACACAGATTCCTACCCTGTCACCCTGCATGGCATAGTTAACTGGAGTATGAAACATCTGCATGGACTTGACCTTCTTTGTCACCTATTTATGGGAGCAAAGGATAAGAAAAAATAGTCATATTCATGTGATTTATTTATTAATAAAGCATTTTATTAATTAAAAACGTTTATACCCACTTTTCTGGGTCTTTAGAAAAAACAAAAACTCACTCTTCGGTAGAGTTATTTCCAGACATTAAAACACTGCTCTTTAGTAGAGATACATAGTAATTACAAGAAAAATCTACCCTCTAAATTATCTAAATGAATGCTTCCTCTAAGGATTACTTTTTAAAGCTTTGTCTATCTTTTGTACTAGAAAATAATACTAAGAATCATTCTTTTGAATTTGGTAACTTTTATAGTAGCTGAAAGGAATTAGCAGATCAGTATGTATCTGCATAAATAAGGCACTGATTTGTTTTTGAGAAGTACAACTAAGCTACACAGTAGCAACCTTATAATACAAAAATAATAAAAATGCTGACCTTCTCTTTCTACTTTCCTTTTATTCTCTTATATGAATTTGCTGCAGTTCTACAAATTAGACTAGGCAGTAGTTAGCAACCTTTTGGGGTCCAGGGGCACATTTGGAATTTTGAGAGGATGTCATGGCCACCAATCACAAAATGGCTGCCACAAAAGGGCCTGGCTTGACACAAAATGGCTGCCATAAGGGTGCGGCTTGACACAAAATTGAGAATACTGGTATTCCTATATAACAGAGCATAAACTGACTGATTGACCTGAGAGAACAGGATTAAATTCCCACTCATGAAATTATCTGGCCAATTTTGGCCAAGTCACTCTGTCTCCCTCATAGGATTGCTGTGAGGATATAATGGGGAGGAAAAGAATCATGGGTGCCACACTGAGCTGCCTGGAGGATGTTACTGTGATAAAATATAAATATTTTTAAAATAAAGGGAAAGAAAAAGCAATAAAACAAGCCTCAAGGCAAATGGGGAAGGTATCCCCTTTGTCTCCCCACCCCTCCTCAAAATCAAAATGTAAGAAATAATGGGAAGAGAGCCTAGGGAGCAAGCAGATGGAGCTGCTTCTTCTCCGCCATCAGAATGCACACCACAGCTAGAAAAAAGGCAGGACTAGAAAAGGGGGGATAGAGATCCCCTACAATGCCACTGCTTCCCCCCAAAATAAAAATGCCTTCCAGTGCTAGAAAAAGCATGAAAGAAAACCGTGAAGCAAGCCGGAAAGCTGGCTGTCTAACCTACTGGAGTGAAAGGGAGCAGGCCCTTCCAATTCTCAGAAGGTACCTGCACATTTGCTTCTTAAGTTTTTGAGAGGGTGGCTAGCGAAGTACTTGCTGTCAATCTCTGGACTACGCTTCCTTTTCTGTTGGTAAAAAAGTGTTCCTCTTATATTTTATGATGAGAAGCATGAGCACGTCTCAGATAATGTGCTTAATATTTTCACTTAATGAAATATAACCATCAGTGCATTAACACCATGCATAAAGAAACACACATGCATTTAAGAAACACACATGACACTCTTATGACATAGAAAATGAGGAAAAATGTTTTTTTACTCCATTCTATAGATATAATTCCCATTTACTCCAGTTCTTTATATTTCTGACCTAATATTTCAGTACTCTTCCATAAATCCTTCCACTAAAATATTTTTTACAACTGTGAGATTTATCAAAAGCAAGCTCTAATTTTCAGCAATTTGAAAACAATAAGCACAAGTATGGACTAGTGATGTCAGGGCTATGCCCACTGTTTATGGATATAGTCCATTTTCTCTTATCCATGTTACATGAGAAAAATGTAAACAGTATGGAGTCTGGAGTGAAGCTAATAAGCTTAGAGTTGTATCAGTTATTCTTCTTCAGAAACTTCTAAGGCTGGAAAAATAAAGACTAAAATAGGCTTTTCAAAAAGATCAACGTTGGTTCAGCCTGATGAGGGCAAACCAGTTCAGTTTAATATGGTTTCTTTTTTCACTGCATTTCTTTTTGTTCTTATATTTATCCTTTAAGAAGATATTTTCCTCCAGTTTATTCATTAGCCACGTGTGCCTGCCACTGTCTCTTTCACTCATCTGAACAGATGCAGAAAGATCTTCAGCATCTTAATATTGTAACATGAACTTTGCGCGTTCAATATACAGTTTCAGATTGTGGAACCAATGTATTGTTTAAATACAACTCAACACAGCACTTCTTCCTTTCTCAGAAAGCTTGCAGGTTATCAGCTGTGTCACTCTGGAGAGATACTTCTGTCAAAGAACTCAATACATTTAAAAGTCAGATAGAGGTAAAGGTAAAGGTACCCCTGACCGTTAGGTCCAGTCGTGACCGACCCTGGGGTTGTGCGCTCATCTCGCTCTATAGGCCGGGAGCTGGCGCTTGTCCGCAGACAGCTTCCGGGTCATGTGGCCAGCATGATGAAGCCGCTTCTGGCGAACCAGAGCAGCACACGGAAACGCCGTTTACCTTCCCACCGGAGAGCGGTCCCTATTTATCTACTTGCACTTTGAGGTGCTTTCGAACTGCTAGGTGGGCAGGAGCTGGGACCGAGCAACGGGAGCTCACCCCGTCGCGGGGATTCGAACCGCCGACCTTCCGATCGCAAGTCCTAGGCTCTGTGGTTTAACCCACAGCGCCACCCGCGTCCCTTAAAAGTCAGATAGCAAGTTCCAAATCTGAAGTTTTGTTGTTGCATCACCACTATGTATATGTGTGCAAGCCACAAAGTGGGACATGTAGGATTATTTCCAATATTAATCAGAGTAGTTCTGCTGAAATCAATGGACATGAAATAAATGGTTCTACTTCATGATTTAGTTGATGAACTTAAAACAACCAGGTACAAATTCAAAAGCAAAAGTCTATCAAGAAAACCAAATCTTGCTGTTCCACAAGAAGTGTTGTTGGTTGGTCTACAAATAGCAGTAGAATGGAATGTACCAGCGCATGTAGAACAATCACATTTTTAATGCTTCTCCACATTACTCCCAGGAAGTAGGAAACCAGCACATCAGAAAGAAAGGTTCTTAACAGGTTCTCTCTCTGCTGTCGTAGTTTTTAAAGAAGGCTACTGCTGCTCACCTGAAATCTAAAATCTTCTGCTTCATTTTTATTTTTAGAATGGTTCTGTGTAGACTGATATTTCATACATCTGTATTACAAATTCTGTCAGTCATGTGTGCACACCCACACACCCGTGAAATGGAGAAAGACGGCTTACAGTGTTTTATGCAAAGAAATAACATGCACATCTCACTCTGTGAGGAGATAACTTATGCTCCCAATATGACTATTGCTGTAGTGGTGATTCACAAGTCCCAAAAAGTGTGGGGAAGTATGTGAGCGTTCTCTTTTCCATGCTTCAGCACTCTTGCCTGAGCCCTCCCTTATAAAAGGAGTTTTCAGATCTTTCTAAAAGCACACAGATGTCACAGATTTGGTTCAACATAGACTCTCACCTCCACACTAGAGCTCTTTGTTTCATGCCATCCCCAAAATTATTTTTAATATAAAAATGGCATACCTATTTTATCCATTTTGGGTAGTCACACAGAAAGAAATGGAACTTCATCTAGCAACTTCAAGCTCATCAACAAACAAACACTTCCCAATGTTGAAAAATCTGCTTAAAGCAGCTTCATATTTAACTAGAGGGGTGGCAACTTGTAATGCCTGAAAATAAATCAGGAAAGAATGTTCAATATTTTTATCTGGATGATCACATTAATATTTCTAAGTATGATGTAGAGGCTTGTGAAATGGCTTTGGTGGAGGAGGAGAAGGACTGGGGAAGTCCATGTGTTCATACACAGATAAAAAAATGCAAAAGGAGAGATAAATTAAAAGCACCCAAACTGTTCAGGCCCTTAAGATAAACAAATGTGTTCAATATAAGAAAAGAACCTGTTATTTGAAGACCAAAGGAAAAGCCCACTAAGATTTTCAAAGCAGTTTAACTAATAGAAAACAGCATACAAAAACTCCACTAATGGCTTTTTCTCCTGATACAATGAAGCTTCTTTTCCTTTATTTATCCAACTTTCATTAAGTTATCGGTACTCCATATGCCATAGCTCTTAGCTTTTTTAGATAAGAGTCCAAGCATCCTTCTACCTCCAGTGCTGTCACTGCATCTTACTGATACAAAAGAGATAAAGGCAACCTAGCCCTTCTGATAATAACTGGAATCACAGCAAATTCAGCAAACTAGTAAATTATGAAATGGAAAATTTAAAAAATAAAATAAAAAGCAGATTGGAACACATAGTTAAGGTAGTTAGTAATCAAACAGTTTAAAACATGTTAGCTAACTTTAATTGGTGCGTTAACATAATGCACATACCACCTCTATTAAAATGAGAGGATGGCCCTATATTTAAGTGAGATTTAAATTATACTCATAGGACAGAAAAATGGTGTGGACATATTTTGGGGAAAATGAAAATACAGCCCAATTTTTTGTTGTTTTCTCACTGCCAAAAAAATGGAACTGCAGCTTTGTTCTTCAGCAGTAGGGGCTGCTGAAAGGGTGAGGAGTTCTATCAGCACCCCTGAGCATTGTTCAGATCACTAATTCAATCTTGCATTGACATATAACATAATACACTATAAAAGGTATGTTTAATGCCAGCGTGTGCTCTCTCTATATATAGAGAGAGAGTGTGCGCGAGAGAGAGAGTGTTGCCCTGGAGGTCTCCAGAGCACCAGCCTCCAAAGAAAAAATTCATTGACCTTCTGTTTTAAAATAAATTCCCGCTTTCATGGTCATGAATAAAAGATTGTAAATTTGACAAGAGAGTTACTGGCATGGCATTATCTTCTTGGCTCTGGTGACAGCACAGACCATTAGCTCTGAGAGATGCATCGAGTGTGCCATACATCTTAGTAGGATGTTACATCTTAAGTTTAAGATTGAACCTATCCACTACTCTGGAGGATTCTGGGAAAATCACAACCAAAGTACCAAAGCCAAAAAAGATACCATGCCTGTTTTATACAAACAACTAGGCACTCCAGATGTTTCGGCACATACATATCCCCCTCTCTCTTTCCTGTTTCACTAGATGAGTAGGAGAAGAACTTGGCACAGCACAAAAGGCTTATTGGCAGAGGATATCATGTTCATACCAAAGGCCATGTTCAAAGTACCTCACCGACGGAGTGACTCTGAATCTCACCCTCCCCAAAATATCATTGTCTTCAAAGCATATACGTATGGTGACACTTATTCAACAAGAGGAGATGGATGACCACTTGTTTCAAACTGAGAATTATGTCAAATTATTTGAGTTATAGATGTATCATGCTTCTTTCAGTTCCTTATTTTGGATTAATGAAGATACACACAGGAAGGTGATAAGACGGGAGACAAAGGACCCTGTGTGAAAGGCAGGGTAGAGAGAATCTCCCAGGGTGAGAGGTTGGGAAAAGAGAGGGAAGCTCCTAGGTGGGACCAGGGAGGGTTCCTTTTTCCATGTGTGGATTAAGGGGTATGATACAATTGTGATAGAGGGCTTTGCATTTACTTTTACTTCTTTTAGCTTAACTTTTATTGTATTTTATGTACAAAAAAAATAATAAAAATTATTTTAAAAATATGTATAACACACTTCTTTCATACTGTATGAAGATGATGTTGAGCAGCACTCTGGGCTGCCCTGAAGTGAGAAGCGTTTTCTGCCACATATTAGCCATCCAACCAAAGTGGAAACTTGTGCCTGATCACACTCAGATTTTTGGAACACTGACCTCCCCCCCCCCCCAGCTATTTCTCCACATAATGAAGGGCACAAGATCTCTAATGGATACCACACAAAAGCCCACTTTCTCAGAAAAGCATAGCTGCTTGATAGTTTGGCAGTGATGGGTGCACATCCATTCTGAGGGCCTCAGTGGGAGATGATGTATTGGAGAATGAGGACACAGAGCTAAATTTTCAACAAGAAGCACTAAAGTAGAGAAACAATGAGAAACTTCATTTTTCCAAAGAAAATGTCACCGATTATGGTGCAAAATGTCATGAGGCAGAGGAAACCATGCAAGAGAAGAAGGGGAAAATATGATTAATGAGAAAGACGTAAATATTAAACTAGAAGATGCCTTTCACCTAGGTATTCAGTGTAGTCAATCCTTTGAATTTCCTTCTTTGCTTATTGTCCATCGAACAAGCAACATCTGCTTTGCGAGAAGAGTTTGATCTCTACACAAGCTGCATTGGCATCCTGAAGCCAATAACTCAAAATCCTGGTTTCAAGAAGAAATATCAGAGATGGGTACAACAAAGAAGTTAACCATTATGACCCTAAGGCCTCATTCCTGGTCAGTCACCGCAAGTTCAGACCCAATGAGTATATATTTGAAATAAATATATATATATTTCTTATGGCATGTGCTTTATTGATCTAGTTTTCATTTAATCATACCTGAAAGGCTTGCTCATAGCATCTTGGTTAATTAATTCCTAGACCAAGTATGTACCCAACATGAAATTTCCCACATTTGCAAGTAACTAGATTTGAATTGTTTTTGAGAAAAATGAACACAGTCATTGGTGGTAATGCTTCCCCCACAACTTAATTTGAATGAAAACTTCTACAGGAATGTCAATTCAGAAATTTATATAACAGGACAATAAAAATACAACAGAAAAAGCAACACCTCAACAAAACAAAAACAGCATCTGTTGAGTCTTCCTCAAAAAGTTGAACAATTTTGAGCAATAATCATAATCATGATTTAGTTTGAACCAAGAAACATCTGCCTTTGCAGTCAGTTGGGAAACATGAAGGTTGAAAGGTTCTGATATTCTTCAGTGAATCACTACATGACTGTCAGTATAATCCCCTCACATCAAATAGCTGAGGGAGTTCTACTTCTTTGATCGTGCCCTGGCTGTCCGCAACTGTGTCAGAAGTGGGATAACTGATGGACCACACAGCAGCATACAGGCTGGCTATTTTCCCTCCTATTTTAGACCAAGTACATATTATTTATATGTACCTATTACTATATACAAGGAAAATGGTAAAATGTTGATAAAAACATATTAGAGCCACAAATATATGCACATATGTGGAAAATCCCAATCCTTTTGACAGAACATGCTGGCTAAAATATCTAATGAGCCATTTCCATCCATGTCAATGTACATACTAAGTTAACATTTCACCAAGCAGATGCAGAGAAGGGGAAACTTAATCTGTTCTTCTATAGTATATGCGTTATAAATAAGATTAACATTTAATATCAAGTAAACCTTAAGTTATCAAAACTGCTTTCAAGCCACATATTTTTGTTTCTTCCTAACGACCTCACCCATACACAAGGGAAAAACCAGGTTGTAAAATTACATGTGGGAAAATTCATTCTTCCAATGAAATAAACCGAATTCCTCTGTTTTAACTCTAGACTTGGGTTTAGAACAATAGGAACACTTTCATCCAGAGACTTCAAAGTGATCCACAAAATACTACATCAGAGTAAACAGAGGGCTGAAAGGTTTATAGAGAAGACCTTCCAGAGGGTAAATTTTCCCCCACCCCCAAAACAGGATATTTTTGTTTATTACTAGTTGCTGAAAAGCATAAAAGAAGGGAAACTATAGGCTAGAGAAGTAAAACTTTTTATGTGTAAGCAACATTTGGAGCTTTGTCAGGAGGCTGGTTTTGGTAGAATGTGTGACATGTAGCCCAATGTGAGTAATATTATATCTCAAATAAAAATCAGCCCATGAATATACATAATCCAAAAGGTAATTCTCCCAATCTCTGAAATGTAATGGAGCTACTCTAGATCACTGAGGCATGAATATTTACCGTATTCAGGCTTTACTGCTCTCGATCTGGGTTCAATTTTGCAAATTAAAATGAGAGCTGTGTGGATAGAGAGATTAAAGAGCATCCCAACGCTTGCCTGTTTCCTTGGTGTGGCAGCAGTGATCCGGTTACCCTTCTGTTAGGTTATTTCTTTTTACTTAACAGAGTAGGTCAGAAGCAATTAAGAGTGGAGTGTAGAGGTCACAATTAGTTCATAACCTTGCAGTTAAAGGATCAATTAAAAATAAAACAACAATGCCTGCAAACACTGCCTCCCTACAAAGATATACAGAGAACAGAAAACAGCATTTAAAATAAAATCACTACTGAAAAATAATATTGCTAGGTGTTTTCACTTCTACTGGAGAGGTATGGGGACAGCAGGAAATACAGTTTTCTTGTACTCATTTCTTTCTCGTAAGCAAAACTCTGCCTTTCCTCATTTGTGACTTCAGTATTAAAAACTGAAATATACCCCATTAAAAAGAGTCATTGGAAAGAAAGAACTAAAGACAAGTACTGTAATTCTAAAGGAGTTTTGTTAGTTTTGTAAGTGGTGTCAATTTTTTATATTTACCGTTGACAATTTTTGCTTGCAATTCAAGAAAATAGAAAACTGTGAGCTTTAGCTATAAAAATAATGACAAATTAAGCAGATGCAGATGTTGATAACTTTTTAATCTAGCAGTGATTAATATATGAAATGGCATATCAACTGTTTTTTGATATGCTGTGAATGGAACACAGGACCCATTCTTAAGCGGGTTCCTAAACCTTTGGCCAAAAAAGGTCAAGTCAGTTGTTAGATGAGGTAATCTTAAAATTAGCCAAATTATAATAACTAAACCAAAAATACTATATGCTATTCTCTTCCAAAGTATAAAATACTAGCAGTTAACTTTTGAAAGAAACAAGTAGGCTTTGATCCTAGGCATCAGATTCACAAAATGGCTGTGAATTTGCCATTTTGAAATTCTAGAAAGAAATGCTAGAGAGTTGTTGTTGTTGTTTTAAATCCAATATCTGAGCAATTAGGGGGGAAAGATGTAGCATTTGTGCTGCTTTATAAAGTAGTAATGATATAAATATGATCATGCAAGCCTAAATAAATGACATACATGAAACAGGAGGGACAGATACATCATGGTTAACCTTATACAAATATGCTCACCTGGGAGGGAAATACTAAAAGAAAAAGAATACGCTAAGACAAAAAAAAAGTCTGTCAAGAAATGGTAGAAAATAGGAAAGTAAAAGCTTCAATCCAAAATATTATTTCAGTAACAAAAAAAAGTATTTACCATAATGAAGCAGCATGTCATGATTTGTGTAATATATAGAATTTACCCCCCTTTTTTGTCTTCAAATAACATCCTGGTACCAAAGGGTTACTGTCATTCGAAAACCCTCACCAGCAGTCTTAATAAACATTTAATATTTTTCTTTCTACTTTCTTAAAGAGCCCAGATGTGTTCTTGCAGATCAAAAGAATCCTAACTTATAAAGTTAAACTAAATCAAGGGCTTTTGTTCCAAGGCATCGTTGCTGAACTAATTATTCCTGGATGTTGTTTAATGAAACAGTGGTGCCATATATTAAAACATTTAACAGGATGAGTTGTATGAGTTATAGGGAAGGTCTGATCTTAGCATATAAATTTAACCTTTTCTTCAAAAGAGATTAAACGAACTACTCAAAACTCCCTAACACTGGCAATGGGGACGTAAAGTAAAGAGACACTGACCTATAAGGAAGTATATTGCTGTCTGTTTACCTCTTTCATAGCAATGAAGATGGGGGAATTGGCAAGCTCTCTAGACTTCATCTCCTCCACCTCAAAACAAAACCTTTGCTTGGGTTTCTCATCATACCACTAATTAAATCTCTCTAAAAAAAAATATTCCACTCTGAACCCAAGACAGAATGATAGGAATTAAATGCAGCTCCTAGGGGCGGGGGGAACCACTAATTCTGCACTGAAATATTATGAACGCCTATTAACCAAAAGATTCTCTCCTGATGATGGGTGTTTTGCTTTTAATTACAATGTGACAGAAGGGAAGATATCCTTTAACCAAATTAATAGTATTTCTCCCTTTGTCTCATGCAATAAAAAAAAAAATGCATACCCACTGAATGTATATCAATTTGAATTTTTAAAAATGCAGCAAGAAAATGAAAGCCACCATGGAACACCAAGAAGGTTCTAAAATAGGCTGGCAGAGGCTTCCACACACCAAGCACTTCCCTTTCCTGTTATATTCTCCCCTTGATTTATAAAAACAATAGTACCTCAGGTTAAGAACTTAATTTGTTCTGAAGGTCTGTTCCTAACCTGAAACTGTTCTTAACCTGAGATACCACTTTAGCTAATGGGGCCTCTTACGCCACCATGCCGCTGCTGCGCAATTTCTGTTCTCATCCTGAAGCAAAGTTCTTAACCTGAAGCACTGTTTCTGGGTTAGCGGAGTCTGTAACCTGAAGCATCTATACCCAAGAAAGTACAGTATAACTAGTATTCAGAGAGGGGTGCTACAGCATCTGCCTTGGACCAATTCCCAAGGATGGGAAACCTTGGAGAGCCGCTTCCAGTCAGTGTAGTAGACATTACTGAGCTAGATGGGCCAAAGATTCAGTATTAGGTAGAAGTTCGAAAGTATACCAGTGCAAGTAGATACATAGGTATCACTGTGGCGGGAAGCTAAATGTGTTTCCATGTGCTCTGGCTTCCGTCACAGTGTTTTGTTATGCCAGAAGCGGTTTAATCACATGACCTGGAAAAGCTGTCAGAGGGCAAACGCCGGATCCCTCGGCCTGAAAGTAGAGATGAGCACCACACCCCATAGTTGAATTCGACTGGGTCCAGGGGTCCTCTACCTTACCTTTATGGTTATGCTCTGGTTTTTACTTTTTGAAATATGGCAACCCTAGCTCATGTTCTGTTCCTTGGTCACTGCAAGAACAGGATGCTGGACTAGATGGGCCATTGGCCTGATAGAGCAGGCTGTTCGTATGTTCTTAGGCAGCTTCTGTTGTTCCTATATCTGAACCAAGGAATTCCACCAAATAATATTCTCAGACCTCAGGCTACCCCTTTGTTATTGCCTGACCCAACACTTATGGTGTAACTAACATATGTAAAAGCTGAGGTCCATTTATTGATCACAGTAGCTGGTATTAACTTGAAATAAAAAGTTAATGAGGTGTTGACCAAACTTTATGACAACTCAAGTATGAATTTCCACACCTAGCCACCCACACTTAAAAGTAGTGGGATAAAAGCCTGTGAGATAATAAAGGCTCACCTAACAACAGAAAACTGCTTGTTTTTTAAAAACACACACAAACACAAAATCCTGTTTGTTTGCATAAGGCTTTTTCTCAGCTCACCGAAGTAGACCTGCTATGATATTTTGTCTTGAATCAGCATTGAGGTTTCTTTGTACATAAGACTGTATTATACATAATAAACATGGAGACTCATTAAACTTGCAGAATAAAAGCTGTCCAAGTTTAAAATTAGCCTGAATAGTAAAATAAACAGTTCAGCCTCCTTATTACATTCTGTCCCTGTTACTGCAGCAGCATTTAAATGCTAGATGCTTAGCTCTAAAGAATTATCTTTTAATATATCACCTACATGCCTAAACCTTTAAGCTATCATCAGGAAAAAACGCAAATTCTTCCATTTACATTTTTGCAGCTCTGGTGTTGTTGTTTTTAACTTCAGCAACAAAGCAACTTGGCAACAAAGGCAGGGAAAATCTTTACCAAGGTGTCCAGGGAGTGGGGGCAGGCCTAAACTACAAGCCCACTTTCCTGAGGCAAGAATAGTGGATCATGCTTGAGGATGCTTATGCAAATTTATTTCCCTGCATCTCTATTGGGTATCCCTATCTCGTGAAATTTACTGTAGCCAATTAGAAGCAACTTTGGATCAGAAGAATCAATGCCCTCCTCTCGAATAGCAAAAGAGAAAATACCTGAGGGACAACCTCCTTATGTGATATGCTCTTTCCAGAACTACCTGTGCCAGAGTTACTAATTTCTGTGAGTATTTTCGATGCACAAGCAAGAGGAATTAACAGAGTGTGGCAGCAGACTGGGCAGCAAGAGCAATGAACAAGCAAGGGATAATAATCAGGGATACTGAGATCCCAATGGCCAGTGGGGGACAGTGACACTGATACGATTTACAGGCCCCAGAACATAAGATAGGCCTAAGGGAGAAGCAACTCGCTACACTAGCTTCTCAGTAGGTTGGTCACCATTGTTTGCTGGGAAGGGGAGCGACCACTTCTGGTCTGCCATCTCCAGAGTACCTAAAACAGCTGACACTGGATGGATGGATAAAGAACAGAGCCTAAACAACAACAACAGCAACAACAATTTACTTATACACTTACCATCCAGCTGGGTTGCTACAGCTACTCTAGGGGGCAAAGGATTTTTGTCAGTCATACATAATTATAATTTATTTTTTAAAAATTACCTCCCTCTTCAGTTGAAAATACTCCCTGAGTGGCTTACATGTCCATTTTAAAAATCTGTCCTAGCCCTCTGGCTTTCAGTCTAAACGACATAAACCCTCCCAATTTTATTCTGATTGGGAGGATGAAAAAAAGCAAATTCAGGTACTGTTACTTAAAGTAATGGGCTCCCAACCTAGTGCCCATGAAGCCTTCTAGTAGTAGCCCTGGACAGATGCTCCAGACTTTGAGCTTTCTTTTCTCTTTTCTTTTTTAAAATAGAGAGCGCACAAGAGTCACAGAAACCTCCATAATCAGGACCAGCAGGACATAACATACTTATCATGATAAGCTTAAGGTTGCCAGGGGTGGTTCTCTCTTTAATTTTGTGACATGTCATTTTCCACATGGCAGCCATTTTGTGTTTTGCACTCCCGGCACTCAAAATGTGCCTAATAGTCCAAAAAGATTGGTGACCCCTGCCTTAAAGTTATCATTCTTAAAATGACCTGCTGGGATGCAAACAGCTTAGATAGCCTGATGGTACTGGATGTAGCTAGATAAAGAATGAGAGAAAGGTAAAGCCACCTGCTCTCTCAGCAAAACCTGCTTCCCTGCTCTCCACTTGCTCTGAAGCTTGATGGAACGGCTTCCACCAGCTCCCATACATACGTACATGCATACATATGAATGAGTGAATACACAATCATACATACATATATGTACACGCATATTGCCATGTCTGCCTATAAAGATAGGTTACTCAGCCAGAAATATAAGGAGCTTATACAAAAGGAGGTGAAAGTAGTTAAAAGGACACTAATCAAATCCTATTTATATAAATTCAAATTTATGAGGCATTTGGGGTGGGGAGCTGTGTTAAAAGTGTGCATCAGGTGCAAGTAACAATGCTTGCTACTACATGTCAACCTGTTTCAGCAATTTATCATTACGTGAAGCTCAACAGGTCGCTAGTATTGAAATGCAATAAATCAATGGCCTGTTTCCAACCTTCCCATTTCAAAGCACTCCCCTACTTTTTTACGCTATAGCAAGAGAGCATTTCAGAATAACTGAAGCTAGGAATGTGTGTATTTCTGTTTTGTGCAGACAATCAATTCCATATGGCTAACAGGCACAAAATTAACCTCATAACTCAGCCACATTAGCATCAATATCTTTGGGCAGGCCATCTAACAAAGGCATGTGCCTTCAACCTAGTAAGTAAGAGATCTGCCCCACAACCTTGGGACATTTTTTATTTTAAGATTCAACCATTTTAAAATCAATTACAGAATTATTAATATAAAATGTATATTATAGTTTAAAACTCATAATCATTTTTAGAGCAAATCTTGTTTAGCAGTGCCCCTTGTTATTTGCGGGCCATGCAGATTTCTACAAATGGCCCGAGCATGAGGTGACAGACATGAACACTGGTGAAGCAATATACACCTGAATTACATGAAGTCATTAAATAGTAACATTTACCATGTAGGTTACTCTATAGATCTGCAACAGTGGAGACCTCCCAGCTAAGGAACAGGGCTTTCAGGAACATGACAAAAGCATACTGCATGAAAATCACTGTATGCCCATAGAGCAAAGGATAGTCCAAACTAGCAATAAGTCCAAAAGAAAGCTGTGCTAACTTGTGCAACCAGCTAGGTTGGAGGGTGGGAAGCACAAGAGCACATTCTTCACCCCTAGATTTTTTATATCTTTTGGAGGCCTTCTTTATTTTGGTCATACCCATTTTATGCACTGTGGTCATGGAGGTATCCTACCAATTTGACAAATTCATAGAAGGTATGGTGATCAATGGCTACTAGCTGTGGTGGCCATATTTTGGACTAGATGGGCCTTTGACCTGATCCAACAGGGCTCTTCTTAAGAGGAGGCTCAGTCAACAGGGTGAATTATTCTGATTGCAATCTTCCTTTTCAGACAGTGAACTGGGAGGGTGGCATAATGCTGAGTAATTAGACTTGCTAAATACTAGCATCTCTTAGGCCAAACAAAACAAGCAACAAGCCATTGCCTTCACTCTTAAGAGCAAACATTTCTGCTGGAAGCAGCAGAAGTGGAACTTCATTTGCAGAACTGAGATTACCTGTCCATCCTCCTCATTATACCCTTTGCACCACCTAAAAAGCCACTCTAAGGGTCAAGGGAACCTCCAGATAACAAAGCAGGGGCCACAGCAGGAAGGGAGAATCAGAAATTGGGACGGCCCACCTTATGTGAGAAAAAGTGCACCTTAGGATCCAAACCATTTTCTGAATTTCTTCTTTAGAAACTTGTTTATTTTCTGGTTTTACATAGTAACATGGAGGTCTACACAATACGTCTAAGGCCAAACAATAAAATCCACCTTGAAAAAACACCACACTACAATGATTAGCCCCCTATTTGCCAACTGCCAAGAACTGAGCTATATTGGGAAACCTTCACCATGTCCCATGGTCAGGGGTGAAGGGGTTTGCAGTCGAACAACAACTGGAGGGCCATCCCTGTGCTATAGAACAGTGATAGAGGACACGGCTTAAGTAAACCTGGAAAAGATTGCTGCTTCAAATCAGGATAAAATAGTCATGGGATATATGGGCCTATGATCTGATTCAACACAAGGGAGCTTCATGTTGTCATGTGCCTCAGAACATTAGGGTTCAACAATTTGCAAAATCATCTCTAATGATGTACATACTTGCAATTCCACATGGGAGAAAGAGAGAGACGTGAACTTTCGCAACATGTGTAGTCCAAGATGTCCTGATTATTAGAAAAATGAGCATAGGCTCTTCATCGAAACTGGGGACTAAGAATTACCCTGGCAAACACTCAGGAGGGGGGAAAGGATTTCACAGGGTCCTAAACACACCAATTACTAGAAAATAAGACATATATCATTATGAATGAGGGATCATGGTGTGCAGCACAAAATGATCAAGGTATTTCCACAACATTTGCAAGTTTGAAATTTGGTACACGTGCAGCCCACACACTGATTACTAGAAAAAGGGAGATGTTTTGCTTCTAAAGGTCAGGACTTGGTACATAAAGTTCATCACATAATAGAGGCCAGAGCACAAAAGTCAGCCCACCCACCCCACCTTTCCTATACAGCCTGCAGCATGAGAGCAGACTCTGTATTACAACCCCATACCTTAGTGGGTGGAAATGTATAAAATGCAACCACCTAGGCAATAGCAATCACATGAGCAACTTCTTTTTTAAAAAATGGAAATTCTTTATGGGGGTGTGAATGGGAAAGATCAATCCATTTGACCCACTCATGTGGTCTCATTATTTAAATGGGATTGCAGCGTACAGAATTGGTTCCCACACTACTAATTATGAAGGTGAAGAGGAAATCGGGCCAAAACAACAAATGTATGGGATAGAATGTTGGTCTTTGCACATTCTATTCTCACACGTGAATCAAACTTCAATTTGGGGAAGTAGCCAGGAACAAGCTTGGAAAATACAGGTTTCACACGTGCACACATTTTAAAATTATTGTTATATGCTTCCAAGTCCCTGAAGAGGGGATGGGCTTAAAAAATCAGCTTAAAAAAGATGGAGCTACAAAGAGCCATAAAAAAATTCAAATTTCCTTGCTTCAGGCAGAATAGAGCTGTGTAATGTTACTCAAACATTATCTATCCAGTCAATGCAGTATAAAATCAGAGGGAATGCCAAAAGTAGCAGAGATCATTTTTCATCCTGAAAATGGTAAAAACCCAACACGCAAAAGCATCCTCCATCAACCTTGTTTGCTGTGTTGCATTACTTGTTACTATTTACAAATCCAAAGGAAGTTAGTAAACACTGAATGGATGCAAGGGATGTGACCAACCAACATGTTTTGGTCATTCTTTCACATGTTATAGTAAAGTGTAATGCGAAAATCAAAGGATTTTGTTTCAGCTGATCTGTGATTAACTATTAACACCAACTAAGGGCTCATCTTCACTTCTGCTTGACCCTTCCCCTGGGAAAACCCTTTCTTTACCATTGAATCAGAGCAAATGGCTTTTCCGCAGATTTACGTTTGGTCCTATTCAGCAGTAAGGAGCAAGTTTTCCCAGAGAAAGCAGCAGGCCAAACGGAAAACCACTTGGATCCATGCCAGGAAAGCATGGGACAAGCAGAAAACCTCTTGGACCCATGCTTCCTAGGCACAGAACAAGTGAAGTGTGGACAAGCCCTAAGTCAGTACAGTAATAAATTTCTATAAAGTTTTACACCGATGAAGAGCCAATTGGTTTCCTGATCCTTAGGGTATAGCTATGCTTTTCCCTTTGACTGTGATGGGAATGGGGGCCCTCAAATGTCCTAAAGAAGCTGCAGTACTCCAGTGTTGCAGAGTATCTATCTCATAAGGATAAAAAGAGTGAATAACACTTTTCTGCTCTCTATCATGAACTGACGTCATAATGACAACTGGCAGTGAACTCACACAGACACCCAGCTGATACCTATGAGGTATGTTATGCAAAACAATAAATCATTTGAAATCTAACTATAGAATTTGTTTCTAATATACAGTAAATCATTGGTGAAGTTATTTTTTTAAGTCAGTTGGAAAAAACATCTTCAGCTGCAACTTTATTCCTTGCCAATTTGCTAGGAACTCAAAGGACTAAATTGGCACAATTGAATTCTGTATACGTTCAGTAATGTGAGTTTGAAAGAGTTACTGTGGGGACACCCCCCCCCATTTTTTAAAGTTGTTGCACTGGAGCTGTTGCGCAAGCACTTAGCAGAAAGGAAAGTACTTTGCAATTTAATATACATTCAAGCGCCAGTAATTTTTCTACAAGTCTTTGGCTCCATCTGCTGACTTTTAATGTTAAAAATAATTGACAGAGGTTGAAAACATTATTAGCCTCCGGAATCTTAATTTTTCAAGTCATTTAATGACTATCTAAATTTAAACAATCAAGTCCACCTCCCGGGGGGGGGGGGGGAAGGGGCAAGCTAAACCATCAGAATAAAATAATTTGAAGTGCTCTGAAAAGCACTTTTAGAGAAAGACTACTCTAAAACGTTCAGGTAAGAAAACTGTACTTTGATCCTGGTTCTTGAGTCTATTGCCTGCTTTTTAACTGAAGCAAGTTTAAAACAATTTTTGAGAGGAATAAGGGAAGGTTAAACCAATAGGATTTTGTGATACTACTCGTTGCTTTAACAAAGGCCAGGTTTCCACATCATAAGCTGCTATAAACCATCATCTACTGTGCAACAAGTTATTGCACCCATTTTCCCCCTCCCCACTCACACCATGGAGAAACAAACCATGTTACTTGGCTTAGGGTTACATCTCATGACAAGTGGGGAGGAGTAAATTGGGAGTGATTCACTCAGACACAGTGGTTCATTAATAATAAGCCATGGTTCATTAAAAATGGAAATATATAGTAGTATAAAATGCAACCACCTGCAAAACAATAAGCTGAGACGTTTAAAACTTCATACCAAAAAACAGGTAATACATAACACAGACAAAAATTACTAACATAGGATTCCAGATCCCATTCATGTTCCAATGGATCATCAGTTATTGCCTGAAAGTGTCAATGTGGGTGACAAACATACTTCTACAAGCAGTTGGAGTGCCTCTACAGAGAAGCCTCTGTATCACTTTACTGTGAAGTGAATTCCTCTGATATGTTGAAGAACAGCGACAATACTAGAGATTAGCCAACAAACCTACACAGTGCTTGCACCCAAAGATATGTTTAGCTTAAAAATCTCCTCACTTTCTTATGCAGCTGTGCACCACAGGGTCTCTGCATGGCAGCTCAGTCACAATAGCCAGGACAAGAGCTCCTCCCTGGCCCAAGTTTGTATTCAACATACGAATCCCCCCCCCTTTTTATATACCTTTATTCTGACAGCATGATGCTTCTGTGGGTTCCCTATAGTTCATCTGACCACCCTGGCTGAGTCACACGATGCTCAGGCCAACTATTTACATGGCTGCACTTCATAACTTACAAATGTCTATTTCCCCCATTATTTCAATACAGACACACAAGGCCACCACTTAAATCAATTCCAGTACAGTGGTGCCCCGCAAGACGAATGCCTCGCAAGACGGAAAACCCGCAAGACGAAAGGGTTTTCTGTCTGCAGAGGCGCTTCGCAACACGAATTTCCCTATGGGCTTGCTTCGCAAGACGAAAAATGACGAAAAAAATCGAATTTTTTTTTGCTCCAAAACCCCTTATTCTCAATCGCTAAGCTGCTAAAAGCATTTTAGCAGCAAAACCGCTAATCCCCCCCCTAAAAAAAGCCATTTTTAGCCCTTTTTTAGCAAATAGCGCTAATAGCGCTACTCCGTCAATGGGCTTGCTTCGCAAGACGAAAAAACCGCAAGACGAAAAGACTCCCGGAACTGATTCTTTTCGTCTTGCGAGGCACCACTGTATTTCACTCCTAATGAAAGCTCTGTTTCTTACAAAACTTTTTTTAAAAAATCTAAGGCAGATTTGTGCGAGAACTCCAAAAATGTCTTTTTAAATAATCTGTTGTAGCTTACTTTATTTCAGTACTGCAGCATCAATTTTTCAAAATCCAAGTTGGGGTGTCACCTACTCCCTGCATGTGCATCAGAAAGGATAACTGATGATAGAGAACATAGGCCTGTTCACCCTAAAGCCACTGGTGTCAATGCACTGGCCACCCAAAAGAAGTTTTTTGTTGGAATTTAAAACAATATCCTATTAAAGATTTAAATTCCCAGCCTCCAAAAACACTCAGAGCACAGAAATCACATGAAAAATTAAAGAATAATTTTTTGAGGGTGGCCATTTCTGGTTGTTACCTACTGTTACAAAAGGTGGGGTTCCCCTCCATCAAAAGTGTTCTCCCTCCACCTCTACATCCTTTGAGGCACCAGGATACTGATAGAAAAGGACAAGCTCCCAAATGTTGGAGTGGTGGAAAGGGAAGGTGGGCTAGCAGTTCTCTTCCAAATTTTGCCTACTATGTTTTGAATCATTTGGTGCAATCTGAACTGCAGGCACTTTATTCAATCATGTGCTTGTAGCACACTACTCCTATTTTAACAGAGATTTAGACAAAGTAATCCGGTACGTAGCTGATTGTGAGGGGTCGGTGTGATAAAACTATCTCTTCTAGGTTCGTATTTCTGCAATTCACTTTTAAACAGACTGACTTTGGAGTGGGGTGGGGAAATTCTCCTCCTATTTGTACAGCAATGTGAGTAAGATTTTAATACTGTGGAAAATGTTCGGAAGTAGTAACAACGTTGAAACATAAAACTATTTCTCTTCCAATTTCTCTTTAGTGCCCTTTTCCAAAGTAAAAAATATTGCAACAAAACAAAATGCAGACATGTTTTACGACACAACCATAAAAGTTATTATTTCTTTAGTATCGGTGCATCTCACCAATATTAAAATACTTAAATCACATACCAAGTTGTCAAGGAGGATCAATGTTGTTCACATTTTACAATGAGACCTACCACAAGGCAAGAAATAAAAGACTAATCCTAAATTGAATTAGGAAGCTTCAGAGTCAACAGAGCTGGGAAATAAAAATGGAGATCTACTGATGGCAGAGCCATATAAAACAAAATATGTTATTTTATTGTTTCTGTTAATGATGTCTCTTGGAATGGCGTTCCAATAGATTCTGTTCTTGCCCTTTTTTGTTTTCTTCCTTTGCCTCCCACTCTTTGTTAGTTTAATGTCAATTATTTTAATGCCTATAATCTACAACTGTATCTCTCCAGCACAGGCTTGTCGTTTTCATTACTTAATATATCCACCTGTTTTACAACTGTCTCTTTGCAGAACTCTTCCGGGTTTTTTAAATCATATAAACTTAACTTTTGATTTGTCCCTCATAGTTCTCTTTCTGACCCTTCCTATTTGTCCTGTCTTCACAAGTTCATCACAAGTTCATAATTTGGAAATTCTCTTTGACTGAAATTACAGTTAAATCTTAGTCATTACCAACTGTTAAACATTCCCCAAGCTGCCATTCCTTTTGATACCACAAAAATATTGCTCAATTCTCTTACACTACCTAGAGTTGATTCTTGCAATCTCCTTCTATGGGATCTACCTAACTGTTGTATTTGAATTTGAATTCTTCCTCTCATCTTATTCCTCTTGCTTTCCATTTTATTCATATTTCTCTTGATTCTTCCTTAAACTAGCTTCCATTTTTGCTATGGAATTCAATGTAAACTTCTTTTGTTAGCTTACATAAGCTCACGTTATAACTTCTCATATTTTTGCTCTCTTATACTGTATATTTATACTCTCCTCTTTCTGCTGGTTTTTAAGTTGATTAAAGGGTTATTTAGTGATTGACTAGGTTATCTCTAAATAACCCCTTAATCACTGAACAAAACACCAGATTGAAATGAGTTAATAGCTGGTTATCTCATAATAGCTGCTTGTATAAACAAACCTTAACTGAAGGAAGCTGCAGTGAAGGTATAAACTCAAGCAACGTCATGGTTTCACACCTTTAAAATGACTTTATGAAATGATCATGTGACCATCACGGTATTATTATTTTTTCCAAAGCACTTACAAAACAAATCTCTGTGGAATAAATAAAATTAGAAGCAGGCCTCTGATGGAAAAAGACTCCAGGTTTTCAACTGGTGGACCTGTAAGTGAGCCATGCCCTGACCTTAGCTGACTTGTATCCGTAAAGAGACAGAAATTCAGCTAGAATAGAGAACTGGCTCTCACATCACATGCTGACCTTCACACAATTCTTACTCCCCACAGACAACCAAGTGAGCACCTCACTGCAAACCTGCATTTGCTATCTTCTCTGTTATGTGGGATTATAAGAAATGTCACACTGAATTAGATTAGATTATTCCGCTGTTTCCAAAAGTGGCATCGCCCAGTGCAGCCCCTCCCTCACAGATAATGGTACTCAAGCACACATGCTCCTGAGCATGAGGTCTTCATTTAGCTATCACACCTAATAATCATTGCTATGTCTGTATGCAGTGGGTTTAGGGGGTCACTGATGGATCCCACACTGTCCACTGGGCTAGGCTGCCATCACTCACCATCAATGCTGCAAAACAGAGGAGTTAAGGGCAGAGCTTTTTTTCTAGAAAAATAGGTGCCAGTAGTCACCATGAAGTTGTTATAGTAAGTGCCACACTTTTTAACAAAAAAGAGGTGCTGGTACTGCATACTCTTGAGCACCCCCTGAAAAATAGTGTGGGCTAAGGAGATTTATGGCTCGGCCTTTTTATGGAGCATGCACCAAGAAGAAGAAGAAGAAGAAGAAGAAGAAGAAGAAGAAGAAGAAGAAGAAGAAGAAGAAGTTGTTACTTATACCCCACCCATCTGGCTGGGCCTCCCCAGCCACTCTGGGAGGCTCCCAACAGATTAAAAACATGATAAAACATCAAACTTAAAAAAACCTCCCTAAACAGGGCCTTCAGATGTCTTCTAAAAGTCAGATAGTTGTTTGTTTCCTTGACATCTGGTGGGAGAGTGTTCCACAGAGTAGACGCCACTACCGAGAAGGCCCTCTGCCTGGTTCCCTATAACCTTGCTTCTTGTAATGAGGGAACCGCCAGAAGGCCCTCAGAGCTGGACCTCAGTGTCTGGGCTGAATGATGGGAGTGGAGAAGCTCCTTCAGGTATACTGGGACGAGGCCATGTAGGGCCTTAAAGGTCAGCACCAACACTTTGAATTGTGCTCAGAAATACAATATTCATTTATCTTCACTGACTTCCACCAGTCCACTTCCAAGCACAATTCCACATGCTGGTTATGATGTTTGGTTGGGGCCAGGATATTATAGTGATACTAGGATGTGAACCTGACATCCTAGTCAAATGCAAATACTTTTGCAGGTTATAGTTTATGGGCATGGAACAAAATGGTAGCAAACCATGGTACTGGACAAAAAAGAAGTATACTAAAATGGTTTGCTACCATTTATTCAATGCTCTCAATACATAGTATGCTATTTCAAATCATCCAAGTATTGTTCCATTAGCAGAACGTCAATGAGTCTTGATTGAAAGTTTCACTAGATAACTCCATGTCTCAGCTTCAGTTCAAATCAAACCAAACCAACAGATTATAGTTCTCAAAGGGCAAACATTTACTGAAACAGTCTGCCCCACCTCTTCTAAAGAGTGTACTACTGCACAGCAGAAGGGCTTCAAAGGGACAACTTAATTAACCTTAGCCTGGTAACCCAGCAGGTAACATGGAACAAACCAGATGTGGCAAAAAAAATTGCAGAGGTAAAAACCAATCAGAGAGAATGGTCTTCTTCACAGCCAGGTATTGGATATGTGTCTGCTCTTGAATCTTTTATCCATATTTATTGAATATTGACACCATCTATACCAAGTGTTCATGGTTTACTTGTCTTTCTGCAAAATGTTGAATAAAGATTACCCAAAGACTAGAAAGACGGGCTTTGTGTTGTACACTAAAGCACTAGAACAAAATGAAGACATTGTTTACAAACTTATCACTTTTTTACTGATAAAACGTGGAATTTAATTTCTTTTCTTCCTTCCTTTTGATATTGCTCCAAAATATGTGATTCACATAAAACTTTAAATGTGCTTTTATATGATCATATAATGCTTTTCCCTAAAAAAAAATCATTTGCAAATTATGATAATAAATCTCCACACATTCTCTGCATGTTCAAATAACCTGGAGAATTTATGTCTGTATTTGAGCCCCACTAGTATTTGGTTTTAATATTGGATAAACCACAGCTGATAACTGATATGCAAAGGTATATCAATAATTATTATTCTAGTTTGTTAAAACAGAATAATAATTTGACAGTTGACAGCTCATGCAAGTTCACATTTGAAGCCTATCAAACAATCAAGAGATGCTAATTAGTTAAAGCATTCACACTCTAATTTTCAGGTTAACATTTCACAAAATCAAAAGTTAAATTTTTAATTCAAAATTACTCAAACTCACTATCAAAATTAGAAAATTTGCCACTATTCATTTCAGCTATAACCATAATGTTAGGGTTAGGGTTAGGGTTAGTAACAGTAATATCCAATGGTTGGATCTAATGCTGGTGCTACTCAAGAGTAGACACAATGAAATTAATGGAGATGAGTAACTTGGGTTCCATAATTTCAATCCTGAGTGCTACCAGCATTAGACACAACCCCAAACCATATTCATTGTTGCATTAACCCACCATATATAGTCATATCTTAATTCACTGAATAAACATCAACTTTGGAAGAGTTACGGCACCAGCATCTTTCACAACCATGTAATAGCTTGTCTGTATGCAAGAAGTTTTTTGAACAATGGTTCTTCCATGGCACATGAAAAACTGCTATTAAAAAGCTTTCAATAATACATTGTGCTATAGAACAGAGGCCTGGTATTAACCCCCCCCCCTCAAAAATACTACTGGATATTCCCACACCCCTAACTCCCTCTTTGGATCCTTGTGTTCACACACACACACACGAATAGTAATTACAGATTTTATTTATAGCTGGTGCTTTTTCTGTAATTTGGGGTACAAATTCCATCAGTTTTTAAAAGCTGTCTGCTAATTAATTGGGCACCACACTTAACTGGCCACGAAATTATTTTAACCAATGTTGCTAAAATGCAAAAAAACTGCAGATGACAAGGACCCTCTTAAAAAAGGCATTGCCCATTTTCTCTCATATAGGAAGGAATGCCTTTAAGATGATACAACACATGCATGGACAATTAAAAAAAACAGTAAAAGGGGGGTTTGTGCTTCAATCGTCAGTTATTGACTAAAACTAATATGATCAACCAACAGCACAATCCTATATAATGTTATAATCTCATTGTGCCTACTGTGGCCTCCTCTCACAGGGAGTTGCAGCCTATGATTTCTTTAGTACGCAGTCAACAGTTCAGATGTTTCTGTATTTAAAGATATTCTTTGGGAAATCTTTGGATTTCTGCTCATCTAGGTCAGAATATTATACAGATTTGAGAGTAGGCCTTTGAAACCAATAGATATAAAATTCTCAAATGATTGCAAATCTCTGGTGATGCCAAAAGTTTGCATACATATTGATAAAAGAGTGGTCTATGACTCTCCATGATATTTTAAGACTTCAAATCAGAGATGTAAAATCCCTGAATGAAATCGAACTTTTCCCACAGTGAAGAACTTGCTTTCTGAGACTCTGCCTCAGTGCCCCCTCCTTCTCTAGTGTTTAGTTTTTTAAGTAGAAGTCCCGGAGCTCAAGGACAAACATCTTCTGCACATTTTCCTCTAATTAATGCACATGCTCAGAAGCCCCCTTCATTAATACTTCACAAGCCTCCCAGTCCTTCCACTACATATAGGTTTTGGGATGAGCCTTGGAAACTCCTATCCGCTGCAGATCATTTTAAGAGAGCTGGGATAGCTCAGTCAGGAGAGCATGAGACTCTTAATCTCAGGATCATGGGTTTGAGCCCCACATTGGGCAAAGGGTTCCTGCATTGCAGGGGGTTGGACTAGATGACCCTCGTAGTCCCTTCCAACTCTACAATTCTATGATTCTATAGCTAAAACTTATGCCCTGCGTGATGCTGCAAATCTAGGAATAGGATAGTGTTAGGAAGAGAGGTACTGGCTCATGTCCAACCAGCACTAACTGGCCAGGGCCTGGGGGACCACATAAGGGAAGATGAACTGCAATCAAGTCCCTCCTCACGCCATCGCTGGAATCATCTTTTTTTATATGAAAAACAAAAAAGGATATGATCAAACCATGACCCATCTAGCCCAGCTCCCTGTTCACACAGTGGCAAGCTTGTAGGAAGTCTACAAGCAACAGCACTCTGCTCTTCTGTGAGTCCCACAAACTGGTATTCAGAGCCATATCATCTCCGGACAGCCGAGGTAGAACATTGCCATTTAGAATGGAATGATTCACCCAAATGCTTCCTATTTAAAAAATGAACTGTGTTTGCACCTTTAAAATAACAGTGAATGTTGGTCATTAGAATCTGAACTAATACAGAAACTAAGGCATTGGGATCTTTCAATCAATTAAAAGGAATGCTGGTGCAATATTGTGCAAGAGCACGTGCTCGGGGGAAGGGGAACACACTTTTAAAATAATAAATAAATGCCCAGTTACTTGAGCTTAACCAAATGCAAAGCAAAGAGAAAAGAACAGAAGGGCATGCAATGGATGGGCAGCAATCTTTTCAAATTCCAGATATCAATGCCCAAAGAATGGTGGAGACTAAGCACAGTAGTGCCACTTCTTAAACAGGGATAATAAAATTGGAACTGTTAAACTGAAGATAAATTTGGTAGGAGAGAATTTTGGAAGCCCCTCTGTCTGCATACTGCTCCTACTTGTGCATGAAACAAATAAAAGCGCCACCTCCAATCCAAACTTCTTTGCAATTAGGATCACTTTCCTTGTAGTTTGCAGTAACAGGACCCAACTATTTGCTAATGGATATGTGGGAGGGGAGGAATCTAAATCTGTTAGGAAAAACTGCGTGTGTGTGAACACCAAGAGGAAAACATGCATGTTCCTGAGAATGGTCCACTATTATTAATGACAGCCTGGCCATCAAGCTGCTTTAAAAAGGATTCTCCACACTCGTTTTATGAAGCAGACTGCAGCTAAAAGCAGGCAAATACTCTGGAATTAAGACACGCAGTTGTTTTCAAATTTACCCTATGAAGAGTTAATAAAACAGCAGTGACCAGGCCACTCTCCTGCTTGAAAGGATCACATTAAATACACAAGCACAGGAGATGCAACGTATGGTTCATATTAGTGGTGCTCAGCTTGGCAGTGCTCCCTCTGGCTTTCTTTCTTTCCTTCTCCTCTGACCAAGAAAAAGAAACAAACTATCTGTATGTGTATTATGTAGCTCTCCCGTTCCATACCTGAACCTGGCCCTGAGTGAAACACATCCTTCAAACCAGCCGGCTCCTAAATCACATTAATTAGGCAAGGGCACCCCTTAGACATAACTATCCATGGGAAAAGAAATACTGTACCTGACTTACAAGGTTCAGATGCTGGACACAACAGTCGCAAACGATACGACTTTCCCCCAAAGCTCAAAGTGCTAATCTCAGTTTCGTATTATGCTCATTTGTTTCTCACGCGCAGGACAAACGCAGGGCACTTTGTTGTAAGTCAAGATGACGCAGGTATTGTTATACAATATATTTCGTATCTTGATTATTATTTCAACAGGGATCAAGGATTTCATTAACACAGAAGGTTTTAATCGGCGCTAAGGGGAAAGTGAGTCACGTGGTTGTGGAAAGTTGTAGCTGAATTCTCTGGTCTCTGAATGATAGGACATAAAGCTACAACTTATATCAGGAGAGATCATGCAAACTGCTTCACCCCTAAGGTCTGGCTCAGGAGTTGTACACAAGGTTGAATACAGCTTATGGTTAGTGAGAAGAAAGCTTAACCATAAGCCCTCGTAAGGACAACATGCTAAGGCAAACTTTGGTTTAATGTAGCTTAGAAGCATAAAAGGACCAGGGAGGAGCAAAGAGAGCTTGTCTCTGGGAGCACACTCACTCACACAGTTTTGCTAAGCCAACCCTTGACTTAGCATGTCACGCAAACCAAGATAAGGAATACCATCTTCATCTGGAAAAGAAATTATATCCAATCACCTGCCAAATCCTGCATGCTTTGCTTATGTAAAGATGTGCCTGGCCTAATCTGATCACCTCAACCCAGTAATTGAGAGGCAATTAAAGGAAATGAACCAACAATTACTTAAAAGTGTATTCATAATTTTAACTAAGTGTGAAATTTACTCTTCCCTAGATGTTAAGCTCTCCTGTTCATCTATTAGTTTCTCCCACCCAATAGATCTGATGAGCTGGCTTCCACTTCACAGCATTTCAACAAAACAATGGCTGAAAAATATACCAAAATAATGAGGGTAAAATAAAAAGAGGCTTCTAAAGAGCTACTTGCATCAGAACCTTCCAATGAACTTTCCACAAACAAGAGATCTGAAAAACTCACAGAGCACAATACACAAGGAACAGAACAAACCTTACTGAAACAAATAGGAGTGGCGCAAGAGCATAGCCGCGATCTCGGGAAACATATTGATTTCAATGGGGCCTGTGCAAGAGAAGTTCTTGGCATGCTGCGATCTTATTCTTTAAACACTTGCAACACAAGGAGCTCCAGATCCCCCCCCTTTTTTTAAAAAAGGAAGTTTTACTTATAGCCATATCTTCAGATCTGTTGCACCAACAAGCAAGCGCCTAGGACATTGCATGCCAACCATTCTGTAGGAACAGAGTCACACACTGACTGTTTGCCAGGAGGAAAGTAAACACATTGGCACAAACATGTTGTATTAGGTTGCCAGGTTGGGCACATCTCTGAACTGGAATATGTTTGTCATTAAGTTTGAACAGCCTCCAGTGCACCATAACTGCAAGCCTGACTGGATTTGCTCATAGTAGTGTGTGTGTGTGTGTGTGTGTGTGTGTGTGTGTAGCGCACTATGAAAACGGTACAGACTAAGGCAAACCAAAATAAAACTATCATAAAATTGACTATCGTGGGTTTCCCTCCTTATTAACAGGCTTATGTACAAGACCAAAGTAATTCTGGACGAATGTTCTTTTAAAAGGGAGCGATCTTGCACAGGAACTAAGAAGTCAGAATCCTAATGGACTTTTTTTAGCTAAAGTTGAGGATAAGGGGACGTAGAGGGTCATGTCTGCTTTTCCAAGCCACTTGATTGTAATTTGCAAACGGCTGCTATGAGCTGCAACCCTCACTAACATGTGGTTCTGAATTTGTTGTTGTTGTTGTTGCTGCTGCTGTTATCTTTATTATACAACTATAGTACATAAATCTGTGGTAATTAGTATAATTCCTAGATTTAAGAAAAGTCTTTATTCTCTTGGAATTAATGTTTTGAGCTCCACACATAAGTCAGCTTTCCAACATTTGTTTCACTCTTACCAGTGAAGACCACCATACTTCCCACAACTACTCTAATTATTTAATAACTTTTTTATAAAAAAAACCAACAACTTGGCACGTAAGGTGGGCTTATTTCTCTTAGGGTCATAGCATACCTTCTTAAAGTGTGTGCTTTAAGCATGAAAGCAGTACTTATGGTCTCTACGGACTCACCCTGCCCCCAGCTCTAAGCTGGTTACATTATGCGCCCATCCACAACCTTCGTTCCTCCCATCCTCTTACATGTTTATTTAATTTATATACCACTTCATATTTCAACAGAAATCTCTACATATCCTGACAAAAGGAATAAATATTAAGGAATCGACCTGATCAGGAAGGAGTTGCACTCCCTACTAAAGGAGCAGGTGAGCAGCTTGGGGGTCCTTCTGAATCCACTACTGTCACTGGAGGTACAAGTGGCCTCAGCAGCACTGAGTTACTGTAACATCAATAGCTGCATCCTACTGTGACCTGAATGGATCATT
Source organism: Podarcis tiliguerta (assembly GCF_965153285.1). Classification (NCBI taxonomy): domain Eukaryota; kingdom Metazoa; phylum Chordata; class Lepidosauria; order Squamata; family Lacertidae; genus Podarcis; species Podarcis tiliguerta. The sequence continues at coordinate 40,236,034 of NC_139535.1, read as the reverse complement.
CCCAAAACAGTATGACACCTGATTGGCTCTCTAAACACTCGTGCTCATTGGCTACATTCAAATGAATGAAAGCTACTGCATATCAACCTAAGCAAGTTCTGCTTCCTTTTTCTTGTTATTTGGCTGTAACTTTTGAAAGAATACAGATAACTGAACAAACTTTGTTGCATTGCATTCTTCATTAAATTATCTTTCCACTGATATATAATTTTATGCTATTGCTCAAAAAAAAAAAAGTTTTTAAAGAGCCGTCAAACCTTGAAAATACACTTTTCCCAAAAGGTTTCCACAATTTTGGCCACTAGTGTATACATTCAGCTCCATTATACATGGGGTTTCCTTTGAAGACAGTTCTGAAAGTACAGCCAGTGAAGAATTCAGCAGCTAGATTAACTGGGACCAGAAGGTCTGAACATACTTGTTGTTGTTTAGTCGTTTAGTCGTGTCCAACTCTTCGTGACCCCCTGGACCAGAGCACGCCAGGCACTCCTGTCTTCCACTGTCTCCCACAGTTTGGTCAGATTCATGTTTGTAGCTTCGAGAACACTGTCCAACCATCTCGTCCTCTGTCGTCCCCTTCTCCTTGTGCCCTCCATCTTTCCCAACATCAGGGTCTGAACATACTACCGTACATCAATTCCGGCCCAACTGTAGTAGCTACCAATTAGTTTTCTGACTCAGTTCAAATGGTTGCAGCAGTGACAAGACCTTGCCTACAGATACTTCAAAGACACAGTTTGGTTTTGTCTCCTTTACCTGAGCAGCTTATTGAGTTAATATGTAATAAAAGAAAGTTGTTCCTTCCAGGTCAGGAAAACCGTTTTAGTGCTGGAATTCGATGTTTCTAAAACTACTGTATTACATGGGTTATAAATTATTTCTCTCATTTTCTGTTGTGGTATAACATCTATATTGGTGTCATCCAACAATGCCTGAGTAAATGCACAACAGATTTCCATGTGTGCAACTGGGCATAATTTTCTCTGCCTATACCCTGCTGGTGTGCCCCAAAATCTGATCCAGGCTTCCAGAACATATTTTAGGGGTGCATGGGGGGAGGAAGGGAAGACAAGCAGAAGTGCTGTTATGCAAGCAGTAGCATTGTAGGTCATCCATAAAATTAATTCTATATACAGTGGTGCCTCGCAAGACGAAATTAATTCGTTCTGAGAGTTTTTTCGTCTTGTGAATTTTTTGTCTTGCGAGGTACCACTGTGCATTGACAGTTTCCCATAGGAATGCATTGACGGTTTTAAGAAAAAGGCGCAAGACGTTTTCGTCTTGCGAAGCAAGCCCATAGGGAAATTCGTCTTGCGAAGCAACTCCAAAAACAAAAAACTCTTTCGTCTTGAGAGTTTTTCGTCTTGCGAGGCATTCGTCATGCGAGGTACCACTGTAGACTGTGCTTTAGCATGTTTTATCAAGCCAAGAATATAAACAGCAACCGCGGGCAATTCATAGGCATCAATTGTTGTTGTTGCTATTTATTAAATCTGTATATCGCCCTTCATCCAAAGATCACAGGGCAGTTCACAACATAAAAATATAAAATGAGAACACAAACACATAATAAAAACAGAAACAAACCAATAACCCCCTCCCACAAACTCAATGTGTTCAAAGATTCACCTGTCAGTTTTGCTTTTGTACTATCTAGTGCTGCCATTCTTTACTTCTTGCATCCATTATCCTGCTTTAACCACTTCTTCCTTATGAGAAGCAGCAACAGAACACACAGCAAGACAATGCTGTGAAAATAAAGTCCCATCTATCGGCCACGGCAAAAGAAACGTCAGGATGAACCTTCTGACAGAAAGAGCTGTTCAAGAGTGGAGCAGAGTCCCTGGGAAGGTGGACTCTCCTTCCTTGGAGGTTTTTAAGCAGAGGTTGGATAGCCATCTGCCATGGATGTTTTAGTTGAGATTCCTGGATCACAAGGGATTGAACTACAGTAGAAGATCCTCAGGTTCCCTTCTAACTCTACAATTCTATGATTCTATGATGTGTCCTAGAAAGTGCTAGAAGGGTCGCCAACTGGGCTGTGCAGGAGTGAGAAAGAGAGAAAACATAGCTTTCAACTAATCCGGTTGAAGGCATACAAATCTACCTTTACAGCAGCTTCCTGTAACAACATTGCTTCCTAGCCTATAAAATAAAGACAATGATGACAACTCAGTTTTCTGCTTAGGAGTTTGCTCCCAAGTTTTTTAAATGACTGGAGTAATGGGCAAATTCTTTCTTTTTGCCACGACTCAAGAAAGGGGGAGGGAACACAATATTCGATATCCTCATTCCAAAACTTTATTATTAAAAAGGCAGCAGTTGTGTCACATCATGTATGCTCCTCCAGTTTATTAAGTTGGATATGTGGCAAATTAAATACCTTAATTATCATTAAGGTAATCCCAAAGGCCAGTCAGAAATGTGTTATCACCACATTTTCAAAGCACAAATCCTAGGCTCATGCTCTTCAAGATGGATTTCAAGTACTGTTGAGCAAATAGTATTAAATTGCCTCATTGGAGAATGGTTTGCTGCGTCAAACATTTTAGCCAACACACACACACACACACACACACACACACTTCTCTCGTTGCAGTTCCAATAATCAACCCCAGATGGCAATTTACATAGGCAACAGTGTAAAGGAATCTGTGTGCTGCTGGCGTTCTCAACCTCAATCAGAAAGTATGGGCGTTCGAGAATGTCACTGTTTATTTTTAATTGCTCTGTCCCTCCTTTGTGCAAGTTCAAGCGGTCACAGATGTCGAAGTCTATTAGCAGAATAGGTACGAGATGCCACTTTATTTGCTGGGAGGGTTCCTTGAATTTGGAAAGCAGCTGTTTTGCAATGTCCCCAATGCCCAGTGGGCACCAGCTGTCAATCTCAGTTAGCAAAGGGTCAGGGCAAAGAAAGGTCAAGGAGTGTCATGATCCAGAGTGTGCTATAAAATCTGCCTCCTCTGTTACTTTGTAGACCTGTGAACGGAATACCCTCTCACAGGTATCCAAGCCTAGCACTCCACACAGCATACGTGAGAAACCCAATGTAATCATGTCTTACATTGAGGTTTCACACTTATCTAAAAACCTAAAGTGCTGGATGCATGCTGAAAATCTAACTAAAATTATATTCTACATAACTAAAACAGGGGTGGGAAACCTGTGGACCTCCAGCTTTTGCTGGACCCCAGCTCCCATCAGTCCCAGCCAACATGGCTAATGGTCAAGGATGATGAGAGTTGTAGTTCAGCTAGAGGGTCACAGATTCCCCTCTCCTGAATTAAGGAACAGACATAGCCAACAAGCAAAATACTACTATCAGTACTACTAACAATAATGTAACCTTTTTTCAAAACAACAACTCGGTTTTTCATGGTGCTGTCAAACCCAATAAAAGTGAACCTTACCTAATAATGAAGAAATGATGTCTTGATTTTCCCCCGGTGTTCTTGTGCCTTTCTATCTCTTTATTTAACTCTAGGATTTGAATTCCCTTTTCTATTATAGCATGTTGATTGAAACAACTGTACCCCATAATCATCACAATTATAACAAATAAAGGCTTGACATATCTCACTTTGTATGTCATGAGTCTATCTCATATATTAGTTTCACCTTTTAAGTTGAATTACTGAAATAAATGATCTTTTCCACAATATTCTAATTTTCCAAGTTTCACTGTACACACACCTCTCTCATCTGTTTGATCTTATCCATTCTTCACATTACAAGCCGTGCTGTCCTTCTTTTCCATATAATCTTACTAGTTTTAGGCAAAAATGAAGACTAATGAAACAACGTTTTACTTATGACAAATATTTAAAGGGTTATCTGAAAAACTGCATTTCAGAATCAAATGGTTTACGGTACAAGATTTCCAACCCAATATCTGAAAAGCCCCATTTATCATTCATTTATTGTGTCTCACATTTGATGTTCCATTCCACCCTAATGGAAAGAAGATAGTCATTTTGCTTGTTTTGTAGCCATGACTCTCTTCTTGTCTAGCAATAAAAATGTCAGCACATGATTCACATTCACTGACAGTGCTAAGCCTTCCAAAGTTAGAAAGGGGACTTCTAGGTTTTTTCAGACAGTTTTCGAAATGTCAGATAACTCAGATTGAGAGAGAATAATCAGAGAGAGGTGGTGGAAAGCAAAAACGGAGACATTTGTAACATTCAGGACACGTGAAGGAAGGAATGGATACTAAGCTGATCTCCAATGGATCCAAGGCTGCAATCGTATCCTCACTAAAATGGGAGTGAATCCCTTACAACAGAGTGGGACTCACCTTTGAGGAAACATGCTTAGGATTGGATTGCAAAGGGTGACATTCTAAGCAGATTTACATCTGAATAAATGGAAACACTTAAGTTCAGTTTTAGGATATACATTTCTTCCAGGTCCATGACATTTGAACATTCAAAGGGTATGATGTTACATTTTTTACCATGCTAATAGCTGCTCATATACATTTTCAGCTGGAAATATATGGAAAAATAATTACTCAGCTTTGGTTCATGGTTTGTTCACAGGCTGATGCCATATAACATTTTATTGCAACAGCTAACTTTTCTAGTGCCATACACTTTTCTTATAGTCTCCTCCTTTTCTGAAGCAGGCAGAATATTAAAGTTGTCTGATTCCCCTGTCAAAATATTTTCCCCAGTGATTTCCTGTGTCTTTCTAAATAATGTCTCCAAAAAGGACTGAACCCACAGTCCTCAGGCACATAATCTCGCTGAAAGCAGATTTTAAAATGTTCACCTAATGTTCTCGACTACAAACATGCCCTGAATTCGTTCTCTTCTCACTTCTGTCTGCTGCTACAATCAGGCAAAGATTTTGCCCCATTTGGCTGCCTGAACTGTTTCCCATATCCTTGTTTCTGGTGCCTTCCCCATTTAAGAAGCCAGCTTGCGGCTTCCATTTGCCTTGCAAACCTGCATGGTGCTATACAGGTTTTCCCAAAGGGTTTGTTACGTTCCCAACAAGCAAACCAACACAGGTTGGCTAGGTAAGTTAGGAAATATATGGAGAGACGGGAAGCGAGGGAGAAGCAAGCACACTCTTACCTTCTGCATGTTTTTCTCATTCCCTTTTATAGAGATGTTAGAGATAGAAATGATACACTCACCTTGAGGGCAGGAATCTCCACATTGTCTCCATTGCTGACACAGCCTGAAAGAATAGTTCCCGTCATCACAGTGCCTTGGCCCTTAATGGAGAAGCAGTGATCTACGGCCATGAGGAAAGATCCCGATGGGTCTCTTGTGGGTAGGTAAGCCTCTGACTTCAGGACCTAAACACAATACAAAAAAAGAAGCACTATAGGTTGGTGAACCGTCATATCGCACATGAACGGAGGAAACATGAGGAGGACTGATTTAACCATTATATACTTTTTCTGATTCCAGGTGTCCTGCAGCAAGGTTGGAGCTGGCCACCGTCAAATGAACTGGCTACGCTACCCAGAATATGCACGCTTAGTTCAGTTTTCTGCCTTAAGGACTTGGCGCAGCACAATCAGCTTGGTTAGCAAACAATGCCAGGGACAAAGATCCTGCCATAAGGCAATGCAGACACTGCTGGGCTACAGTGAAGAGCAACTGATTGCGTCCCCTGGATGCATATACCCCGACCTGTTCTCAAGAGCTGCACACATGAAAAGTTCAAAAATCCCTGTATCCGCTCCTCTCTTTGCCTTGGACAATTTGTGACTACAGCAGGATCGCAACTTGCTTTATGCATTTGGTGGCTGGCCAGCTGATATCACACAAATTAAGCTTGTGCAAGTCAGGAATCTTAAAAGCTCTTTCCATACCTGGCTTTCCTGGTGCAGAAAGAGCTTTTGAGCTCTCAGGCTTGCTTACTGGGTTCTGAGAAGGTCTCACAAGGCCTTCAGAAAATCTCGCAGTACCATTCAAGATCTCATGAAGGCGTCCAGAGCCCAGTAAGCAAGGTGGAGGGCTCTCTGTTGAAAGGGATTGCAAAGGGATTTAAATCCAGGTGCACGCATCTATAGTATGCAGGAGGGCTCACACTAAATTTCATCTGGGCATTCTGATATTATTGTAATTGGAGATCTAGGTCAAAGCTCACAATTTCCCTCCTGCCTCACATATGTTTCTAAATGCATCATACTCCCCATCTGTAACCTAATGTGCTTTTACCTCATTTGGCTACTAACTACTCTGTGAAATGTGGGACATTAGAATTTCCATTTCATGGATGGTAAACTGAGGCCAAGAAATAGTGACTTGCTGGAGACTACACAATGAATCCATTGCACTTAAATCCAGGTTATACAAAGTCAATACATAACCAATCAGGTCCCACAATCCATGCATAGATCATGATTGTAGTCCTTAAAAAATGGGGGTGGAGGAAACCTCCAAGTGCACAACCGAGCCCTATACATTTTAAATAAAATCATTCCTTGGGGCAGTCTTAGGCACCACCAATTTCAATTTTAGTTTGTCACAATAAATAATCAACCATGATTTATTGAAAAAATATATTGTAAACTCACACATTTTATGTTATAATCAAAGTTATCTTTAAGTTCATGGTTGCATCAAGTGGACAAGATATTACTGCCTTCTGAACAGCTCTTCTTTTTAAAGTTACTATCCTAGGTGGTAAATTTACAGGTCGAGAATTTAGGACACATTTTTAGGAAAACTACTGAACTTAGATGCTGCTACATAGAGGACAAATAGAGACAGTTAGGAAAGATGCTTCTCAACTTTCTAAACGGTTTACTTTAAAGGTAGCTTGGTCAACCTGGAATATGCACATTTTTTTCTCAAAAACATGCTAATCAATTAAGTATATTTTGTCATTGATATTCTCCAAGCTGATAGGTAGATACCTGCAAGCTTATGCATACAATTGTAGTGGTAATTTGAAAGCTCACTCATGCAGACCATACCAGGACAAAAAATATATTTAAATAAATAAACAAACTCCTGCCAGAAACATGGAAAACTTTGCATTGTCTTTTTCTGCAGTGGAACCCTCTGAATAAACTAACGAAATTTATCTGCACCATCTCAAGTCTGTGTCTACATTTCTGCCTTTCAAGAGGAGGAAACCCTGTGGCGAATTTGGGCACCTTAAACTGTGAGAATATACCCCTAGCCATTTCTCACACATACACAAAGGAAACATATACAATTTACACAGCTAGATCAGCAAGCATATATGACAATCATGAAATAATGGTTGAAGCGTGGAGGACAGGGAATGACTTTGTGGCAAAACACAGTTAACATGCATGAGACCACCCAGTTAAGTCATGGCATTTCCACCATGAAGAAGATGGAAACCAGTCACAGAAATAGAGCAGTGACTTAGGATAAAGTAGCTTCTAACTTGGTTTTTAAAGTTTTAAAATTCAATTTATTTATTAAGTACTCAAAGTTTAGCTCTACAATGTTTACTTTGAACAGTGCAATCCTATGTGTGTCTACCCAGAACTTCAAAAGGAAGTTCTGCTGAGTACAAGGGACTTCTCACCAAAGGTATGAATAGGATTGCAGCCTTTGCTAACAGACAAACAAACAAACAAACAAAGCCGCGGAGAGAAGGAGAAGGAGAAGAAGAAGGAGAAGGAGAAGGAGAAGTAGGAAGGGAGGAGGCCAGTGGCACTTCACAGGACAAAGTGACTCTTAATCTGGGTGCAGCAGCTGAGAAGGCCCTCTCACTCATCCCACCAAGCCGTGCTTGTATTCTTAAAATAGAATTATATTCCCTAATTCTATTGGTGAGGGACTGCTTCAGATACACCCCTCCAATTAAATCATTTCACACTATCCTTCAGACACAAGGATGCCCAGACTGACAACATTTCCAAGACACATACCTCAATTAGTTCAGAAACCCCTATCGGCGTCACTGTTTCTGGAGCTTCTGGTCCGCCAGGCTTTGCTGCAGTGGCAACTATAGGGCACCCATGGAACCTGAGAAAAGAGAATTCCACCTCAGAGACAAGTCACTCCTTCTTTTTTCTTCTCTTTTTAAAAATAGATTTCAAGACCACTCCATTCCTAAGTGGCTCAGAGAAGAAAATAAACTACACTATAAAATTCCAGTAATAACACCCTCCTGCCCAGCGATGATTTCATATAAACAAACATGTTGAATATTCCCTGAAACCAATTAATGTTTAAAAAACTAAAAAAGCATAACTAGACCAAATACAGTTTGAGTGGCACCTAACCAATCCAGACCTTCCTCCTCAATCTCCCAAGCAAGTGCCTAAATAAGGACATTTTACATTTTTGGTGTATAGGCTAATGACCCAGTCAAGTCCAAGGACTGGTCCAAAGAAACTAAGGGGGAAATTAATTTGACCCAGCCTCATCCTACTGCATTGGTTCTGTTCCATGGAGCAGCCCCACAAACTCCAAGGCAAATGTGTCCTGCCCGCCTGCTTTCACCAGGAAAACCACAACACTTTCCTGATTTTTCAGTGGTGCCAACTCAACAGGAAGCAAATCACGTAACAGTACACTTCCACCTGCAAATGGAATCATGGTCTATTCAGTGATGAACTTTTCAAGGCTATAGTGTGTGTCTTTGTATGCGTTCTGCCTTCCCTTTCTTACTTTCTAGGAAAGTAATAAATTAGGAGTAGCCAAGTTTCAGACGATATCATCAACGCAGGGACTCTTCAAGGTCTCAGACAGACAACTTTTACATCTCCTGCTAGCTGAGTATGGAACCAGAGAATCTAGAAACTGGAGCTGGGCTTCCTAAACACAAAATACATGGTCTGTGCTCTGCTATGGCTTCTCTTTCAGACAGCTTAGGGTTCTCAGCAAGAATCAGCAATATTTATATAAGACTCGCCTATATAATGAAGAACTTGAAATCAGCAATTGAAGGCATTTAAAAATCGAAAGCTGACATTCTCAGGATGCTGAATCCTCTGCCACATATCTTCTCCACCTGCGATCAGATTTTGCCTCACAAATACTACTGGCACTTTTAAAAAGAAGGCTTTTTTCCTTCTTAAGACAAAAACCTAAGTAAACGGAATGATAATAGCTCATTTTCTGCCATAAAAAGTGGGGGCAGGAAAATGTTACAAATACAGTAAATGCTCAGTTCTAGCAAGCATTCAACTTCAGCCACATAACAAATACTGGCAAGAAGTTTCTGAGTCAAAGGCCTGTCCCTTGCCTTTTTTGTTTTCTGGCTCCAAAGCCTGAGATTTTCATCTCAAAGGGGCAAGTTCCTGGGGGAAGGGAACTTTTTGACAAAGCAAGAATGTTCATGGGAAGTTTGATTCTCAAAGCTGCTCCAGTGCAGGCTCCACTGGGATCACAGCCCAAGTGTATTGCCCTTCCACTGAAGTTATCTAACACTAATCCTGTATACAAGGTATTTTCTCTGTTTATGTGCCATAAGCCTAAGGTTCCCAGGGACAAAGGACGATAAAAATGTGTACTGAGAATTCGAGCGATTAACCATAAAGCTTTTTGGAAATTCAATTATTTTTATCCAAATACATTTGGGCAATCTCTCCTAATACATATAAATTAATGTTGAATTAGGTGCCTTGGTGTGTGTTTTTTTCAGAGGCAAGGGCTGAAAACATGACATCTTGCTCTTACAAATGTATTAACATATAGCATGCCTTGGGAACAAACTTTTCCCCCCTGTAACCAGTTTTAGTGGCATCAGAACACCTGCTTCTCACAGTAATACCTTTGCTAAAACACTGGAAAATGAAGAAGACTACAGTTCCACTCTATAAAAACATATTAATTTATACAAGAGCCACCAAACATATATCAGGGTGAGTAGGAAGAGGAGAGGAAGTGGGGAAGGGGTGCAGTATTACATGGCTAGCTTTAATCTTGTGCCTCAAATGTGGCCAACTGAGGTGAGAATTTCCATTTCCCCCTGAGATTTTCAGATGTCTCCCCTGTCCTCCACTTCCTACGAGGTATCAACGTTCACACAAGTAGACGTGACATATCGGATAGACAGGATCTGCACTAAGAAAAGTGGGTCTGACAGATAGAGTTTGCAGACATGCAGTCTTGGACCTAGAAGGACTGGGTTCAAATTACTGGTCACTAGTGGATAAACTCTTGGACCTATCGCAATCTCTTGGCTCCTGAATCTGTAACAGAAGCAACGGAGAATTTAACACTTGTGGGATTTTTAAGAATACAGTAAGCACTGTGAAGCATTTGGAATGCTAGACGTGCTACAGAAATAAATAAACCAGTCAGCCAAACTTATCACAAAACTGGAGGAAGGGGTGCCGCTTATATTTGAGGCCCACATCTACAGATATGGGGCCAATCTGGACACACTTTAATATTATATGCAGAAGCTGTAAGATGCAAGCTCAGGAGCTCTCCCTCCACCACAAACACACACATTCACTCACAAGAACAGCAGATTGAAAGCTTCCACATTCTATTTTAAATTAACCAGAGCTCCATGTTACATCTGAAATCAGGGACCTCTTGTCAGTTTAAATTGTAGTTAGCTCAGAGAAGCCAGGATCAAACTGTGCTTTGTTCACTAACTGGACTTTGAAGTTACCAAAGTCCCTCAAAGCAGGGAGAGAAAGTCCAAGGAATGCTGCAGCTTGTGCCCATAAGACCATGAGAGGCCAGTGTGGTGAGACAGTGAGGCACAGCCGCCCTCCTGACACGCTGCCACAGACCAGGATGGCACAGGGACACAACTTTTATGAAGAAACCGAAGGCTTTTCTTTGGGGAATTATGGGACCAGAGATACTTAAACAATATAAAAATCAATTTATGTATGCAACCATGGCCACTCAAATCTTATTTTTCCCAAAGATGGAAGGAAGAAAATGTCCTGGCAAAAGAGGAATGGCAACAGAAACTATGCAGAGATAACAAAGCGGACTGGAAGAATAAGAAATCAAGACTGCAATGTTTTTAATATAGAGTGGAAATCGTTTATTGAATGTTTACAAAAATATTGCAAAGAGATTAGGGCATTAGCTGGATTAATGTAAATATGTGCAGTGATATTAAACAACTATGGATTATATGTGTTAAATAATAAATTGGTTTAATTTGGAAATGGAGGAAAAATATTATAAATATAAGGAACCACAGAAAGAGGGGGAAGGGAGTCGAAATATGAAATATGTAATAACTTGATTTTTAAGAGTTTGTTGTTTGTTGTAAAATGAAATATATATAGGGACACAGCCAATCCAGTACACCCACCAATGCAGCAACACAGTCCTGACCTTGCCACTTCCCTGCAGAAACATTGGTTCAGAAAAACTACTCCTGTGCAACACTAAACAATGATTCAGCATTATATCCAAACTGGCCCACCATCAAATCAGGAAAGACCAAACTTTGAATATTAGGGCTACTGTACTATTTCATTGACCTAAAAGCGGTTTCAGCAGGTGCAGCTTTCCACGTTGCAGTGCTACAGGGGCTTGAAAAGCTCCCTGTGTGAAAAATGTTCTCACCCCTAGTGTCAAAATGCTAGGCGTCCCCTGGTCTAAGATGTATATAGATTCAGAAGATCCTGCTTCAGTGCAAGGAGACTTTGAGTGAATGCCATCACTTTCTTTCCAGCTTTACAATTCATGGTAACACAGTAATGAAGTCGCCTACCGGTTGCCAAGGAGGATGCAATTCCTATTCCTGTCCTCTGCATGATATGAATCTGGCTTGATGCTATGCCTCTCTGTTAGCATGGATTGTATCACTAATATTTTAGCAAATAATCCGTTCAACTCACTGGAAGTCCTTAAGTGCCTCTCTGCATTCATCCGCAGCCCCCATACATTCATTAGAGCCTACATGCATTCAAAAGGAATGAGAAAGGAGCCCTTTGTGTAGAAATATATGCAGCTCACTCAAAGAGCCAAAACTGGCAACTATAAGAACCACAAAACTGCAGGGCAAAAGGGCAGCTAGTCTAACTTCCTGCAGTATCTATCCACCCTTCACATCTAAGCATCTTTAATGGGCTAGTCCCAGCAGAGAGCAGAATCACTACAAGGAGTACTAGAAGTGTGGCTAAGAGGTCAAGATAAATTTACTAAAAACTAATCTGGGTGTCTCGTGCAAGGGGGCTTATCCACAAACTTCAGAGGAATAGGCATGTTCCCCAAACAAAAGCATCCAATCGGTCCTGGAAAAAATCCTTACATTATAATCTATAAATAAGACAATCTGTTACACCCTAGAGAAAAATGTGGCAGCTTGCTAAAGTGTTTTAACATAATGCACAAATACAATTTTTTTTAGGAAAATGAAAACCAGCCCAACAAAGGTTTTGCCCTTACTCCTTCACAAGTCACTTAAAGGAGGTGGGAGAGATAATGGCTGTGGGAATTGGGGATGAGACATGGAGCTTTCTAAGCAAACTGTTAAGCTTTTGATACAGCTACTGTTATTGCATCGACCTTTATTGGAGCATGGTGGAAGCTAGTCGGCTAGTATAAACTGCAAGGTTCTTAAACTAACAGGTTCTGGTAACACTTATGCAACACAGGATCGTTGCACTAAACTTGGTAGGTAGAGGCAGGGAGGCACAATCTCCTAAGCTTCCATCCTGACCAGTGTGAGCAGCAGGACTATGCACAACTACATCAATCCAATAAGCCATGGTGCTGCTGGCTTACGTACTAAGAATCAGGAATGTTTCAGAAATTCCTGCTGGCCAAATGTTGGTTTGCTGATGGAAACAATCATATTCCTAATCACAAAGACAGAGATCACCTGAAAAATATGAGACTGCATGACCCTGAATTTTAATAATGGAGGAAGGAAGATCAAGCATTCTAATTTATGAGCTCTTTTTTTTTTTTTGTAGAACACACTTGCACTTTAACTTCCAAGATATGCCAGAAGGCCTGGTGAAATGGCTTCTGAGAATTATGAGGTTCAAAGGGCTACAAAGGTTTAACAGAGAAGAGGGTGAGAGGATTTTTAATATGACATTTATATCCTTGCTATATATTTCCAGCTTTTGTCAACCCTACAGTCAGAATCCTCAGTCTATCTGGGTGTTGAAGGGTGTTGACCTCTACAGTGGTCATTTTCTCTTGATTTATAACAAGGTTGCATATTTAACCCAGTGTCAAGTAGTAGCAGTAATATCAACTCAAGTAAAAGCTAGAAAATCCTTTTCATTTTCCGGGGACAACATTATAGAGAAAGGATAAACTCAAGTATAAGTATTCGGTTTCACAAGTACAACTCACCTGAATATTCCCCTCAGCTGAACATCTGTTGCCAGTATGTTCAAACATAACAGATGCATCACAGATGTACTGTAAACCAAACTTTCTAGCAAGTAAATAACATTTCAGGAAATCCTTCACTTGGTGTTGTTGTAAAATAATAATTCTGCTCAGTTTTTGCAGTCTCATGGACCTTATTACTGAAATTACATTCTTACCCAATACTCAAGCCACTGATATTATATTACCTGACTGATTTTACAAACAGCCAGAACTATAAAATTCTTTACCATGTATTTGAGGTCAATGAGAAATTAGAGCTTTGAAATTTTAAGATAGCTCAGAGCAAATATGAAAGTATTTACTTACCAAAGAATAACAAAATAAAGAGGAATCAAACTATAAAACAGGTTGACACACACAAAAATCGCAGCTTATTTACATTTGTTTGCCCTCCAGCAACTACCTTGAAGGACAGTTTAAACTGATGGGATTTTGTCTCTATCAAATCTGCAAACAGAAATTTAACTCAGTGACCTTTATGGTGTACTGATGAAAAGGAAACAGGGCAAAGACGAACAGAGAGACTGATAAAACAGTAAGATGTTTCAGATTGTTTGGTGGAACAAAAAGACACTATCCTGCAATCAGAGTAAGACATAAGGTGGTTTATGCAACCTAGTTTGGACGACTTATTTTGTCCTCTTGTACTTGTTAAACATTCAGTATTCAAAATGCATACCCTATTTATTTCTGCTGAAACTCTCGGAACTTAAGAAGGGGAAGGAACATAGCAGGTGAAGAATGAAGGTTCCTAGGCTTGGCTTTGCAATCTTTCTATGTTGTGACCTTGTGAGGGGGAAATCCACTCTATGTACCCACTTGTAACCATGACCTCAACAACAGCAGCTCCCTTCATAAACAACTTGCCGCTGGACAGTGGCTCTGTAGATATTTCACAGAAAAATGAAGTTGTATCTCTAGATGCAGATGCTAAAGGCACTAATAGAGCAGCAGGCCAGGAATATAGCAAACTAACCTGTCTCTGTAACTAGACATATAAAATAAGTGTCAATTTAACACCCATGCAAAACCAAACACAATACTACACCTTATGGCTGGATATGTACACACTTGCAAGCTCTTTTCCAAAGTATTGGGGGGGGGGGAGTGTTAACTAAGCCTTCAAAGCAGGAGATTTCATTTTGATCAAGTCATGAAAGGGCATTTTTCATCTGTGGGATAGCTCTCAATCATTTCCATAGAAAGCATGTGAAAACTACACAGACATCTACAGAACATGTTCATACATGATCCCTTGAGCTGTGGCTACTACCCTGGATAGCTTTGATTTTGGGATTTTCTTTATAGAACATGGCTCATTCTGACTCTTTCTTTCATGTACATACCTGGCTCACTCGGTTACATACCTAGTATTTTCCAAGGTCTTCTGCATTTTCTTCGACATCTTCTCAACAGCAGCTTGTCGTTTACTTTCTGGAATAAGGTCTATTTTGTTCAAAACCACAATCATTTTCTGACATGCAATTTGCCCAATCACCAAGCACTCTGCTGACTGAGTCTGCATCCCTTTTGTTACGTCTATCACGAGCATCATCAGGTCAATTATCTGAGCCCCTGAAATAAAAAAATATGGAATCAGTGTCTAAAGATCAAGACAGTAAAAGTGTGAGTGCAAATATCACCCATATTTATTATAACCAAAGAAAACAGGTGGCTTAAATAAAATTCCACAGTGAACATTCTACATTTTCTAGATATTTAAATGATTATAACATTAGGGCAGAAGATAATTAAACAAAGAAAATAGAAATCAAAATTTAATTTTGCTCCACAGAGTGTCAAATAAAAAAAATACAATATATCTCATCTCATTTCAGAACCGTACTGACCCAACATAATTTTAACTGAACAATTTAAACTTTTAAAAAAAGCAATCTGATGTGCTATAAACGCTGCAACGCTCCACAACAGCTAAAACACCACTGTCAAATTCTTCTCACCATGAAAAACTCCCTATTAGATTGAACTTAAAAGGGTGGCAATAGGAGCAATAATATGGAGTCGGGAGTGTGCATTAGCTGTTTACCCAATTCAATAATTTCCAGATGTTCACAGAGCGGGGGGCCCTGCTTGCTGGCCCCGTCCCTCCATCATAATCCCAACAGCATGTCCCTGCAGCCCCCACAAGTCCAGACTGAACTTCTGCTCCAAGGGACTTGCTATACTTATGGTGGCTCCCCAAATAATTTAGATCCCTAACTGGAGAACCAACATGGGTAGAACAGTCTCACCACAGCATAAGTTCAGTTCAAGCACATTGAGGGCTGCAGAGGTGGGCTGTCAAAGAGCACAACTCTTGCTTTCACCACCTAATGAGACTAGAAATGCACAAGAGCAAACTAAATAAGATGGTTCTTATGATCCCTTGTCTAAGGCTACTTCAAACCTCCTCCTTCCAATGCCTCCAGCCACCAAACGTAATAGGGCTGTGTCAAAATATGTGTATTCTTCACCAGGGACCAAACACTGGCCATGGCCCTCAGTTATGGAGATTTTGGAAATGTATGGCCTCCTATCGGGTTTCCCCCCTTCATCTGTTCACTCAGTGCTTAAGTCACAACACTCATTTACATCTTGGCTTAAGATATGAACCTCTGAACTGGCACGATGTAGTTGTGTGTCATAGCCTTATTCAAAAGGTGTGCTGCTTTATATGATATGGATTGAATTATAAAGCATTTTAACAGCAGTTTCAGACAGTTTCACTTGTCTTAACAATAATACAGTGGTACCTTGGGTTACATATGCTTCAGGTTTCATACGCTTCAGGTTACAGACTCCGCTAACCCAGAAATAGTACCTCAGGTTAAGAACTTTGCTTCAGGAGAGAACAGAAATCGTGCTCCGGCAGCGCAGCGGCAGCAGGAGGCCCCATTAGCTAAAGTGGTGCTTCAGGTTAAGAACGGTTTCAGGTTAAGAACGGACCTCCGGAATGAATTAAGTACTTAACCCGAGGTACCACTGTATCCTTAACAACAACTTTTTAAAATTTATGCTAAAACAGGTTGTGCCAAGACACGTTATGGCCAAGACACGTGATTTATCATAACTGTTTTTCTTTCGGTTTCTTCTTTACCATCAGAATTTAAGATCTTGCTTGCTTTTTCTTGGCTTACTTTATTTCCCTGATATAATCAGCTATCCATATCCATACACACTCATTTAGAATGTCCATGAGCTCAAAAAATTCAGCTTAAACGTGCATTAAAATGCAGCACACTAGTAATCAAAGCTGAGGAGCACAAGGGCAAGATACACAATCAGCATAATGTATCTGACCATCTTTTACTGGTGAAACAAAATCAAAGCAATGAAGCACTATTTCCATCTTATCAAACATTCGGATGGCTTCACGTGTGCATTTAACAGGCTGACACCATGTTTTCCAATTATCTTTGGGGCATACAATGCAGTGATTCAAGCAGTCGTATGGGTCACAGTGCATTATTTACTAACTCATGAGAAAACAAGTAACTTCAGCAGGTTAAAATGTGAAACCACTCTTTGGCTAATCATTAAAAGCTGTCCTTATTTAAATGCTAGAAATCTACATAAACTGAGGGTGCATTATCGGTAATTTTAAGCACTAAGATAATGTTTCACTTCAACCTGTGACTGCAGGAGAAACTTGCCCTTCTCTAAAATGGGAACAGCAACATTTACCTAGTTCACAGGGCTGTGAGGTTAAAGAAAATGATTATACACCATTCTGCATACTCAAGTGTTGAAAAAATGAATTACATATTTTGGGTGCTTTTAAAATGTTTTTTCAGAGTACCTAGTATTCATTATTTGTAATGTTGTGGTGTATTTTATGTTACTTTAATGTCATTAATGAATTCCATTAAACTTAGAATTCAGCTGCCTGTTAATTGTAGCAATGTCCAAGTAATGCCTGATACAACAGCATATGCTTTGGCATACAGTGGGTATACAGTCATAACTTGGGTTGAAGTTGCTTGAGGTTGAGCTTTTTCGGGTTGCACTCCACGGCAGCCCGGAAGTAATGGAACACTTTACTTCTGGGTTTCACCGCTTGTGCATGCACAGACTGTCAAAATGACATCATCCCCATGCACAGAAGCGGCGAATCGTGACCCGCGCACGCACAGATGCGGGTTGCATTCGCTCCTGGATGCGAACAGATCCCGTTCGTATCCAGAGGTACCACTGTACGTTGTTTTTTCCGAGAGATAAAACTGTTGCTGATTATACCATAGCGAGCTTACAACTATACCATTGTTTTCAACCGAAATCTCCTCAAAATTGAAGCCCTTGAGAACTGAGGCATTTTGATTTATCAGATAAAATTAATCAAATCATTCCATAAAACCGATGTGTTGTAATGTGAATTTCACAAAAACCAAACCACATTGGATCTGTAAACTGCCAACATCAGGCCTAAGTGAATCCTGAACTAATTTGTATAGTTTTAGCTGTCACTATCTCTCAGCTGTTGTTTCCAACATGTAAAAGAAGAACCACTTTACCTGAAACAGTGACTGCTAAACAATCTGAAATGCTGAGGTGTTTCGTAAACAATGAATAGTGCTAGCTATAATTCCTGCATTAATGTAAATTGGATCTTGACCAGCATGGCTGAAAGGAATTAAGCCAGAAGCATTGAGGCATGAACACTGCATAACATCCTGATTTCCCCCTCAACACCGCTACAGACCAAGGGTGGTTTCAGCCATTACAAAATTCCTACACAGGGCTTGCTTTTGTATAGGAAATTTGCAATATTAGAAGCTTACGTTATTCTAGCTCAACTGTATTATGAACATCTCCACAAGCCTAAGAGGGTGGAAAATGTCATGGGAAACTGCCAATCTCTGAATCAGACCAAGCATATCCTTCCTACTGCACGCCAGGAATGGAAAGTTGTGACACTGGAAGAAGCAGGGGATGCCCCACAAATATGGAACTTCTTTCCTAAATGTATGTAGGGGAAGGCAAACCTTTTTGGAAGTATCAGACAAACTTTTGATAGGTATTATTTACTGTCCCTACTTTTCTTAGATTTAAAAAAAAAGCTAAAGGATCAGTTTCCAAAGGGGTAGCCTCTTAGTCTCCAGCAACAACGAAAAGTATTGTGCCACTGTAAAGACTAGCCAATTTATTATGGCATAAGCCAAGCATGGGGAACCGGGCCCATTTTTTTTCTATTCCAGATTTCATAGGTACGTAGCAATTCCCACACTCCTGTCAAGAAAGACAATGGAGTTCACGTAAAGGCTGACATTCCGGGGGGAGTGCAGTAAGGGGGGAGCTTGCTTGCAGAGGAGGGGGTTTCTACGAAGTAACATTTTATGAACTCCTGACTAACATGAAATAAGTGGGCAAAGAACTCACTGCCAAACCATATTTATGACAATAAAAGATTGCAAAGATATCTGAGATTTCCCGCAGGTATTAGGGACTTAAACAACAAAGGAAAATATGAAGATGAACCTATACAACACTGCACTGTTATGCATATAATCTCATGAACAGAAGGCTTTTAATTCAGGTAAGAAAACACTATCACAGCCGCAGCGGTAGGGACATCAGAAACAATGACAGGAATAAAACAAGCCGATGCTATCTCACCATAAACCTGCACAATTTGCTGAGAGAACATCTTCCAAAGACACTGTGGGGAAAAGGAATAAAAAGAGTAACCGAACTGTTTCAGTTTTTCAGAGGATATTGTTCCATATAGATAAAAAGTGATCTGAGAGATGAGAAAGTTCTTCAGAAACCACCAAAGGCAGACAAGTGGGACTCAAAATGAATCTGAATGAAGCAGACACGCAGAAGACTGATCTGCATACATGAAAGCATCACTGAACAAGAAAACGATTACAATCTACTGTGGATACACCAGCCATGATCAGATAGAACCAATTACAAATTGGGAAAATCTTCTAGAAACAAAAAACATTATGAATCTATGGGAGGAGGGGGGAAATTTCCAACCTATGAGCGATTTCCCAGGAAAGCTAGACCAAAAGATCTCAAAATGCAGATTCAGCTACAGTTTTTGAATTGGGGGTATTTTATAGTTTAAAACAAACAACCAGAGGCTGGGATCTCTACAACACACATCTCCATATATTCTATATATCAATAAGGTGGAAAGAGCAGGCTCTTCCCCCAAATTTAAAACCACTGCAGACAGACATTAAGCATACTTTGTATATTTCTTTCCAAATAGGAGGCAGCAGCACACTATCGTGTAATGTATGGGCTGCTGAAGCCAAGTCTCCTCTAGCTTCCTCTCCAATATAAGAGAGTGCTGTCAGACCTATTACACCTTCTAGAAATGGCAGTGAACAGCTATTTCATGACTGCACACCATCCACCCACACAAATAGATGACTATAGCTTTAGGATTCACTGTGATATAAGTTATTGTTATTTCTTACATTAACGAGGTGGCTCTGAACATTGCTCTGATCCCAGCCCTGCTGGCCTCCAGCCCTCAGCAAGTCCCACAAACCAAATCCAGCCCCTGACCCAAAAAATGTTGCCCATCGCAGCCCTAACACGTATAAATGCATAAATACAAACATATGCTCACCCTGGAATGCATCTGCAGTCTAAAAACAAAAACCTATCAACTCACTAGAGTGAGGTCACAAGACATAATCAGAGAAATGAAATGTATATTACAGAAAATTTTTCCCAACACTGGCAATTCAGCAGTCCTAGCCAGCATTGGCCAAAAGCACACTGTCTTTTGCCTTTCCTTACAACTCTGATTGAGATCCAGCAGCATCATCCTTGACTTGGTTCACCATATTTGAACGGAAAACCAGACTTCCCTTGCCTTTGGAGTGTGAGCTCTGCCTTATCAGTGACTGCCTCAGCATCAACCTGGTCTATCCTGGGACTCTAAAACAGCAGAAAACAAGACAGCTAACATGCAGTCCCTTCATATGGGCTAAAACACTCTGCCACAGTCCATGGCAGCCTGGGACTGAGTGATGGAAGGTGGAATCCCATCACATCTGGAGGGCTACAGGTAAGCCATTAAAGCAATGTTCGTCCCCATGCTCCCCACGCTCTGCAAATTAACACTGCCCTATAATGTCCTATGGTGCTGGAGGAGACTCTTGAGAGTCCCATGGACTGCAAGAAGATCAAACGTATCCATTCTTAAGGAAATCGGCCCTGAGTACTCACTGGAAGGACAGATCGTGAAGCTGAGGCTCCAATACTTTGGCCACCTCATGAGAAGAGAAGACTCCCTGGAAAAGACCCAGGTGTTGGGAAAGATGGCGGGCACAAGGAGAAGGGGACGACAGAGGACGAGATGGTTGGATAGTGTTCTCGAAGCTACCAGCATGAGTTTGACCAAACTGCGGGAGGCAGTGGAAGACAGGAGTGCCTGGCGTGCTCTGGTCCATGGGGTCACGAAGAATCAGACACGACTAAATGACTAAGCAACAACAATAACGTCTAGAGGGACGTTATATTATTACCATGATGGCTGGGAGTTTGTTAAGAGGGAGATAGTAAAAGCACAACTTCAGGCAATACCAATGAGACGGAAACATGGAAGGTGCCTAAAGAAGCCAGGGTGGCTATCTAAAGAACTTTTAACTGAGTTAAGATTAAAAAAGGATGTGTACAAAAAATGGAAAAGGGGGGAAACCACCAAAGAGGAATTCAAACAAATAGCCAGCACGTGTAGACACAAAGTCAGAAAAGCTAAAGCACAGAATGAACTCAGGCTTGCTAGAGAGGTTAAAAGCAACAAAAAAGGCTTCTATGGGTATGTTCGTAGCAAAAGGAAGAACAAAGAAACAGTGGGGTCACTCAGAGGAGAAGATGGTGAAATGCAAACAGGGGACACAGAAAGGGCTGAACTCCTCAATGCCTTCTTTGCCTCAGTCTTCTCCGATAAAGAAAACAATGCCCGACCTGAAGAATTTGGAGGAAATGATTCAGCAGAGGAAACACAGCCCAGAATAACTAAGGAGATAGTACAAGAATACTTGGCTAGTTTAGATGTATTCAAGTCTCCAGGGCCAGATGAACTGCATCCAAGAGTATTAAAAGAACTGGCAGATGTGATCTCAGAACCACTGGCAGTCATCTTTGAGAATTCCTGGAGAACAGGCGAAGTCCCGGCAGACTGGAGGAGGGCAAATGTTGTCCCTATTTTCAAAAAGGGGAAAAGAGAGGACCCAAATAATTACCGCCCAGTCAGTCTAACATCAATACCAGGGAAGATTCTGGAGCAGATCATTAAGCAAACAATCTGTGAGCACCTAGAAAGGAATGCTGTGATCACCAATAGTCAGCATGGATTTCTGAAAAATAAGTCATGTCAGACTAACATGATCTCATTTTTTGACAGAATTACAAGCCTGGTAGATGAAGGGAACGCAGTGGATGTAGTCTACCTTGATTTCAGCAAGGCATTTGACAAGGTGCCCCATGATATTCTTGTAAAGAAGCTGGTAAAATGCGGTCTTGACTATGCTACCACTCAGTGGATTTGTAACTGGCTGACTGACCGGACCCAAAGGGTGCTCATCAATGGTTCCTCTTCATCCTGGAGAAGAGTGACTAGTGGGGTGCCACAGGGTTCTGTCTTGGGCCCGGTCTTATTCAACATCTTTATCAACGACTTGGATGATGGACTCAAGGGCATCCTGATCAAATTTGCAGATGACACCAAACTGGGAGGGGTGGCTAACACCCCAGAAGACAGGATCACACTTCAAAACGACCTTGACAGATTAGAGAACTGGGCCAAAACAAACAAGATGAATTTTAACAGGGAGAAATGTAAAGTATTGCACTTGGGCAAAAAAAATGAGAGGCACAAATACAAGATGGGTGACACCTGGCTTGAGAGCAGTACATGTGAAAAGGATCTAGGAGTCTTGGTTGACCACAAACTTGACATGAGCCAACAGTGTGACGCGGCAGCTAAAAAAGCCAATGCAATTCTGGGCTGCATCAATAGGAGTATAGCATCTAGATCAAGGGAAGTTATAGTGCCACTGTATTCTGCTCTGGTCAGACCTCACCTGGAGTACTGTGTCCAGTTCTGGGCACCACAGTTCAAGAAGGACACTGACAAACTGGAACGTGTACAGAGGAGGGCAACCAAAATGGTCAAAGGCCTGGAAACAATGCCTTATGAGGATCGGCTAAGGGAGCTGGGCATGTTTAGCCTGGAGAAGAGGAGGTTAAGGGGTGATATGATAGCCATGTTCAAATATATAAAAGGATGTCACATAGAGCAGGGAGAAAGGTTGTTTTCTGCTGCTCCAGAGAAGCGGACACGGAGCAATGGATACAAACTACAAGAAAGAAGATTCCACCTAAACATTAGGAAGAACTTCCTGACAGTAAGAGCTGTTCGACAGTGGAATTTGCTGCCAAGGAGTGTGGTGGAGTCTCCTTCTTTGGAGGTCTTTAAGCAGAGGCTTGACAACCATATGTCAGGAGTGCTCTGATGGTGTTTCCTGCTTGGCAGGGGGTTGGACTCGATGACCCTTGTGGTCTCTTCCAACTCTATGATTCTATGATTCTATGATTCTATGATTCTATGGACGCGGGTGGCGCTGTGGGTTAAATCACAGAGCCTAGGACTTGCCAATCAGAAGGTTGGCGGTTTGAATCCCTGCGACGGGGTGAGCTCCCATTGTTCGGTCCCTGCTTCTGCCAACCTAGCAGTTCAAAAGTACGTCAAAGTGCAAGTAGATAAATAGGTACCGCTCCAGCAGGAAGGTAAACGGCGTTTCCGTGCATTGCTCTGGTTCACCAGCAGCGGCTTAGTCATGCTGGCCACATAACCCAGAAGCTGTACGCCGGCTCCCTCGGCCAATAAAGCGAGATGAACGCCGCAACTCCAGAGTCGGTCATGACTGGACCTAATGGTCAGGGGTCCCTTTTATAATGTCTAGAAAGGGCTTGTGAAAGACACTTTTCTATGGGTTCTCCCACTGCAGAGCTCTAAGATGCCCTCTTGGTAGATCCACTGCCCTGAGAATCTTGTGTTGGTGGTGGCCCAGGAGAAGGTACTCTCTGTAGCAGCTCATAAGTTGTGCAATTCTCTCCTCCCAGAGGTACACCTGGAACCTTCACTATACAGCTCTCATTGTATGTTGAAGATGCATCTCTTTATCCTGTCCTTTTGATGCCCAAGATGTATATTTCTAAGACCCACTCTATTCTTGTGATTGTAATTTGTTTTAAACTGTTTTAATAGTTAAACAGTTGTGACCTGCCCTGGGAACTTAGAGTAAAGGACAGGTGTAAATAATAATAATAATAATAATAATAATAATAATAATAATAATAAATATTTAACCCACATGGACAGAACCAATCACATGTGTCTTTCCAATAGAAATGGTACCCTATGTAAAAGGATACCTAATTAGTAAATATAAAATGTTTTTGTTTTTATAGCCCAAATATATAATAGGAACTCATGTACAATAATTCAATTAAGAGAGCTACAAATGTCAAGACTGGATCACTTATAGACCTCTTCTTGGAATCGAAAGAATTGTTACTTTATTTTTAATAGGCTTGCTGCACACAACTAGAACAGTGAGACTACAATACTCCAGGCATGTGTTGTATGTCCAGGTGTTTTTATAAGTGCATGCGAACACCAAAGATGAATTTCCAGCTACTCATTTCAAAGCATATGAACTTTTGCCCCCTAAAAATGAAAACTAAAAGAGGTGCCTTGAGCTTGGCACATGATCAGACTGCTCCATCAGTATCTATCAATATCAAAAACTGTACATGCCTTGATCTCCAAACACAATAAAAATTGAGCGAGTAGAGGAAAAGGGAAGAGGGTCCAAGTGAGAATGAGTTAAAAGGTTTCACATGTCACAGGAGGATTGAACATAAGCACAACATTCTGACTACTTGCCTATTTAAGCTACTGCTGTGTTCTCTTTTTGTTTTTGTTTAGGTAATCTCTTTAGTTCTCTTTGCACAAACAGCACAACCCCTCTTCACAGGCACTGCAAATGGCAGAAAATGGAATTTAAAATGTAGAAATAAAATAATTGTGGGCCATGGGCTATAATTTGATTTCATGCTTTACAAGAAAATGAAATAGCATTTCCTTGAATGTATTTTAAAATATATATGGCTTTTTACCATGTTAGGATTTCCTCTAGCACAGAAGAGAAAATGTGCTGTTCTCAAGTATCACTTCTATTCGGGGGCAAAGCTGTTTTAATATGCACTTCCCATTCTGGGGAAAGAGGAAATTCTTCAATTAATAAACCGGGTGGACTGAGGCGAGTTTTAAAAGGTTTAATCAATTTCATCTGCACTTAGGATAAAAAGACTGACTATTCTACTCTTTTCTCCTTCTATACTAAAGGTTTTTTTTAAAAAAAAATCATAAAATAAATATTTTATTTTAAATTCTTTGAGGTTAATATCTCCTGTTTCAGGAAATATTGTCTGTTTCATGCAGTGCATACGAAACTTCCCCCGCCACCCTCTCTTAACTTTTTTTTTTTTTGCTCCAAATCCCCATTCAGAAGTACGTAAATTATTCTGTTTCATATATAGTAACACCTTGGGAGATACTACAAGCCATACAGGATTTTTGTAGGTACCTTTGGGGAGCTGATGGGGCGAACAAGGAAGATTTTTCCAGGATATGCAAACCTTCAAAATCCCACACTAAAGGGAGGGGGCCAAGAGTGCATGAACTATACATGAAAAAACCCTCTGTAAACGAATGCAAATCATGTATCAAAACCAGATACCAGAGCTTTGGACAGACAACATTTTGAAAAGAAACAGGAACTCCCAATGTGGTTCCAGCATCCCATAAGTATTTTGAGGCATGCTGTTCCATATGGAAGGTGTCACTAAACCCTGGTGGCCGGATGTCAGGGGTGAACATCAGGGAATCGGTCACTCCTTAATTTCTGTGTTGCTTCCTACAAAAACCCAACACCGATCACCGCAGGAGTCAAGATATTTGATTAGAGAAACCCTTGAACAGAAAATTGCCGTGCTTCTAGATAGACAGGATTTACATTGACTCCTAACGTTACAACAAGGCACAGTAGTTTTCCGTAGCTTTCCTGGCCAACACTCTTGTAAAGCCCTAAATCAGGGATGGGGAATCTTTTTCAGGCCAACGATCACATTCTCTCGTGAGCCACCTTCTGGGGGCAGCATGCTGTGGCATCTTGGGCTGCAGTTACTGTCCCCAAGCGAAAAGTGCCACTCAGTGCAAACTTCTCATTTCTCACATATAAGTAAATGGCTCCCATTCACTCCGAAGGGCACAGTAGAAGTGCTGCACTTAGTGACAGAATCACTCAAGATGGAGGCTTTCCCTTCACATGCATCCCACCTACCAAAATGACAAGGCTTTGCACTAGTCCTTAAGTGCCACAAACTGGCAGGACAACAAGGAGGAGGATCCCAGTGAGGGATGCAGCCATGACTGGGCACCAGGGCAAGCTGGGGATGGAAGAGCAGAGGTTGGGGTCGCGGAAAGTTCACATGGGATGACACAGGACAGCAAGAGGATGGGGGTCAGAACGCAGGGACCAGAAGAGGAGTACCCCTCATCAGAACTGGAGAGGCCTCCGTCTCTATGAACAAGGCAGACTCTGAGGTGTAGGGAGAAGCAGGAAGTACGCTCTGGGAAGCAGAGCTGAGGTGCTGGATCTGCTCAACTGCCTATGTTGATAGACTTCAGCTAGGATACTCAGCTATGAGACTGTGCTTCAGGGTTGATTCTAGGCTGTATTTCCTGACTGCTGGACTTTGAACATGGCTTACCTTTCCTGTCCATTAGACTTCGGATTTTGCTTATGTGGACTGACCCCTGGACCGTGTTTCCTGACTGGTGAACTTTGGACTTAGCATACTGTATATGCTAGCAGGAATTGCTGCCAGGTAGGCCAAGGATTCAATAATAAATAATAATAATATCTTTATTGTCATTGCCCCCTTCGGGGACAACGAAATTACTTGACTGCTCCATAAAAACACTAATTAAACAACATAGTAAAATACAGCAAGGGAGATTAGATGACTTTCAAAGTCCGGGCTTCCCATTCAGGGCCGAGATCGCTCTGGAGAAGATGCTGTTCTTAAGACGGCTCGTTCTTGTCTTCATCGTCCTGTATCTCCGTCCCGACAGCAAGAGCTCGAAGAAACAGTGACCAGGACGTTAAGAGTGACGAAGAACTCCCTCTTTGGAATATTGTAACACATAGTGGTATGTTCAGTAACAGAAGGGGAGGGGGTTCCCTGATTTCAGAGCAGAAATGGGGAAGCTGTGGCCATCGAGATATTGCTAGACTACAACTTTTGATCTGCCATCTTTATGAGCAGTGGACCATTGTTAACAATGATTGCTGTCCCCACCTCAGGAACCATCATGCTGAGTTTGGTGACAGTATCTCAAGTGACAGCCAAACCTATAGAGATGGACAGACGGACAAACCACTTTTCAAAATATACAGTAGATTCTCCCAAAGAAGTTATCATTTAAATTATTATTAAAAGAAATTTAAATCCACTAGAATAAGCATATGCAGCAAGATTGATTTTTCACATGACTTTTTATGGGTAGAAAAAAGAAACATGAGTCGAAGTATGCAGAACAAATCACAGCATTTCCTCTTTCCATAGGGAAAAAATAATTAGTTTTCATCAAAACTGGAGTTATAACTAGAACTTTAATCAAGGCTTGTCAATCCTATCTGGATGTATTGGGCTTTTTACACTCACTTGAACTTACCTCCATGAAAACCCCAAGTACCTCAATTGCACACCATTCGTCTCATAGCAGATTAAGTATGGAAATTTGTGGAAGGGGGGTAAACAGAAGAAGGTTAATAACAAGAGTGGAAGCCGAAACAACTGTAAAAGCAGCTGTAACAAAATAACCCATTCCCAAGACTGCAGACCTGAAATCATTGCTAGAACTCAATGCAAATGGCCTTAACAAAAATGTAGCAGCCAATCAAAATTGATAGTGCAAAATTAAATAGCAAATGTACATGAACATTAACTAAATTTCCTAACTGAAAACTCACTGAAAACCTATCCTAAAGCAATGCTTTCAATCAGACCACTGTTGTTGTTTGAACAAAATAACCTCTAAGCAATAGGTGTTAAAATACACTTGTGGGTGGGGATGTTATGTGATCTCACTGCCCCAATGGCTCTTTAATCTCTGCTCCCATCAACGTTCAAGCCCACATATTCTCCTTTCTCAAATATTACTAGCCCAGTGGAGTTAAGTTGCATATTCATATCCTTTTTTCATATAATCTTCACCTGCATATACTGTTTTTTTCTCCCCAAATATTCATTCATCAATAATGAATTGTTGATTACTGTTTGATATTATTATGCTCAAATCTTTCAAAAATGGAAATGAATTCACTAGACTATTTAAAATAAATCTTTCTAAAGATATTTTAGCCTCTTGAGTCCTGTTTGGTCACCACCCTCTCTCCCACTGAAGCAATAAAGGACCTCATTTTCAGTTACTTAAGGGAAATAATAAACATCACATGGCAAAACAAAAAGGGTTTTGAAACAGGTCTGGACAACTTTAATGAAACTACAATTATAGAATTTTAGCTCTGTTGGGTAAGATGTCGAGGCTATAGAAGTGACTACCTGAATCATGTCAATTTTATACTCTTACTCCAAACTCAAATATAGAAAATGTTATAGGAATGCTATAGGAAAGCAATACCAAAACAGTGGGTATGTTGTACGTAATGCTAAACCATTGTTTAGTATCGCATGCATGAGGCCTGGATTTATGGCCATAATATCTTTTTGCAACTGTACCTAAAGTAAAGAGGTGAATGAGGAGCATATGAGCCCAAGGGCATGGAAGAAGAGGACTAAAGTCATGTAGCTGACTGATTTATACCTACCAGGTGCAAAAACACAATGGCAATTCATTTCTAGCAAATTTGAGCCTTCAAAACAAAACATTTGTCTCTGTTTCACAAACATAAATTGACCCATATCTATTTTTTTTCTATCTTTGGGCAATTTTCACATATTACACAGTCTAACACATGTCTGACTACCAAAGCATCCGATCCTGTCATTCTGAGAAGTAGAATATGCACATCTGATATGCTCATATCCTACACTTACAGGTATAGACTTAAAATATCTTAGGTGAATAGTCCTTTAATTATGGATCCAACAGAGAAACTACACCTTATTCCAAGGTTTAAAGCAGGCTTCCTCAAACTTGGCCCTCCAGATGTTTTGAGACTACAATTCCCATCATTGCTGACCACTGGGCCTGATAGGGATCATGGGAGTTGTAGGCCAAAAACATCTGGAGGACCAAGGTTGAGGAAGCCTGGTTTAAAGACTGGAATCAATTCAGGAATTTAGAAATATATAAATGAGATTCAAGTTGCACTTCTAATCATACAGTGCTCAAACTAAGCCACGCCAAAATCAATGGGACTTGCTTGCAAGTGAATCTGCTGAGGATCAATGTGTTAAGGGTGTAAAAGGTTTTCTAAAATAGCAATGCAGGTCCTCATGAAGAGGAAAGTAACAAAGTTTGTCCCAAACAATTTAAACTGAAGAAGATGCAGAAAAGGCAATTCACTGGTGGCTGACTAGGGGTCAGAAGCATATATTGGGCGTTTACTTCTGCCAGTTTCCATTATGTTAATGGAAATGGAGGGAATGGGGCTAACATGTTAATCACATCCACATGCACTCTATGCCACAGGGTGTGTTTCAAGATGAATTCTAATCAATTTATCTTTATATCCAGCTGCCTACTTTCCCACTTGTATCATTACTGAGGTACTCCAAAACCCTTTTTTAAATGCCACCTGTGCAGGGCACACAAACTAAAAACATTGCAAACACATGCTTTCTCAAACAGAGAATGTGCCACATCCAGAGCAATTTAGGATTATCCTATGGCCTGTTGAGTTGGTTCTGAATATTCAGCAGAAGTGTGATTAGTTCAAGCTTCAGTCCTCTTGTTGGGAGGTATTTTGTTTTGGTATCAAGACCATATGTGCTCATGCAATGCTTTGGAAAATTAACTGTAACTTAGCATTTAACCTTGGGCCTTACACAGCTGACCATAAATGGCATCTGTGACTCAGTGAAACTTTTTTTAAAAAAAGAGTTCTGAAATGTAAATAGGTTAGAAAAAACTAATTTTATTAAATGTATTGTCTTAATTTACATCACATTTATGTAAAGTTTTCTAATAAGTGTGTACAGGAAAATAGGGCGAACTCCATTTAGTGAATATATCCTAGATGGACCAGAAAGGGGAAATCGCCTGCCCTGAACAGCTAACACTTAAAAGCAAATGCCTCACAAGACCACAAATAGTATTTTATCACAATTAAAACTGCAAAGTTAAAATGGACATGTGAAGGGCACGTGGCAAGAGATGACTTGAGAGGAATAAAGCAGTACTAGTGTGGAGACCCTACAATTTTAAAAAGACCAAGGTGATGACAACCTATGTAATGAGTGGATGGTCTAAAACAGGGGTGGCCAACTCTCAAGAGACTGTGGTCTACTTTCAGAATTAAAAACTGGCAGTGATCTACCCCCGTTTTTGGGGGTTCAGCTCAAAGTTGTTGAACTTTTTTTAGGGATTTACAAAAAGCTTGGGGGGGGGAGTTCCGTTTTTGGGGAGGTTAAAAGTAAGGGACAAAGGGGTAAAGTCACTCACAAAAATCGCTATGGATCAAAACAGCAGCACAGAGAAAGCTCCGTCTTCCCTTCCAGAGATCATACAACATTGGAGGGCGGGGTGTGGGGCCATGGCAGGAGTCAGTTTTAGCGGCGTGATTTACCGAAACCTCACGGGGATCTACCAGTAGATCACGATCGACCTGTTGGACATCCCTGGTCTAAAAGTAACAACAGGGTTTATATAGATGCAGCAAGCTAACAAAAGAGAATGTTGCAGAGAATTTGAAAAGACTTAGATCCAATGATGGATGTGAGACGCTATAGAAGAATATGGCCTTCTCTGCTATAAGTCAACCCATATCAGACAACTCAGGACCCACTAACTAGCATCAAAGATGAGCTGGTTACCAAGACACAACTTGAGATCTGCAGAAAGTGTGAAAAGAGAACCTTTGCTACTTATATTCTATTCCCCATTATTTCAATTAAAATATGGTTTGTTGTGTGGCAATGCAGGAAAGGAGGAGTGCACAGCCTCCAAAGGAGATTATAGGTAGATGATAGATGATAGTCATTGAATTTTATCCTGATTCTAATTTTTAAGATGTATTTTAATCAATTGTTTGATTGTGTTTTAATGTATTTTATATTTGATGTTAGCCGCCCTGAGCCCTGTCTTGACTGGGGAGGGCAGGGTATAAATAAAAACTTACTTACTTACTTACTTACTTACTAGATGATAGATAGATAGATAGATAGATAGATAGATAGATAGATAGATAAATGATAGATAGATAGATAGATAGATAGATATAGATAGATATTCAATAAAACTGAGGAGAAAAGGTTCGCAAAATGATGATGCTGACTAGAAAATGTGAGTGTCTCCTCTCAAACAATGTCAAGGAGATATTAACTCAACCACATTCCACACTGCAATTAACAGATTAACTAGGGAAATATATGTTCTCGGATACAAAATCTGCGCTGTGGATGCTCAGAAACTGCAATATAGAAATAATAATTTTCCATTCAGCTGCATTGTAAATGTTCAACCTTGAAAGCGCAACCCTTTAAAAGTGTGTGGCCTATGTGCAGCTACATGTACCTGCTACCTTTATTTACAGTGCAGAAAGTTAACGTTCTTAATCATAGAGGGTGCTCACCTTTAAACAAATGGCTTCTTCAAGTGAACAGTCTCAAGAAACTGTTAATCAATCCATAAAGTTCTCACAAATCTTTTAAATAAGAATGAAAAGCCAAAAACACTGCTTAGAGGCGACGCCAGTAATGTGTTTGTTAGCTTCCCACCATCTCCAACACTGGAATAACATCACTCCGGGTTATAAACATCTGTACTCACATAGAGAATGTACAATACATTAAAAAAAAAACTCTGGGCCCACATATCCTGTAGCTCTGTACTTCACAAACAAAAGGTTGGGGGAAGAAAGAGGGGGTGGGGTACAGGGAATAAAGGCTTAAAGATTAAAGTCACAGGCAGAGACAGACGGCTCTGTTTTTTAATAACTGAAAACATGAGTTGTGCCTGAATGTGTTCATTGTTTTACAGAAGGGGGGAGAGTCTACGAAAGCAGGACTCACTGGCGACAGGGCTGCCTTGCCATCAAAAGTAAGATTTACAAAAAGAAAGAAAAAACAGACTTCAACTCTATGCCTTAATTTCCCCTCCTGTAATGTTTAATGATGCAAGTCAGGTAGGAATCACCAAGCTACCTCTTCTGTCTCTCCCAACTC
This sequence comes from Podarcis tiliguerta, assembly GCF_965153285.1. Classification (NCBI taxonomy): domain Eukaryota; kingdom Metazoa; phylum Chordata; class Lepidosauria; order Squamata; family Lacertidae; genus Podarcis; species Podarcis tiliguerta. Next base: position 40,204,301 of record NC_139535.1, on the reverse strand, counting down.
TGATCCTTTCATGAAACTGGAGAAAACTCCGTGAAGGGAAAAAACTACTCAAAGCATCAACAGCTTAACACAAATTAAGGAGCATTCAGATCCATTTGTGTCCTAAAGCATAAAATGTATTGCCACGTACACATTTTTATGTACTTCTGTCTGTGCAGTATAGCATGTAATCCACTATATTTTTGATGAGTGTATTTTAATAATAATTTATTTAATACAGAGCGTTACAACCTAGATTTTATTAGGAACCATCAGGTTCCTGAGATCCTATTTGAAATCATTTTCATCAGTTTAAAACAAAGTTAAATTCATATTGCGTTTTTCAAAGGTTTCTCTGCGGTCTTGCTTTTACTTTTTTTAGGGCTGGATCAGCTGAGGAACCCCCCCCCCCCCAAAATGGTTTGCTTAGCAATAGAGAAAAATGCAGAACTAAACCTGGAAAGCAGAAAATGCAAAGTCTAGACCTCAAAATGTTTTCATAATTAATTTTAAAAGGGGAAAGCTTGGGGACTCGGGGGAGGAAGGGGCTGAACCCAAAGGAAGGAAGCTGGGTTTAAGTAATGTTTGAGAACCCTGAAACAAAAAATAACCTTGGGGGGGGGGTTACAAAAGTAGAAAACAAGCATGATGCCACAGTTCAGATTTTATTGTTCTCATTATTATTTCACAATTAGGCATTAGTAAACACATTTTAAATTTAACAATTCCTTGCATTTGAGGCATCCTATTAAAAGATAAAGAGGAGTGCTTTGCAGAGAAGTCGTAGGAAAGAGAAAAATGCATGGAAAACACTACTGAACAAGTATTTGAAAAATTGTACAAACATATGACTACACCTGCAAAAATTATTCTGAGGTTTTATGAGCCAATACGGGATGTTAAGTTTAAAGAGCAGCATGGATCTGCAATGCCAGCGAAGCCAACACCACCAGATGCTATGCATGAGGCGGTGAACGTTCATGATTTCAGTGCAAAAACCTTAAAAGCATTTCAGCAACAGATGCATCAGTGGAACTTTTGGAATCTAACATTTTGTGGCAACCTTTTGGAATAGGAGAAAGGGCGGCACAACATGACTTATTGCCATGTCTGCCTGGCACAGGATATTGCTGTGTACAAGCACAGTGAGCCAGCTTGAGCTATCCTTATCTATATAATGACAGCGTCCGTCCTCTCTCTCCTCCACTTAGCAACAAACCCAAAGGTTCAGAGTTAGGAATGACATTCCAAAATTAATACCAACATCAAAACAGCAATCTTCAAAAAGTTAAAACAGTGGAAATGTTGCTCCCCAAGACCAAAGCCATGCTGTCTCCAAAACAGCCCAAGGGCAAACCAGTAAAAGTCAGGGAGAGGAGGAGGGTTAGATCTATACTCTGTTGTTTCTTACTCTTAGGAAAATGTGACCAGGGTGGTAATTTACCTTGTACAACCAAATTGTACATGAAAGTTTTGAAACAGTCCATTAAACGTAACATTATGGAACAAGACTGAAGGTCCGAGTGGAACACATTAGACATGCATTCCAAATCAAGGCTACAAGAATTAGTCTAGCAGGCAGGCGATTGTCAGCAGGCAGGATAAATGGTCAACAGTTTCTACCAATGAGGCACTACAATTAGCCCACAGGCTCCCCTGGCAACTTACCAAGAAGCCAAGGGGCACTACTAACTCGCAGAATGAACCACCCACAGCTATACTGTGGAAAGCTGGTCTATGATGAAAAGAGCCCATAATAATTGCTCTAACTTGATAAGACCTGATTAGATTAGATGTTGGAGCAAGGGGAAATTAATCAAATTGATTCTACCCAGGGAGGGCGTACTCCAAGAACCACTGCAGATATTAAGAGATAATGGTTAAGTGCTCTGGAGCCAGCCTTAGGATCCCTCATCTCAAGCTTCGCTTCCAACACAAGAAGAAGAAGAAGAGTTTGGATTTGATATCCCGCCTTTCACTCCCTTTAAGGTGTCTCAAAGCGGCTAACGTTCTCCTTTCCCTTCCTCCCCCACAACAAACACTCTGTGAGGTGATTGGGGCTGAGAGACTTCAGAGAAGTGTGACTAACCCAAGGTCACCCAGCAGCTGCATGTGGAGGAGCGGAGACGCGAACCCGGTTCCCCAGATTACGAGACTATCACTCTTAACCACTACACCACACCACAAGCAAATAGTGAGAACAGTGAGCCCTGGCTAAGGTGAAATGGGAAGAAATTAGTGCTGGAGGGGGAGGGGAGGAAGCACTGTGCCCACTCTAACCCTAAGGGCCAAACTATACGTTACACGAAATGCAGAGATTTCCTACTGTTAGTTGGTTGGCATCTGTCTGTCCCAGGAGACAATGGAGGAAGGCACCTTTGGGGGTGAAGTCAAATTGTCGGAAAGCAACATCATCTGATGCGTCTGGAGAGACTGATATGGGACAGACATGTTCTGTTGCATTTGGGCAGATGATGGCGTCTGGTTGTGCTGTTACAGAAGCACCATGGTGTTTCTTCTCTCTGCAGTCATTCCTCCTCTGGTCTTTGCTGTGGATATACAACCTGACCGTCTCCAGGCACTGTGGTCATCAGCAAGACATTTCCACATGGTGGGGTCAATGTTGCCAGCCTTCATGTCACGTTTTCAGACATTTTTTGTAACACAGAGTTGGTCAGCAAGTTGGCCTGGTGCCAGCGCCCCATAAAGCACATCCTTGGAGATCCTTCTATCTTCCATTCTGTGGACATGGCCAAGGCAGCGTAGGCATTGCTGAGACAGGAGCACAAACATGCTGGGAATGTGGGCTTAGGAAAGCACATCCTTGTTTGACACTGTCATGTCATGTGATGCCCAAAATCTTCCTGACGCAGCACATGTGGAAGGTGTCCCAATGAAAAGATATCCCCTTGTAAACTGCTATTTAGTACAGGAAGGAAGCTGCCATTGGCCACTGTCATGGGAGGGAGTGTCATTTAATTTCAATATGTAAGAAAGGGAATTAATCCCCCCCCCACTACATTTCTAATTTTCATCAGCCTTCTACCCCCATGGCTGTTTAAAGTTTTTAAAAGAATTCCACAATGCCAAAGTATAGATTTACTTTGGCCCAAGTAACAACATTTGCAAGAAAAAACAATTAAGGAACTGCACTGTTCTGAAATAAAAGTGTCTTCTTGTCACAGTTAAAATGCATATTGTATCTCGAAACACTGTTTATGTAAACTAGCAACCCTAAAAAAGGAGGACACACTAGGGCCAACTTGTGTATTTGGCAACCTAAGAAGTTGGTGTTTGTTAGATACATTAATGCTTATTTATGTAAAGGTAAAGAACCCCTGGATGGTTAAGTCCAGTCAAATTTGAATATGAGCTATGGTGCTCATCTCTGCTTTCAGGCTGAGGGAGTCAGCATTTTTCCACAGACAGCTTTCTGGGTCATGTGGCCAACATGAGTAAACCACTTCTGGTGCAACAGGAAACTGTGACGAGTGCCAGAGTGCATGGGAATGCCGTTTACCTTCCTGCCACAGCGGTACCTAGTTACACTGGTATGCTTTCAAACTACGAGGTTGGCAAAAGCTGGGACAAAGCAATGGAAGTTCACCCCATCACACAGATTCCAACTGCCAATCTTACAACCGGCAAACTGAAGAGGCTTGGTGATTTAGACCACAGCACCACCCGCATCCCGCTTATTTATGTACAGTGGTGCCTCGCAAGACGAAATTAATTCGTTCTGCGAGTTTTTTCGTCTTGTGAATTTTTCGTCTTGCGAAGCACGGTTTCCCATAGGAAATGCATTGACGGTTTCCCATAGGAATGCATTGACGGTTTTAAGAAAAAGGCGCAAGACGTTTTCGTCTTGCAAAGCAAGCCCATAGGGAAATTCGTCTTGCGAAGCAACTCAAAAAACAAAAAACTCTTTCGTCTTGCAATTTTTTCGTCTTGCGAGGCATTCGTCTTGCGAGGTACCACTGTATAATGTTTTTATTATATATTCCCTAATAATGCTGTTAAAAACATGCATCAAACCTTAAAAATTCTATACTACCCTTTTATTATTGGTTAAGATATGTTTGTAACCTAGTCTGAAGCTTAGTTTTTGCTAGAAGATATTGAATTTTGAACTTTTAGTTACTTCTCAAGAACAACAACAACAAAGCTTTAGTAGCTGCCTGGAAACCACATTCCAGAATTATGAATTAAGTTTATTTTGGGGTGGGTCATGATTACAGGAAGGCTGAAGACCATCAAGCTGGACCTGTGATGCAGGCAGTCTGGACTTTTTGCTACTTTCATAAAAGTCCTCATACATATGAAGAGAACCAGATCTGAACGTGCAAGCTGGCAATCTGAACTTTTGCTACTTTACTATGTGGAAACTTTGGGCCTATGCAAATGGAAGGTGTTCCCATGTATGTGGAGAAAACAATATTGAGACAATTCAAACCATGTTCTTGGCAGAGAAGACTGTTATAATCACAAGTCAATGGGATTTCTGGATTCTATGGGAAGGAACTCTTGCTCAGTAAGATAGGTAAAGGTAAAGGGACCCCTGACCATTAGGTGCAGTCATGACCGACTCTGGGGTTGCGGCACTCATCTTGCTTTATTGGCTGAGGTCAGCTTCCAGGTCATGACTAAGCCGCTTCTGGCGAACCAGAGCAGAGCACGGAAACGCTGTTTACCTTCCCGCTGGAGCAGTACCTATTTATCTACTTGCACTCTGATGTGCTTTCGAACTGCTAGGTTGGCAGGAGCAACGGGACCTCACAACAGGACCAAGCAACGGGAACTCACCTCATCGCCAACTTTCTAATCGGCAAGCCCTAGGCTCTGTGGTTTAGACCACAACTATAAAAATGGCTTGCTCTCGATGCCAAGGGGGAGAAGAACCAATTCACAAAAAGGATTGCAAATCTGGAGAGTTTGGAACTGCAAAGATTTAAAAAGGCAACATGGGACCACTGCCCTTTTTTCTCCCTCCCACTTACTTATTTTTCATCCTATATGTTGTGAAACTCTTGTGCTAGGAAATAAAGGCTTTCCTACAGCCATATACGTAAGTTCTCAGTCTGCAAAATTCCTGGCCTGTTGGGGACTGGTGATGGGCATTTCTATGCTGGTGTCAAGATGAGGGTTCCTTCCTTTGGTAACCCACTTATTTATTCTCTCCTTTGGCAACCTGCTGAGCACCAATCTCCACTAGTCCTCTCATTTGCCTGCATGCAGTTCCTTGTTGCCTGTTGTTATCAGCTGAGTGCTTAAATACAAGGCTGTCTATGTGAGGTTTCTGGGATGTTCTTTGTTTTTTTATTAGCACACAAAGGTCCATCAACCAGAATCAGATGCAAAATAGTGGCTTAAGAGAGGAGATGGGAGTAAAGCCAGATGCAAAAAGGTGGCTCAAGAGTCAGTTCTTTGCGGCACTCCATGTCTAGCACTGCATGACATGCATGTACAAATGGAAATTTACATCAGAGTTACTACAGATCAGGAATTCTAACAGCTTACATTTGGAGGGGGGGGGGGGTCTTCTTTTTGCTGCTATTGTTAAACAATTGAGAGTCAGAATCCAACATACTGCAAAATCATCCAGAAATCAACTAATAGAGCCTAAACTACCTTCTGTCCACTTCTGCTGTAGGTTATGCTCTACGGAAACGTGGTATCAGAAAAACCCACATCTATACTGAACATTATGGTGAAATTGTACTGCATTCGTATTCTTCAGAACAATGCTTACACAGTTGTAAAATTCCAATTCTAATTTGGCATTGTTTTCCATGCATACCATAATTATTTCCAACATGCTAACCCTCAGTTCTAATTAATCTGATATCACCCTTCTCTCTGCACTGCATGACTCCAAAACACCGAGATGTTGTGCTTCTACCTTCCTCCTTTTCCTCCTCTTCGTCAGTTTGGTGAATGTAAAATAAAGCAAAGAAAGGCAAACAATGCCCTCCAAACCCCAGCCAATCTCCAGAGCTCCTGCCCACTCCTATCTACTTCTGGAGGGAAACTGTTCCATTACGTGGGTCTAAGCTGTGAGAAGAATAGGCCTATTACTTGGGTCTAACCAGCAGAGGATATAACGGGCAGAGTTGGTGAGTGTTACGTAACTGAGGCTGGATACAAAATGGGGAAAGGAAAAATGAATTTCTGCAAAGAAAGAAAAAAAATGGTGGCGAAGGGGAGATGCCCACATGATACAGAGGGAAGATATAAGGGCTAGGATCAAATCGGCCATGTGTGGTGTTCCACAAACACACTTAGCCTTGGGGATCAGGGCTTTCCCTGACACCCCCCATAAAAACTGTTCCAGAACAACCCTTGTGGTACAAGGGGGACTTTAGCCCCCTCTGACTGGTCACAGGAAAGCATCCTGCTTCTACACAAAGCTGCTTGCATCCTGGCTGGATCATGGATTCCTTGAAAGAAGAGGACAAATACGATGAGAAGCCATGGTGGCTTTCTTCCTACCACAGAAAACCACAGGCAGTGCTCAGTTTAAAATATGTCAACATGCCTTTTAAAGCCAACACTTTTTCACAGTAGTGAGAGGCTTTGGACCTGTACATTTCTGAACCTACTTTTGCCTCTGGTGTATTATTATAATTGGAAATATTCCATATCCCTAAATTTGATGAGAGAAGAGATATGAAAAGAGAGCATTTCCTTCCAACAGTGAGGGGAAGCTTTTATTTCCTCCCAGGCTGAAGGGGAATTTTCACCTTCCTTCATACTCTTCAAAAAGGTATCTTCATTGAGGTTCAATAAATTAAAATTTATATATTACAGAACATTTAAAAGCCACACAGTTAATTGATTTAAAACATCTTTTATCTCTCAACAGCCCTAATTCTCTTGCTTGCAATAATTTTCTGCTACTCTCATACATTTTCTCACTCATAGGACTTCGATTCCTTTCGGGAAGCTCATCCTTACCCATCTTCTGCTTCGAGATGGAAGGAAAATGGATCTCAAAGCTGAAAGTAGAACTCACTGAAGGGAACTAAGCTTCCAAGGTGAAAAAATGGAGGAACAAGGGAATGGGCCCTATACTGCTTAAGACAAATTCTTTGCTAAATGCCTGGTACAATCTCATGAAAGAAAAAGAGCTGGAAAGCATTAAAAATGTGAATTTAGACCTTCTTTCACTTTCTTAGCAGATCAGCAAGTTCTATAACTTTCATTATATTAGGAGAAAGTAAAGGAGCTGGCAGGAAGCAATGAAAATGTGATTCATTTGTAAAAAGAAGAAGTTCATTTAGGACTCTTTTCTTTTAATTCAACAGTACCACTGATCTTCAAGACATCTCTCAGGCAAGGGAGGGATGTGACCTAAATATGGTTAAATTAAAATAATAGGTCAATTTAAACAAAATCTGGAAGCATCTGACAGCTTTCAAATAGTCCAGTCTTTCTCCACACTTTAACATTGTTTCACAGCTGGAATGAATAATAAATATTTATAGGTCACCCTAAAACAGAGGTTCACTGGGTGACATGCAAGATAAAAACAAGGTTAAAATAATCATAATTACAATTAAATATACAGCAAATAAGATACAGGGCCAAAACGAAGTTTAAAAAGCCACTTTAAAAACAACAGAGGAGCACAACTCTGCGGCATGAATTAAATTAAAAACGCAAAGCAGTATATTTACAGAACTACTTAAATTACTTCTCTCGGGTGCCAGAAAGATATTAAAGCAGGTCCCATACAAATCTCCAGAGGCCACTGCTGAAAAGGCCCTTTTTATGCATAGCCCTAGCTGTACCCTTAAGCTGTGGGACTCAAAAGGACCTTGGCTAATGACGTCAAGGAATGGACAGGTAATGTGGGAGATGGCCCCACCCTGCTCCAGAGCCAACCCAAAAGCACAGCCAGGTAGCAACCACAGTCCCTTTCTTTTTGTCTATCTACCCACCACATCTCTGGTTAGAATTAGAAAGATCTGAAACCACTCAGAGAAGCTTAACTGGATGGCAGTATGAAGGTACAAATGGTGGCTCAGGAAAAAAATGGTTCTTTGCCAGCATTACTGCCATGCTTTAGGCTGGATCTGTTGATCTCAGTATGGATGTTGAGATCCTCTGGAAACATCTTCTGGAACACAAAGTCCAAGACCACCTCCATTAGCTCAGGTTGGGAGACCGATGAACACCTGGGAACTCATCAAGACTGTTTCACAATCAGGAAAAGGGCTACTGATTTCACCGTAAATTCCCCAATTCACAACTGTTCCTTGTTTGCTACCTGCTATAGTTCTAATATAGGGTTGCCGTATGTCCGAAATTTCCCAGACATAGCCAGGATTCGGTCGTTGTTAGCGGTGTCCGGCTGGGAATTACTGGGAAAATCCGGGTGTATGGCAACCCATGTTGGCAGTATAGATTTTGCTGGTTTTCTATAAAAAAAATAGCTCAACAACTTTTGCATCCAGATTTTCATCCAAGTGTGATGCTCCTTCTAGTGTTCCAATGGCCTGTCAGTCAAGACTGGCGTCCTGATGACATGACCAAAATAGGATTAGGAAGCTTGTTCCTCCTAAACATATTAAGAGGCTAGGATCAAATTTGTAGAAGAAAAGGTAACCAGGATTTTTCAAACTCTTCCTTATGAGTCTAATCTACTTTCTCTCTTGGAGGGAGATTTGTATGGAGGGAAAATACTGTGCTGTATTTAATTAATGAGTAGGTTACAAAGGCCACAATAGTCAAGGTGAACATGTGTGCTTCCTAAGAGGCTCCTATGTATTAAAAGCTATTAAAGCCCATTTCCAGCAGATATGCAAAGCAATCTCAATTTTGAGTATTTAATATTTGTACAAACATTTTTCTAGACAGATGTGAAAGGCACTGCTCATGTTAGAAAAGTTTCACATGTTAACAAAGCCTTCTGTGACAAGAGAGAATATTTTCATATTTCCAATGTTTTTGCCAGTCTAATTTACCGTTTCTGGTTTCAAATGCTGGAAGCAAAGGGGCTGCAAGTTAAAGCCATAAGAACTCCTTTCCCCCCGTTTTTCCCAGACTGAAAAGGAGATGAGAAAGTTCTGTTTCAAGCAAAACAGAGAAACACAGGAAGCATGAGACACTTCAGGCGGTCATTCCTGTATCAGAAATCATAATACTGTACTGAACAAAGAAGTATTAAAATAATTGTTTACCAGTATTTTGTGGATTTTAAGCATCCACTGCATATCTGCTGCATAACAAGTGGGTTTTTAATATTTTGCTCCATTATTCTGTTCTGTTCTGTTCTATTCTATTCTATAAGGCAGCCCAACCTAAAATGTCACACAAACTCAAATGCAATGATGAGAATTTATTGCGCCACAAGCTCATTCCCTCCACTTAACAACTCTCTCATATCCCACTTTATACAACAACTTTCATTTCACAATCAATTTCTGCTTTTGCTGCCTCCTCCAAATCTAAATTTGGATTCTGAAACAGAGAGTGGCAATATCTCTAGGGAACTGAAAAAACTTGTTTGTGTTTATGCGCACGCGTGCGTGCACACAGAGAGTCTATTCAGGACATACATTGTTTTGCCTAGCTCATGTGACTTGGCTCTGAAGAATGCTAGCATCATTCAAGTTATTTGATGGGAAACAGTAAACAGCCAAATTAAGAATCCCAGATAAGCTAGAAAGTAGCATGCTATAAAACACTTTTTCTGTACAAAACTGTATCCTTTAGAATTTTAGTACTTAAATGTATGCAACATAAAAGACACCTGGCTATTTTAAGCAACCAACACTTGCTCTGAACAAAGCACAACAAAATCCACAACCATTGATTTACTTAGCAGCTTGTGTTTTACCAAATGAAAATATCCAAATTAGAAAGAAAGCAATTGAACCTGTGAGCCAGATGAAAAAATTGAATCAAATTGTCTCCTTGAAATAGAATAGAGGACACAAAGATTCAAAAGAAGAAAATAAAATTCATGTGAATCGTATTCACGACACATTTGTGTGAGGTTTGTAGCCGATGGGCTGGATTCAGCTAAGGAGTTCCGCTAGCTGGAGCCTAGCACAACTTTATAAAAAAGGTTACATTCATTGTGCTTGCTCACCAGCATTAGCACAAAACCCAAGTTTGCATAAAATAAACATACCAATTTTCCTTTGTCAGAGTTTGGAGAACATACATACAGAGTCAATTTAAATCAATTTAATTTTCAGTTAGAAAATGATTCTGAAGTTATTTCTGTGCTGTGATGGAAGCAAACTGAGGGTGCATGGAAATGCTTTACTACAACCCTAAAAGGGACATGGATTTATTTATTTATTTTACTAGCTTAGACCCACACTTGCAAAGGGCACGTGCCATGAAATTAACAGCTTAACTGACCACCCTTCGAACTCACTGACACTTCAGAAGCATCTTGGCTGAAGCATCTACTAAATCCCAGAGCTTATTCACTACTCTGAATCATGCAAAGACCCTTCATCCTATGTAATCTACATCTCTACCACAACGGATGTGATTTGCTGAAATACAGTTTGCAGCCAAAGAACCAGCTGTAACCCTACTGATCCTTTAAGTAATTTTATTTGTTATTTATTTATCCTACTTTCCCCCCCAGGAACTTTCTACACCATTAAAGACAAGTGAACAAGACACACCCCAAACATTCTCTCTTAATACAGAAGATGGTGTTACCGCATCAGACAGGAACCAACAAGGAGACTGTTCCCATTCATGCCTCTTGTACCACCTCACTGGTTTGTTGGCAAGTATTAACTGCCAAATCCTCTCTGCGTTTATAACAAATTTCAGGTGCCTCAAGTAGAGCAAATTTCCACAAGACTGGCTGAGTCCCTTCTCTGCTGGACAGACCCTCTCCTGACACTCCAGAGATAGAAATAATAAATTTCCCCAATGTCTTTGTCTCTGCTCATGTTGCTGCTTGTTCACGTGCGCTCCAACAAGTCCCAAACTGTTTGTATTATCAGCTGTAAGGTTAGTTGGAAAATACATTTTCTTTTTGCGCCATTTCGGGTGAGCTCTTGCTTGCACACGCTCTTACCCACAGCTCAGATTTGGCATAACCTGGTTACTAGAAGGGAGAATGCTTCTGCATTCTCACATGTTCAGACCAAACACTTAGAAAATTGTACTGGCAGTTCTTCCTGCGAGTCAGCTGCACAAAAGCAGCCTGCCGTACCTTGCAAGGAAGGTAGCAGCACATGCCTCTTTATAACAGGGTTTAAGCAGGAGAATTTTCAAATGGATTGCGTTCATCTTCTAAAATGACTCTAAAATAGGATTAATAATAATGGCTTCTCCAAGAACTCTGGCAAGTTTACTATTGTGAGAATACTATGGCTCTGTACACATTACCTTTTACACTGGCTCCAGGGCGCTCCCACTGATGCCTTTTGAATCCATGTGCAGTGCACACATTACCCACTATACAGATTTATCCTGTAGTTTCTTAAGAAATACTGCACTGTTTGGTGTTCTTCCCCTCAAAACAGCTTCAACCTGAAAGGAAAACCTAAGTCACATTCATTCTGCGTTAAGCTATACATCTAAGACAGTCATTGTGCACATGCAGATAGCAGCTTCATGAATAGGAGTACGGGAGGTTGCAGGGGCAGGGAAGGTAAAGGTAAAGGTCTCCTAGACGGTTAGGTCCAGTCAAAGGCAACTCTGGTGTTGCGGTGCTCATCTCGCTTCCAGGCCGAGGGAGCCGGCATTTGTCCACAGACAGCTTTTCAGGTCATGTGGCGAGCATGACTAAATCACTTCTGGCGTGATGGCAGACAGCTCACGTGGAAATGCCGTTTACCTTCCCGCCACAGCGGTACCTATTTATATACCTGCACTGGCATGTTTTCTAACTGCTAGGCTGGCAGGAGCTGGGACAGAGGAACAGGAGCTCACCCCATTGAAGGGCTTCGAACTGCTGACCTTCTGATTGGCAAGCCCAAGAGCATGGGTAGGCAAACTAAGGAATGGGGGCCGGATCTGACCCAATCGCCTTTTAAATCCGGCCCACGGATGGTCTGGGAATCAGCATGTTTTTACATGAGTAGAATGTGTGCTTTTATTTAAAATGCATCTCTGGGTTATTTGTGGGGCCTGTCTGGTGTTTTTACATTAGTAGAATGTGTACTTTTATTTAAAATGCATCTCTGGGTTATTTGTGGGGCATAGGAATTTGTTCATTCCCCCCCCCCCAAATATAGTCCAGCTCCCCACAAGGTCTGAGGGACAGTGGACTGGCCCCCTGCTGAAAAAGTTTGCTGACCCCTGCCCAAGAGGCTCAGTGGTTTGGACCACAGCGCCACCTAGGGCAGGGAAACCAAGCTGTTAACTGGCATCAGGTAAAACCATCTCCACTCCCTCTCTGGTGTATACAGCAACGAGCAAGTGGAAGAACAAGGGGAACAATTGAACAATATATGAGAGGTGAACGATCCAATACGCTTTATAAAGGAGGAAAAATAAAGCAATAAACAGAAGCATAACAAAATACAGTAACTAGTTACATAAACAAAGCCTACTGCCTGCCTTCATATGCTAAGGAAGTACAGACCACATAAACATAAATAAAAGGCCAAAGGGGTTAGGAGACGACTCTCACTATTAACCTTGCTACATTTTAAGTCACAAATGCATACATAGCCTGAGAAATCTTTGTTAGAGATCCATAGCCGCTTCACACAATTATGGTTCCAAATATTCCTTGATCTGTGAGCCACAACAACTAGCTAGTTTTGAAAACTGCTGCAGATATTGTAGGAAAGTATGGACAGCCACATCCCAGCTTAATAAGCCAAAATACGGGTGAGCCTTTTCGCAGTACATACAACTCCATCATTCCTTCCTCCATGGAATGAGCCAACATGCCAGAAAGTGTTCCATCAACTATTGTTTCTTGTTTTATCCAAACCAGGAAACTAACTGCTGCAGAATATACCAGAACAATATGCCTGCTTCAAACCATGGTTTAACATCCTGACTTGTTCCAAAGCTCTTAGCCATAGTTTTCCAGTTTGAATGAAACAGGGAACTATAGTTAATGGAAGACTTCATCAATTGTTCACCAGCTTTCATGAACGAGATGTGAAGGGTTCTATGCATGGTCAAGGGGCGCATTCATTTTAAGCCAAGATATGATTGTCATCCAGTCTCTCCCAACAAACTGCCCATTTAACTTCTCTCTAAGCCTCTTCTGTAGCTTATGTCCTCTGCTCATTCAAATCTTGCTTCATTCCTCCAAGGAGCTCTAAGCAGTCAGTTCCCATAGGCAGCTCAAACAACCTGGTACTTCTGAATCCTACAAAATCTACATTAAAAAATAGGGGTTTTTTACTACTCTTAAAGCTGGTCAAAGTACAGTCCAGGAGTTACATTATTCTTATAAATAAATGAAAAATTCTAAACCGCCAGCTCATTTTAAAAATTCATGGGGGTGTACAATAAAAACATTAAGACATCATTAAATATAATCATAAAGTAAAATACATAAATATCTGAAATCTACAGGGCATAAGTGCCTGTATTCTTCAGTTTCAATGAGACAGAGACACCTGACTCCATCTGGATTGCACCCTTGATCAAACACTGATCACAACAGGGTAACTGGAGTTGTGGTTTAATAAATATTAATATGATTATGATCATCCAAAGACCTTTAAACATCTCAGTCAGCCAGGTTGATATGCTAACAGAATTGGTTAAAGACCTTGGCTCTTTGGAAGCTTCCATCGGAATCTCTGACTACCTTCCAAAAGGGACAAGTAAATGGGGGAAAAATACTGATGGAGCAACATTCCTGCTTCCTCAACTCACTCGAACATCGTTGAATATTAATTGTTTTCAGACAAGGAAACCTGCTGAAATAGCTAAGTGTGGGCCAAATTCAATAAACCAACAACAGCCCCTAACAGCAAATGCTTTGCTAAGATAAAATTATGTTTAATTAAAGAGTACTGATCGCTTTTAATGAAATGCTGAAACCACCAAATGAGCTTGGATATGTAGAAACAAGCAGTTGCTTAAGCTCAAGTTTTTGGTACATAAAAGCACAGAGGGCAAAAGATGTAACAGCTGAGAGACTCTCAAGAAGCATGCAGTCTCATTTCCATATGGAGGAGGAAAAAAGTGTGCCCATGAATACATTTATTTTTGGAAAATTAATCTGTTAATTATTTTTCCTGCTGCAGGGCAAACTGGCATTTGACATCAATGTGCTTTACTCTACTACCAACTTTCAAGATTTCATCAAGCTGGTTACTGCAAACCGCTCTATGGCAAAGCCTTATGTGGCATTTCAGCTGAACTGACATCAGTTACTTTTTATACACTGCTATGCTCTGCTTGACCCCTAAAATTTACTTAAATTAGTTTTGCAAACACTACTCCTTTAATCACATTCTCCCTTAACCAGTGTCTCATATTTCCCATTCACTGAACACTTTGTTCTGTTCTATAATAGGTACCGGTATATATGAGGCTCTTTATGAGGAACAACTCAAACAGATTTTACTCATTCACATCCAAAAACTATAACAAGGATATATATATTTCCTGCCCCTCTATCAAAATAAAATAAAACTTACTGAGAACTGAGGCCACTGCCTCCTGGGAGTCACAACAAAAGCGCCCTGCTGGTTCAAACAAAGGTTCCAAAATTCTGTGTTAGGCAATGGACACTGTGATATGCACCCAAATCTATAGGGCATACTTAGCAGGATATCACTTAAGCAATATACAGTGGTACCTCGGGTTACAAACTTAATTCGTTCCGGAGGTCTGTTCTTAACCCAAAACTGTTCTTAACCTGAGGCGTGCTTTCGCAAATGGGGCCTCCCGCTGCTGCCGCTCCGCCACTGCTCGATTTCCGTTCTCATCCTGGGACAAAGTTTGCAACCCGAGGTACTACTTCCGGGTTAGCGAAGTTTGTAACCCGAAGTGTTTGTAACCTGAAGCATTTGTAACTCAAGGTACCACTGTACAATATATCATACACATATACTTCAAGATCCCCTGAAATGCCTTATACCGAAAGGCTGGTTTCGCTACACAACTTCCACGTTTTTGGAAGAATTCAAGTGGCTTTTCAATTACATACTTAGCTTATTTTCTATCTGTGTGCATCACTCCCTACTATGCCAAAGAGTGAGGGATACCACACCCTTGTGTAATGGGCAGGCAAGAAACAACCTGCTAAAATGGCTTTAGAAAAATCATATGAAAAATGTCACTTTGGCCAAATACTTGAAGAAGACCCCTAGTTCAAGCATATAGGGCTAGGGCATGGGTTGAAGGCACATGATGCAACAACCTTGCTGAAGCTATAGAACCCCCTGGGGCTCCATCAAAGAAGGGTAAGATTACAGTTCCCAAAACTGATTAGGAATTGTGATAACTTTTATTATAGTCAAATATTACATCAGAGAAAGTTGTTTACCAGTCCTTGTATTGTATTGGACCTTTTTTGTTCCATATCAGCATCAAGTTCAAGTTCTTCAGTAGTTATAATAGTAGTTACAAAATGAGTTAGATAAAATCGCTGTAAGCTGTTTTGGTGATATGGATGTTTAATCTGAAATCAAGCTAGATTTAAGCTTGTTGGTGTCTCTGACATCTTTTCTCTCTTACATCATGGATGTTGGCTTGTATTATGGATGGATGTTCTGTACAATTTTTATTATTATTATTATTGCTACAAGTTTGTCATGGCCTTTGGCCAGAACAATAAACTTATGAACCAAGAACTAAGAACAATTAATTGTTATATTTTCTTATTGCTTAACTACTATGACAGCATTACAAAAGCATTCAGGAAATCCCATGCAAAGTTGCACTTGCAGTCTTCTTGTAATCATGTTGAATAGATGCCTGCCATTTGTTCTCCTCATCAAAAAGCCTGTTTGCTTCTCTAAGCCTCCTATAACATATTTGTAGAGTTAAGAAAATGCACTGAAAATTGCATATACAAGAAAAATAGGATAAACTATGCTCTCTACAGTAGCATAGTTACAATTAAATCATTATCTGATCTTGATTGAATGAGGAAATGCTGAGCAACTTACAGACACACTGTACAGCAAATTATAATAATAATGAATAATAATAAATTTATATAACACTCTTAATCTGTAGATCTCAGGGCAGTTCACAACATAAAATACAGTCTAAAACACAAAACACATGATAAAAACAAGTACACAAAAAAAACACAAACCAATAACACCCCCTCTCCTCAACCCCTTCCACAAGGCATCCTACAAAGAAAAATTCATAACCCTTTTCAAAACTAAGAATGCCTTAAGAGCTTTGTAATTCTTCTTGTAAGGTTTCTAACTTAGTAGCATAGCTTGTATATTACATTTAGACCATTTAAATGAGTCCATTATGAAGCGTATTTCACTTAATCTTGCAAAACCTTCCAGTCTATATGTAAAGTTATTCAGTTTGTGGCATGTAAGTGTACAAATCTTAGCCGTGATCAACTACCAATCCTATGCAGATTCAGCCATGGCAGCACAGCTGATTATTTATATCATAGGGCACATGTGGAGTTGCTCTACACAAGTGAAAGAAGGGCAAAAGATTCCTGCATTGCAGGAGGTTGGACTAGATGACCCTTGTGGTCCCTTTCCAACTCTACAAATCTATGATGCAGCAGCAGCATCTGGTGATCTTGTACAACCCATATACTTAGAAGAAAAGGAACTGAAATATTATGGAAGGGAATAACAAATTCAAGAGGAAGAACCTATTTAACCAGCAATTTTGACACAATTCAATGTGGGTTGTTTATTTTGTAATATAAATAGAAGCAAGAAACATCTAGAGACATCAAAGTGACATGATTTCAAATGGAAAGTATGTTCCAAATTACCAAGAATGGGACTCAAAATATGGATTATTTCATTGTGTTACCGCTACCAATGTACTCTCTTTCCCTTCCTGAAGGGAAATTTCAATTCAAACTCATCATTTGGAATTCAATTAATAAAGATCTAAAGCCGCAATCAACAAACTGTTTAATATGGAACAATCCCAACGCCTTTCATGGACATTCTGCCAAGTGAGAAGTTTCTGGATTGCACCTAGTCCTCTCATAAGATCAAATTGGCAGACACAGCATGCATGACAAGATAAAAGTATCATTCAAAACCTTTTCGTGAAAATTGGAATGCACCTCCTGTGAAAGCCAAGAGCTCTAACATCTCCCATTGCCTTAACAGGGCAGAGCTAATTAGTATAACAAAATAGCGCAGCATGGGTGGTCAAGGATATAAAAGTCCAAAGGCAATTAAAACTCTGGTGTGTGTGTGTGTTTTTTTTACTTTTTTACTTTTACTTTTATGTGCAATCCTCACCAGAGGATTGCACATGCAAACTTCTTCATATCAGTTGTTGTATAGGACCACCTTTGTCTGCATGAAACTGGAGAGACATTATTTCTGAAAAATTGTTTTTATGATATTCACATCACCGCTTTCAAATGTCTGGTTTTTAACCCCGTATCCAAGTTTTCCAGAAGCTGTATAGTACATACAACCTTTCTATTGCTGCTTTAATTGTATTCCGCTTTGACTGACTACGTGCTGCAGTTGGCAGATATTGCAACTAAGAAAAGACCACAGTCTGCATTTCCCTTAAGTACTGCATCAACCCAGAGAATTGCTGTAGACACTTTATTATAGTCATGGTCCAAAGTGGAGCTAAAAGTGGGGAGCCCAAGGTGGGGGCTCAAACCCACGGCCCTGAGATTAAAGTGGAGCTAAGTGCACAATGCCTTCTTTTCCAGTGGGCATGCATGGTTAGATTTTGACCCATACAAGCCCCCTCCCCCAGATGTTAAAAATGTCTTATGCTCCCCACCACCAATGAAATGCCTCTCCCGAAGGTCAGAGGACCTCCTGAACCGAATGGGATGGAGCACAGAGCAATGCGAGCGAGAGGGGAAGCACCTTGCATGAGGAAAGCTCTGCTTGCACATGCTGCCTCCACCCAACTTTGGGTGATTCCTCCTTCCCACTGCAGCTCAGGATAATTCCCCAACTTCTGGAGAGGCTTTTCAGGAAGCACAAGAGGGAAAAGAATGCAGGAATCCAAGTCGGTTACTCCTCCTATGATACTTCAGTAGGACACATGACTTTAGAGTGTTATCACTGCTTCTTAAGTAATATCCAACTAGAAGGGTTTCTTTCATAACCTGACTGCAACTGAGGAGACGGACACTCTATGCCACAAGCAGTTAATTTCCACAGCAATCTTCATGCTCCAGTTTGTTTTCTTCCCCACATAATACTGTATTCATCACTACAGAGATATCTTCCATTATTAGAGCTTTTGTTTTTGTTTTGTAAGCAGTGAATCTATGCTAATTCAAGTTTTAAAAAAGTAAGAAATCCAAGTATGTGAACTGATAAGGAGAATGCATTTGAAGTATGTAAAATCATGGAATCACAGAACTGTAGAGATGGAAGGGTCATCTCTTCCAACTCCCTGCAATACAGGAATCTTTTGCCTAAGGTGGGGCTCAAGCCTACGGCCCTGAGATTAAGAGCCTCATGTTCTACCAACTAAAGTGTGCAAACATTAATGGTGGAAAGAAAGATAGCTGTAATTGGATGCTATGACCACATTATATCTGTGCTTCATTAACTCTGCTGGCTCCAGTTTATTCAAGGCTCATTTCAAAGTACTAATTTCAACCTTTAAAGCCCTTCAGAGCTTGGGACTGCCTTCACATTTACCTGCTCATGAACTAAAATGTTTGACCACGTTCCTTCTTCAGGTGCCCCCGTTACCTGAGGCCTGGGCCCAGGGGGAAAAGTACTATTGGGCAATGGTATCCAATCAATGACCTACAAAGGCCTTATTATGTTCCCAAGTTCCTAAACCTTCTCCGCATTTCTGTTATGCCATGTTGTGTTTCTTTTATACGTTGTAATGGTTTAATACTTGAATTAATGTATTTGCTTTATTGAAATTTTAACTTATTGTAAGCCCCACCCCCCTGCAAATCTGGCAGAAACGCAGAGAGAAATACCACATAACGAAACAAAATGCACTAAAACTGCTGGCTTGGACACACCATATAAATCAATTTTGGGTTCTGGAAAAGCATACTATGTTGTTTCATCCATACATTTCCTCTCTATATGCAGTGCCACAAGAATAAAAAGCATACTTTTGGAGCTTGTGTCCTTCTGCAAAATATAACACTATCAAACCACTATGGACGTCGTTGTATATGGGGGACCCAAATGCAACAGAAGCTCAACGTTCATTCACAGTATTATTCCACACTTTTGCTTCACTTTTGCTGTAATAATTCATAGACCAACATGTAGGTACAAACTCCTCCAGAAACCCAATTCTGTGATGTAAACCCTTGTTCACTATTCCACAATTGGTTATACTGAAACCAAACCATGCATAGTCATCATGGCCCTTCTCCAACAGTAGTCAAGATGCTACAACAGCAGCAAGCAAATGCCATAGCAGATTGAGGCATACCAGCGGTAGTTATTTGCCTGTTTAAAAGCCACGCTTTAAATCATTTCACATACTAGAATGTCAGAGTGGATAACCGCTGCCCGAACACCACTCAGAATCCTCCAAAGTCAACCACAGGTTCAGGTAATCATGACCTCCCGCTTTACAACAGAAATGCATAATTTCCGTATTGGTCTTTGATGAGGGGACCACAGACTTGAAAAGAGGAAACAATTACCCTCATTAGAATTTCGCCCAAGCATGAGATTTAATCACAAGCCATGGACCTGCCAATGGGTTTAGGGGTCTCTCAATGGAGATAAAATTGCTCTGAAGATGGGGGTGGGGAAGACCCAATGACAACATCGGTCAGCTAGAGACTGTGCTTTGTCTTTAGAAAACAGCTGTCAAATATAAGGAATCTGTAGTGCTCCCACTTGTAAATGACATACATGCCCAGACACAGCACAATTTCTTTCTTTTGTTCCAAAGCAGTCTTTCCTTACTTCTGAAGACTTTCTTGTCCAGTGAAATACAATGCTGCCCGCAGCACCACCATGGAAATAAGGGGTGGACTTTGTTTAGCGAAAGTACACTTAAAGAACAAAAACAGTGACAGCGACAAAAAATAGGCTCTTTCATGCACATGCTTCCCAAAGCTCATGCGCAGACACAACATAAGTCTTCACATATGTTCATGTAGAAGATACCAAAACAACCTTCCAATAAAGTCCACAACAGTAAAAAAAAAATCCATCTGTCTGCACAGATTCATGTAAGTCATCAGCGTGTCACAGGTTAACTGAAAGCAGGGTGTGGAAGGATTGTTTTGTAATTTACAAAAGCTTCCAACCCTGTCACCTGCTGGGCTGCCTTCTTCTTTTTTCCTTCTTACTAAAGAAGATTCTTTCTGTATTCATGCAACCCAAGAAGGAACTGTTTACAAGCCTGGAATAGAAAGCGTTACAAAGCCTATGAGCAGGGATTTTTCCCCCAGCCGGAATTTGCTGAAGTTCCAGCAACTCTCAGGTGGGCACCATTGCCATTCTAAGAGAAGGTGTTTGTAGTGAGTTCCAGCACCTCTTTTTCTAGAAAAACAGAACTGCCTATTTGGTTGCCATCTGTAAGCAAAGCAAAATAAACCAATGGCATCTGCTTTTCATTTCTGCCTGACAAGGAGTACAATGCTAACCACACTACCACGGAACAGTTCTTCACGAAGCTTACTTCCAAGCGAACGTATTAAAGCTTGGAATGAAAAAGCACCGAGCAACACCAAAGCCTGCATGTGCTTTCATCAGCAAAAGGTGGTTCAATAATATTGCCTATTTCTTACTCTAGATTAGGGGACCGGAGATCAAAGGATGTCTCATTAAAGCCAGAGAAAAGAATAACCTGAAAGCAGATGCAGGAATAAAAACTTCTTCTTTGGGGCATCACAGATAAGATTATCCTTTAGGAGATTCCGTTTTCCAGCTTCCCCAAGAAGAAGAAGACCAAATTAAAGGCTTGCACCTAATAAACTATCAATGCGCAGGGAGGGGGGTGTTTCGGAAAGCAGGCTGAAGAGATGTGCTAATCCTACTAAGATTGAAAGCCTGTAGTTCACATCAGTCACCATCTGCAAAAATTCGTATTACAGTAATAGTAAAATACCTCCGAACAGTAGTTTCTAACCAAACTCTTCTAATAGTCATAGGCATGTGCCTGTTTGTATTACACTTGCACACAAACACACAAATAAGCTTATGGTGGGCTGCAGCCACGCCAGATACTGGTAATGCTGATAATCACAATCTAACACAGAACTAATCAGCTTGGGCTTGAAACAGAAATCATAATTCAAATTGGGACCCGACACTAATCATTTGATGTTCACTTGAAAAGATTAGATAGGCTGCGCGAGAACATTTTGGTAGAAGTGCAGATAAGAACACGGGAAACGGGAATTATTGGTATTTACTCTGCCTGTAATGCTTACGGAAGCAAACTGTTTAGAAAAGCGGCACTTCAGAATGGCTATTTAGTCTGAAATTTACAGACAGCACAGAAAACATTTTCTCACAGAATATACAATATCTTTCTCATCATATCTATCCTCTGAGCTGTTCTTGTTTTTCATTGCAGGAATCTCACTCAATTTTCTCCATTATAGGATGCAACCCAAGGTACACTATACATGCAAGAAGCCAACTGAAAATTATCACTGAGAACGTTTGATTCTCCTCTCCCTGGCTTGCTCATGGCTGTCTCAAAATGGAGGTCTCTTGGAAACAAGAATGTAGGCAATCTGGAATAAATGTAAAAAAAGGAGCAACAAATAATCCAGATTATGGAATGCCGTCTACATAAGAACAGGCCAAAAAGCTGGATCTCTGCCTAGAAAACTCTGTTTAAGAAAAGTATATCCCTAGATCCTGTTGGAATTATCTGTAATGGGGGGGGGGGGTAGAATAACAATAACTACTACATTAGACAGAATTCTGGAGGTATACTATATTAAACACATACTCAGATTGTACTTTAAAAGCTATTGGAGTATATAAGCAACATCTTAGTGCAATCTGATATGCTTTGCACTTGGCACAAACTAACTTAATGAATCTAACGAGGAGGCCTTCTGGAATAGCCATTTTAAGACACTGTAGTCAGGCAGACAATATGTCTTCACCAACAAATGCAGAATCATAGAGTTGGAAAAGATCTCAAAGGTCATATAATCTGTCTCCCTGCTGATGCAGGAAATTTGCGGCCACAGCTTCCCTCAGAGGCCATCCAGCCATTGCTTAGAAATGTCTACTGAAGGAGAGTCCAACAACTTTCAAGGCAGTCCATTCTCCTATTTTTAAAATCCATACCGTCAGGAAGTTCTTCCCATAGTTTGGCCTGCTCCATATTTACCTACCCAAATACAGTGGTACCTCTAGTTACGAACTTAATTCGTTCCGGAGGTCCGTTCTTAACCTGAAGCTGTTCTTAACTAGAGGTGTGCTTTCGCTAATGGGGCCTCTTGCTGCCACTGCGCTGCCGGCACACAATTTCCGTTTTCATCCTGGGGCAAAGTTCTCAACTCGAGGTAACTCTTCCAGGTTAGCGGAGTTTGTAACCTGAAGCATCTGTAACCTGAGGCATTTGTAACTCGAAGTACCACTGTATTAAGATTTGCTTCAGAGGCCATGCTCTAGATATGTGTCTGACAGCACAGTATGGTCTTTTCAGCACCGGGGAGAAATTTCTGCTTACCCAGACCATTTGTACGTCTTATGTAGTATGGGTCTCTCAGTTTTTAAACAGGGGGGTATTCAGTGTGCTCTTTTTTGTTGTAGCTAATATTTTATATTCTATTATTATTTTTATCTTATTATTATTTGCCACCCAGAGAGATTTCATGCAGGTAGTGAAAATAAATAAATATTTTAAAACCCTTTCATGTATTTTGAAACTGGTTGTTGTTGTTGTTGTTGTTTTTGTTATTATTATTATTACAGTGGTACCTCAGGTTACAGACATTCAGGTTACAGATGCTTCAGGTTACAGACTCTGCTATTCCAGAAATAGTACCTCAGGTTAAGAACTTTGCTTCAGGATGAGAACAGAAATTGCGCAGCAGCAGTGTGGCGGCAGTGGGAGGCCCCATTAGCTAAAGTGGTGCTTCAGGTTAAGAACAGTTTCAGGTTAAGAACGGACCTCCGGAACGAATTAAGTTCTTAACCTGAGGTACCACTGTATTGAGTCTTACGCCCTGGAGCAGCAAGAGAAAACAAATTTGATTCATATGACAGTCCTTCACATATTTATTTTATTCATTTCATAAAACTGATATACCACTTGATTGTAAGAAAGATCCCCAAAGCTGTCTATGTATTTGAAGATGGCTATCATGTCACCTCCCAATCATCTCTTTTCCAAGCTAAACATACAGAACTCCTTCAATATTTCCTCAAAGGATTCGATCTCCTAACCCCTTATCCTTTTTGTTGTCCTCCTCTGGATGGGTCTCAGTGCATCAATATCCTTCTTAAACTGAATAGAGTCGGGCCATTACTACTTGTGAATTTATATATCTTCCAGTTTTCTTTCCCCCCCCCTCTTCCCCCTCATGTTTTTAACATGTAAGAAGTCCAAGGATATTTTACACTACAGTCATCATGCCACTCCTAAATTCTGCCGCTGCTAGCTTACTTGAAGGCCTTAGAACCAAAAACGCAATATGAGGGGATGCGGAGAGTCAGAAGACAATTGGGAGTTATGGTGTTTAATTATCTCTCTTTTGTTTATTTCTGCTATGACTATAAGGGGATGTTCCCTAACACATCAATGCATGCAACAGTACTGTACTAAATGCTGCAACTTGCACTAATTTCACAAATCAGATATTACATATATTAAACCCTCAGATAAACATATATTAAACATATTGACCCCTTATCTGCAAGTGAAAGAAGAGCAGCCGATTTATTTTCCTAACTAACAAATATTTTTGCACCACAACAGTGATGGGTAGTATCGAACTACTATATCATATGCAGAACGGACATATTCAAATCAATTGAATTAAGTTAGTAATGACTACCTTAGGTTGACTGATTTCAATTAGTCTTCTCTGAGTGTGACTTAGTAGACTTAGAAGTGACTTAGTAGTCACACTACCTAGTATTTACATCATGAAGCATAAGACAAGATTCTTTCTCCCATGAAAAGAGAGGTGCCTGGACTCCAGACAAGGTTAACAGCATACTTTAAGAAGGAAATTCATCAGACAGAGTGTCCTCCACTTTTTGTTTTAAATCAAGTAAGGGAGGTGGGGGTCACTGAAAAGGAGAACCGGAATTAGAGTTTGAACTTCAAGCTATGCAGCCCTTCATTTTATTTTCTCCCAATTCTAATTCAGTGACCTGTTACCCTACACATCTATACTAAAGATCCTACTTTGCAAGCAAACACTGCCCTCTTGTGCACTAGCATATTGAGCAGGGGGATTTTGTATGCTTTTTAAAGGCAAATGAGTAATGCCAACAGTAGATTTCTATATATTCACCCATTTTTGTTTTAGGCAGCAAGGAATATGTATTACAAGTTAAAAACAGACAAAACGCAAAACAGAAACTCTGGCCCAACCAAAGTGTTGATAAATGGGAAATGCATTTTACAGCCTGCTTACTCAAAAGTGTGTCTGCACAAGATTGCAACAGAGCAGAGCAAGCCTATGTGTGATTACTCAGAAACAGGTTTCATTGCTGTTCATTCACTGGGGCTTACTCCCCTGTAAATGCATTTAGGACTGCACTCTTGAAGAGGTGTTTCATTGCAAAAAGGACTGAACTAAGCGACTGGCAGAAAACACGAGCTGGAGTGGGTTATGATTTCCACAGAGAAAATTGGCAAGTAGGGTGCTTGACCACTTCCTTGCCTGTCACATTCCCTCTGCAGTCTCCTCAATTTTAGATGACAAAGAGTGAATTGAGAACAACTAAATTTGGGAAAGGGGCACATGGAAGGCAAAAGCAGAAGGCACAGGGAATTAAGGACACATGCCATCACTCACCTGAAAAATCACACTCCTTATACACTGTTTTTCAGGAAATGAACAGTGACTCCATTTTCAAGTCCTGTGTTTGCTGCCTAACAACTAGTTTGGTCCTACAGAGGAATGCACATGTTTATTTCTCTTTTTTCCAACAGTTCTCTACATAGATCTGCCTCCAATCAGAAGCACACTGAGCTTGTTTCAAATAAACGCCTTGAAAATGTCAAATGGCACATTAGCAGAATTTCAGACCTTTTTAAAATGATTTTTTCCATTTTGTTTTCAAAGGTAATACAGTGGTACCTCGGGTTAAGAACTTAATTCGTTCTGGAGGTCTGTTCTTAACCTGAAACTGTTCTTAACCTGAAGCACTTTAGCTAATGGGGCCTCCCGCTGCCGCTGCACAATTTCTGTTCTCATCCTGAAGCAAAGTTCTTAACCTGAGGTAATATTTCTGGATTAGCGGAGTCTGTAACCTGAAGCGTATGTAACCCCAGGTACCACTGTATTTCGCTAGCCCATTTCTTGACACAGACGTTTTCCACAGATGACAATAGATATGCTGCCTTCTGCTGATTTGGACCATTGATCTATCTAGCATAGTACTGTCTATTCTGATTGGCTGTTATTCTCCAGGGTTTCAGATAGTAGCTCTTCCCACCTCTGATCCTTTTGCATGCAAGGCTGCAAGGCAGATGCTCAATCACTGAGCTATGGTCCTTCTCCATGAGACATATTTTACAGTTCCAGCAGCCTGTAGAAATTTAGCCTATGCTGAAAATGCAAAAAAGGAGCCTAAGATGGGCCATTTTCATCATGATGCTAACTACAGAAGAAGAACGAGATCTTCAATCAGCTGTTGCCCTTCTCTGTAGGAGTGAGGGGGACGATTCCATCATTTCTAACACCCTAATTATAAATGACTGGATATGTAGGCCAAGAATGATTTTATTAGGAAGGACAGCTCAATAGGCTGAACGCAAGTATTTCTATAGAACCAGGAAGCCTACTATGGTAATCTTACAAATAATCTAAATAAGAGAAAAAAAAATTAAGGCAGTAGTAATAACTCCACAATTTTCTTGATCTTCCATGACTTTAACAGTAGTTATTTGCATCAGCAAAATCCACTTTTGCTGTATTCAGCTTCTCCTCCTCCCCGCCAGCCCTTGCAAGAGTTCAAAAGTCTTGGCCCTTCAATGTATCAGGTATGAATTAATACCCTTCCTTAAAAGAACACAGCAGCAAAGTGGAAACAGACACTTGTAGGCAGCCGTCTTTGAAACGAGCTGCAGGGACAAATGGTGACAATGAAGCTCCGGTCAAAAGTAAAAAGGTCAAAGGTTCAGACAAGTGTAAGGAATTACAAAACTACAAGTTCGCCTCCGTTCCTCCCACAGGTTTAGACAATCTGGATCAAGCAGGAGCTTTCGAATTAAAACACTGCAAGTCTATTCCGGCTTTCGTACTTCCATGAAGAACAAAAGGCAATATATATTCTTGATCTGCTCTTGCAGAAGCTCTCTCGGCTAATACAAAGTCAGCAAAAACAACGGGCATCTTAAAAACAGTTTAACCTAAAACAAACAGTTCCGCAGGCAGTGCTCTGTGTGTGGGGGGCAGGAGGGAAGAAAGGGTAAGGTGAAGTAATCATGTTCTCCTGTATTAGTGCGCTGACCCTTTGTAGGGCATGAAATTAACTATCAGCAAGTAAAAAATCTGCTACTTGTTAAACTACTTTGCTACGCAGAGTGGCCTTAAAATAAAATATGGGGATTGGATTTCCTCTGAAAGATTAACTTGTATAACCTCTCAGCAGGCTTCCCCTATCACTGAACTCTAGCAGAAACTGCTCAGCACCTAATTGGAGAGATGCAGACATTTTGCAAGAATGTACAGAATAATTATGAAAACGGGATTGGCTAGAACACCTTGACAGTCATGCCTGGTCTTGGAATACACTTTAGCACTGGCCATTTAAAGTGTATCTTGGAAAAAAAAAAAAACTTTGATAGACATGCAGTGAGGAGGAAACCAGAGTCCAAACCCACCATTTAAATCCAACCTTGACTACCAACTTAATCTTACCGCCCAACCTTTTAGAAATGTCAGGGGTGGAACGATCTGTAGCATTCTCTATTCCTAGCATGTAGGTAAAAAATTATTTTGATTTAAAACATGATATGCTTTGTTTTCAAGGGCAAAGTCTCTAAGAAAAATGTAAGCACAGAAAATGAAATATGACTTCCATCTTCCATTCCTCTTCTGTTTTGTTACTGTTCAAATATTCTGCATTTATTAAAACATAAAAGTTTTATCCTTAAGTTTTAGTGTGTTCTCTTGCAAAGTACCTACAAGGTCAGATATTGCCCAGCATAATAGGATTGATCCTGCTATACAAAATTCATTTAGCAAAACTATCTTGACACAACATTACTTTATCGGATATAATTTTAGTTTAAAACTTCAAGCAAAGAAACTGCCACCCTGAGAAGCATTCATACAATTCAACCAACTTGCATGAGAATGTGATTGAACACCTATACACAAAAACCTTTTAAAACCAAGAACCTTTAGTTCTATATGCAAAATAAACAATCTTGACATCCCGCTGAAAACCAAACAAGCTATTTCTCTATAAGGCACATCAGATTACGGGCATCTGCATTTAAGCAGGCCTTTTTCCACCAATGAAGTAACAGCAATCTGCATTTGATGAAGTGCCTATCAAAAATGTTTCACAACACTGATCAGCTTTGATATACAGATTGCAAAACAGATCGTGTCATTCAGAACCAGGACTGAAATGGAAATATAATTTTTAAACAGGTGGCATCTCTATTATCTTTCCAGAACCAATTGAAGACTTTCCTTTCCCAACAAGCCTTTTAAGTGAAGATTTTTATCCAAGTCTGTATTTTAAATAAACTTTTATTGTTGATGTTTTTATTGTTAAATTGCTTCAGGATTTTTCACGGCAAGCCACTAATAAATGAAACAAGCAAACAAACAAACAAACAAACAAACATCCAGAACCTGTATATGCATGGAAATATAATTTTTAAACTCTCTGGTTGCTCCACCTGTGTCTGTGATCAAAGTAGATGTCATTTTACTGAGGTGCCACAAGACTGCTTATATGCTATGAGCTTATATTTTTATTTATTTGCATCCTGCTCTCTTGCCGGAATAGCAGATTGGGTAGCAGAAAAACCCCTAAAGATCAATACATAAAACCACATCATACATCACCCCTCACAGATGAGTAAATTTCAGAAAAGGGCTGAACACTTGACTGAATCATCCGTGTTTTTAGCTGGCAACGAAAGTGCTACAACAGAGGAGCCAGATGTGAGTATCAAGGAGCATGGAGGTCCAAAACCAGGGTGCCACCATGAAGAAGGCCAGACACAACAACAAATACAATTCTTCAAAGGCGAAACACTGAGGAGTGCTTCTCTAGGCAATATTAATTCCTAGGCAGAACAATATCTTACCTTTACTAGTCACTTTATGCAGAATGAATGAATGAAAGAAAATTGCTGGATCAAGGCCACAATCCCCAAACAATTTATCTTTATTTCTTCCCTCTGCCTTTAGCAGGGCACCTTGCAAATAACGAATGTGGGAAATGCAGCCAAATTCACTTCCAGGACATTTTTCATACTACCCTAAACTGTGCATCTTAAAACCTGCCAAACAGAATGAATTGGAAAAACACACACTCACAATCGTAACTGGAGAGCTTTCAGGCACAATTTCCTTTGCTGTCAGTCACAAAACACGATTTTGTACAAGGAAAGGAACTATACAAGTACATTAAACATTAAGTTTAAAATTATTTTAAATGCAATTGCTTTTTGTTGTTATCATCCACAGCCAGCCATCATCTATGCTCTATTTTTGAAAAAGAAAGAATTGTGCTTCACTTTTACACGTAGTAAGAACCTCACATGCCAATTTGGCTACCAAGTGTGTGGTGGAGGGCAACTTTTTGCACTAACAGGAGCACATTGGGGAGGAAAGCCTATTCCTCCCACCCATACCCAATTTACCTTCCTTGCACAGACATGCAAGCAAGCCACACATTCAACCCTCTCCACCATAACATCACGAGGGCAAAACGGCTCCTGCAAAAACAACAGCACAGCAACTTCCTCCAACCACTTGGCGAGGAAAGTTTGCTACTGCAGGTCCTGCCAAGCAACCAGAAAGAAGAAATGCAAACAATTGCCTCTGCTTGCTTGCTCATTCACTCTGTCTCTGTAAGTGGTGGCATGACAGGGAGCTTTGAGCTGAGGGGGACAAGGAGCTTGAACCAGTCCTCTACCATAATCAATAAATGAGTATACAGTCTTTGCAGAGCACAGGCAGGCAACCCACCCACCCCTGGCAGTTTTGCCTCTGTCTGCCTCTTACCTCCAATAATGGTGCGAATAAGGGAGGCATGTCCTGGGCAATCCACCAGGGTCAGTTGGAGCTCACCAGGCTCGGTTCCCAGGTGTGGAGGCAACTCTGTACAGAGGCAGGAGAAGCCCAAGTCCAGGGTGATTCCCCGGGCTCGGCTCTGCGGGGCTCGGTCAAAGGCAGCAGTGGAACCAACAGTGCTAAGGGCCCGCGCGAGAGCAGTCTTGCCACTGTCAATGTGGCCCAGGACACCAACATTTATATTCAGTCGATGAGAGGTGCTGGGCTTCGGGACAGGGGGAGTAGCAGCTGCACTGGCCATGGATGTCTTGAAAGCAGTTCTTTTCTCTTTCAAGGCGGTCCTGCTTGCAACACCACCCCTGTGACAACACAGGCCAGGTTGGGACTGTTCCAATCGCAAGAAACTGTAAAACAAACACTAATTTTAAAAAGTGGTGGGTGAGCTGTGGAAATGAGTAGGAAGTTCTGCTTCGCTCTGCTATAGGCATCCTGAATACAAAGCAGTTCCCCAATGTCACCTGTACAAATGTCAGCTGTACAAATTACCTTACATTCTCTCCATATTCTAAAATGAAATGCCACATTACTATGCACACAACATAGACCTAGACTGGCCTTTCCCAACAGCCCAAGAATGCATGGCCAAGGATGACGGGGACTGCAGCACAAACCATTTGGAGTTAGAGGAAGGGCCATAGTTCAGTGGTGGAGCATCTTTTTATCCTCAGATTCAGTCTCTGGCATCTCCAGGTAGGGCTGGGAATGTCACCTGTCAGAAACTGTGGAGAGTTGCTGGCAGTCTGAATACTGAGCTAGATGGACTTATGATCTGATCTAGGCTGTGTACACATTAGTGGCTAAAATGCAGCGAGTTCCTTTCCCCCTGCTGCACTTCAAGTCACATTTGCATGGTGTTCTACACAGCAGAGAGGAGGCAGGGATGTCTTCACCCAATGCACCATTTTCTTTTTCATAAAGCAACCCCTCAACTCCTATTCATGAGGTTGTCATGTGTGCATGCGCTGTCATCCGCACCTGTGCAACAGCGGTCTGCAACAGCTTAACCGCAAAACAATTACGGTTTACACTTTAAAACCAGGTGGAAGCCGGAAATTATTTTCCAAGAAACTGCAGGATAAGGATTGTGTGGTTCATGTCACATGTACAGACATCTTCAAACACCAGTGGTGTGGGTGCACTGGAGCAGAAGGAAACAAGAGTGTGTACACAGTGTCGGGCTAAGGTGGCTTCCCAAGTTTCTTATTTATTTAAATTAAACAACTTGCACACCGCTTAACTACAATAGTCTCTAAGCGGTTTACAGAGATACAATAAAAAGAATCAATTAAATCTATAAAATGAAACTTCAGTCAAAAATGCTAGCTCGGGAAACCCAGCCAGATGAGCGGGGTATAAATAATGAATTATTATTATCATTATCATTATTATTGCTGAAATGGGGCGGGGGGGGGGAATGCTGGGCACCAGATTGGGAAGTGCCGTCCTCAGGTGCACTGTCAGGGCTGGGGTGGGGGGCGGCGAGAGACCCTTGCTACTTTCTCTCCCGCCACCCTTCACCCTTACCATTCAGGTAAAAAAGGGGGCTGGTTTTTCTTTCACTCGTTACAATGATTCATGTCTCCTCACCCCCTCCCGCCCTTGCGGTGCAGAAAGGGACTCCCATGCGGCTTATCCACCCGGGGCTTTCGTGTGCATTGACTGTGCACTGGAGGCTGCCTGAGCCTCAGTTTTGTGGGTGTCCTCCACGTGACGTTTCCCTGATGCAGCATCCAACCTCATGGTTTTCTGTTTTGGCATTTATTTATTTTTACAGTCAATTCGGATTCCCCTGATCCCTGGGAAAATCCGAAGTTAAGGCACACATACATACAAACACACAAATAAATACAGCCCTAAATTCGCTTACCGGCCACGCTCCTGCGGTTTGCTTTCCCTTGCCCTAATCTACTCACTCAACCCTCCGCCCCCAGCCCACGCCCCCTGCAGGCTTCCCACTTCTCTTCCGCCCCGCGTTGCCTCCGCTTCCGGTATCCCTGCTAATGCACCCGCCCACTTGCTGGGAAAGTAAGTGGCAGCGAGAGTTCGTCGCTTTTGGCTCACAGAGGGTTAAAAGAAGCGAAAGAGGCGGATTCCTAGAGAGGAAGGAAATTGGAGGAAAGGGAGGG
Source organism: Podarcis tiliguerta (assembly GCF_965153285.1). Lineage (NCBI taxonomy): Eukaryota > Metazoa > Chordata > Lepidosauria > Squamata > Lacertidae > Podarcis > Podarcis tiliguerta. The sequence continues at coordinate 40,172,684 of NC_139535.1, read as the reverse complement.
GGAAATAGGGTGTCCTCCAGAGCAAAGCCTCCTCCTTCCTCCCCGCCCCGCCCCCGTCCTGTCTTGGAGATGGAGCTTGATTCAGGGAAGAGGGAGCAAATAAGTTATTGCGGAGATAGTTCCCCCTGTTTCTCTGCGCGCGGCAAGACGAACCGGCCTTTGTGTTTCCCCGGCCGGGGGGGTTGCTAAGCCCCTACCCCCCTCCCGCTGTCTGTGCCTGGATGAAGGCGACCCACACCTTGCCTGGAAATGCTAGTGAAAAATGCATTTCCAGGAGGGGCGAGGGGTGGGCGGCGAGGGGGAGACCCCAAGCGGGGAGAAAGGCGTCTGTGGGGAAATGTCTTGAGAGGAACAAGGCAAATTTTGGGGATCTGCACAAGGAAGATTTAGCGGGGCCAGAAGGGCGCCTCAAAGCTGCCCACTGGGATTGCCCACGCTGTTAGGGAGACTGGAGCAAACAGCCGGGTAATGCTTAAGTGCGTGTGTGTGTGTGCCGGATTTACGTATAAACTGAACAAGCTATAGCTTAGGGCCCCACTCTCTCGGGGGGGGGGGGGCAAAAGAAGGAAGAAAAAAACCTGGATGTATATTTCCAAAATATAAGATAAAAAACAAATAAAATCAACATACTGTAAATAAAACCAGCAACAGTGTTTTGTGTTGTGTAGGCTCCTATGATGTACCGTAAGTAATGGGCCCCGCCTGCTAGCCTGCTCCCTAAAATATCACTGGTTTGCTCATTTCTATATATAGGCTGCCTACATTCTGCATGATAAAATACCTATTTTGTTATGTGCAAATGGCTTTA